>NW_006408527.1:35837147-35843042 GCF_000296735.1 Chrysochloris asiatica | reverse complement strand
TTAAGCCATTAGGTTTCCATTTACCTTCAGTTTTTTCCTTTGGTGTTTGGGATGTCTTATTTTGTTGCTTCATGTCTTCTTCAATTTAGAATGCCTAAATTTGTGTATAGTTTTGAGATTGGATTATATGTTCATTGTCGTCTGGTTTGCATTTTTGTCAAATTATGATTTTGAAGGTTCATTTGGAACGTACTGTTATTCTATAACAGAGTTGCCCTTGTCTAGTATTTATTTATATTTCTATTTTTATATAGGTGACTAGAATCATACTCTTTGTCTCTGGCTTATTTCACTCACCATGATGTTTTCAAGGTTCATCCATGTGCAGCATGTATCAGCACTTCATTCCTCTTTATGACTGATTATTTCATTGAATGTATGTACCACTTTTTGGTTATCTAATCAATGGTTAATGGAACATGGATGGTTTCCATCTTTTGCATAATATGAATAATGCTACAATGAATACTGTTTTAAAAATATTTGTTTCAGTTCCTATTTTCAATTCGTTGAAAATTTTCAGTTGGATAGTAATTTTGAATAATAAGAAAATTCAAAGAATTAATGCATTTGAAATACAGTGTTAGCAAAAAATATTGAATAAACCATGGACTGCTAGGAGATCAAACAGATCTTTCCTAAAGGAAGTACAGACAGAATGTTGTATCATGAATGGTGACACTTCATCTCTCATATTTTGGACATGCAATCAGGAGGGACCTGTCCCTGGAGGACATCATGTTTGGTATGTTAGACTGAGTTCTCTAAAGGAACAAAAACAGTGAAACATATATGTAAAGAGAGAGATTTAACTCAAGAAAATGGTTCACACATTTGTGGAGGCTTGTTGTTGCTGTTAGGTGCCATTGAGTCAGTACCGACCCATAGCGACCTTATGCACAGCACAACAAAACACTGCCCGATCCTGGGCCAACCTCACTACTGTTGCCACACTTGAGTCCATCGATGCTGCCACTTGATCAATACATGTAGTTGTGAATCAGGAGTCGACTTTACAACAGCTAACAATACTCTTTTTACCATTATGATTGTTAAGTGCTGTCGTGTAGATTCCGACTCATAGTGACCCTGTGCAGGGTTTCCGAGGGGCAACTGGTGAACTTGAACCACCAACCTTGCAATTCAAGCTGACCATGTTTGTTAAGTGCCGTGGAGTCGGTTCCGACCCATAGCGACCCTGAACCGGGTTTCCGAGGCTGTAAATCTTTACTGGAGCAGAAAGCCTCATCTTTCTCCCGCGGAACAGCTGGTAGTTTCGAACTGCTGACCTTGAGGTTCGCAGCCCGATTAGTAACCACTACGCTACCAGAGCTCCTTTAAGCTGAACCGTGTAGTCCAGCGCAATAACCAGCAGCATATTAGCCATTAGTGCCGCACCAGAACTCCTTATAGCATTATAGAGGCTAAAATTAGGAGACACTCTATTTCAAAACATTATGTTGAGTGAAATAAATCAGAAAAGAACAAATATTGCGTGATCCCACTCTATGAAATAGGCAAATGTATAGAGACCAAGGTTTATTAGTAGTTAAAAGGGATGGGAGACAGGCAGCGGGTAGTTTTTGCTTAGGAGGAAGTTTCTGTTAATGGTGGTAAAACAATATGAAAATAGGCAGTGATGATGATTGCACTGGATTATAAAACTAGAAAAATGTTAAATTGAAAAAATGCTTTATATATAATCTTACCACAATAAAACTATTTTTTTTTCTAAAAATTATCATTGCCTATCCAGCAATGTAGGAACTCTCTGGTAGCGTAGTGGTTATGAGTAGGGCTGCTAATCTTATGGTCAGCAGTTCAAAACTACCAGAGGTTCTATGGGAGAAAGACAAGGCTTTCTGCTCCTTAAAGATTTACAGTCTCGGAAACCCTATACAGTATCGCTATGAGTCTGAACAGACTCCACGGCACATAACTACTACCACCACCACTCAGCAATGTGGAATCCTGGTGTGGTTCTGTGGTAGAAAGCACTGGACCACAAGGTCAGTTTGAACCAAAAGGTCAGCAGTTCAAACTCAACCAGCCAGCCATTTATTGGAAACCCTATACAGGGAGCTCTGGTAGCGTAGTGGTTACGAATCGGGCTGCGAACCTTAAGGTCATCGGTTCGAAACTACCAGCCGCTCCGCGGGAGAAAGATGAGGCTTTCTACTCCCGTAAGGATTTACACCCTCGGACACCCTGTACAGGGTCGCTATGGGTCGGAACCGACTCGACGGCACTTAACAAACAAAAACAAAAAATACAGTGTCACTGTGAGTTAAAACCAACTCGAAGGCACTCTAACAACAAAAACAACAATCTAGCAATGTGGACTTCTGGTGTAGCCCTGTGGGTTAATGCCCCAGGATGCAAGGTTGATTTGAACTGCAAGGTCAGCAGTTCAGGCTCACCAGCCAATCCTCAAAACCCTATACAGGTTCCCTAGGAGTTGGAATCAACTCGATAGCACTTAACAATAACATCATCCAGCAATGTGTAGAAGAAATGTGGTAACAATTTGACCAAAGAGATATACAGTGTATCAGGCAAACTTGGTTGATGTCTCATATAGCAAAACAAACTATCACAACCTCTGAAAACCAAATAATTTCCTTTGCTTCACTTCTATAGTGAACAACCTGCTGGTCTTAATCTGGTTTCCTTAGTAAATTTAACTACCAGAGAGAGCATATATTAGGCTGGTTGGAATGTCTGGTCTGCTTGGCAACTAAAATTGAAAGTAAATGAATAAATTGTCTTTCAGGTGTACATTGTTGTTGTTAAGTGCCGTCAAGTCAGTTCCGACATAGCGACACTGTATAAGGTTTCTGAGGAGCTGTTGGTGAGCTTGAACCGCTGGCCTTGCAGTTCAAACAGCTTTGCAGCCTGGTGCATTAACCCACAGCGCCACACCAGGCCTCTGTTGTTGTTGTTGTTGTTATGTGCTGTGGAGTCGGTTCCAACTCATAGCAACCCTGTACAGGGTTTCCGAGGCTGTAAATCTTTACGGGAACAGAAAGCCTCATCTTTCTCCCGCGGAACAGCTGGTAGTTTCGAACTGCTGACCTTGTGGTTCGCAGCCCGATTCGTAACCACTACGCTACCAGAGCTCCTTAGGCCTTTATTTAGGCTCCTGCAAATTTTAATAGGTTGGTTGAACTATTTAAAGTTCTTATTACCTTCAATGAGTGTATTTCATTCGCTGAAAGGGCAGATCTTAGGCCCTGGTAACCTCAGTAAGAGACACAGCCTGGGAGGCCCAATTTAGTTTATTAGAGTCTAATCAAAGCGATTATAATTATCAGCCCTTAGGGAGACACTGAATCACAGAACCTATAATTACCACCTATGTATGAATTCCTTAATAGCTTAATAAAGTATATTACTGTGTCTTACAACGCTTCTAATAAATCCAGAGGTGGTTTTCTTGAAATGAAGTGTGTTAGAGCCTCTGCTGCCCAATTGTGTCCATAATGGAACTTTCAGCTCTAAGAATCATTGACAGGAGAAGCATGCCAAAAGTGTGAAAAGGCGGTGTACAGGAAAGCAAGCATCACAAAAGATTACTGGAGACAAAAGGGAGATGGGGAGGGAAAGAGGAAGAGACAAAGAAAATAAGGAGTGGGGGGAGTCGTTGTTGTGGCCCTCAGCTGGTCTAGACTCATGGCAAATTTGTACAGCGTTTCCGAAGAGTGTCTTCTGGATTTGAAACATGCATCTGGCAGTCCAATGTTTCTCCTACAGAACCACAACAGGACTCCAAGGAGAGGAAGAAAAGCTGGGGAAAAAAGGTGGAAAAGAGGGAGGCAGAAGGGATGGAGAGAAAAGCAAAGACATTAGAAGAAAACAGGTAAGTAGAGAAGAAAAAAGTGTGGGTTCAGAGGTCAATTAGCTTGAGTCTGAATCTAATATAGGACTTAATAGCAATGTCCGGTGCTTCAGTGTCCTCAGCTAGAAAATGTGGCTAGCAGAAGGATCTACTTCATACGTGGTAAGATTTAAATGAGATAATATGCAAAAGTACTTAGAACAGTGCCTGAAATTGTTTTTTGCTCTCTACCACTAAGCAATTTTTCTGATTTCATGTTTGCATTTTAAGACTGTAAAAATCCTAAATCAATTGCTTTAAATAAAGAAGTAAAAGCACTGATTATGAGACAATCTTTAAGTATGTTGTTGTTAAGTGCCATCATGTCATTTCCAAATCATAGCGACCCTGTATAGGGTTCCCAAGGAGCAACTGGTGAATTTGAACCACGGACCTTGTGGTTCATACTGACTTTGCAGTCCAGCACATTAACCCACAGCACCACACCAGGACTCCATATTTAAATATGAAAGTAACAAATAAGGTGTGCTTCTTAAATTTGAATATGCATATGATTCAGCAGGGCATCTTATTATAATGCAGAGTCTGGCTCCATCCATCAGACAGGACTTAAATTCTGCATTTCTAACAAGCGCCCTTGGTCTGGCTACTTCAAGTGTGACTTGCCTACAGTAGACCACTCGTGGAGCAGCCTGTTTTATAGTCTGTTTGATTCAAAGGGAAAATTAGCTAAGAGGAAGAAAGGCAAGTGTGTAATCACTGTAAAATGAATATAATATTTACCACATTGGACCATTGTGAGAGTATAATGAAATGATCTATTTTAAATGTTAGGGAAATGACCAGTGCATATGAAAAGCATTCCACAATCAGTAGATATAATTATTGCCAAGAAGTCATTGTAGCTATGCCTAAGATTGCACAATATGTTACTCAATATTTGCATTTTAAAAGCTGAATTTGCTTATGGTTTGTTCATATATTAAGTGAATTTAAGCAACATCTTATTGAAATAAGATCCTTCCAATAAGTAAATAAATCCTTCCAATAATTTTGTTATAAAAAATAACTGGTTGACTTATTGATACAGTTAGTGTATTCAATGTTTAAAGATAAAAAAAGTAACATACTCAGGTAGGAGAAAAATTCAGTCATTTAAGAAATGTGTAAATTAGAATGCCCTCCACTTTCATTTTCCACTCCAAGACCCAAGGCTAAACACTTTTAAGAATTTATTAGGCCAATAAAAAAATTTGGTATAATACTTTCAAACATTTTTCTATTGTTTTATATATGTGTGTGTGTATATATATATATATATATACATATATTTGTTTTTCCAGAAAATACTCATCCATTACTGTAATGGAACTTTCATTGCCCTCCAAAATACATCACAGACATCCTTTCATGTTAATATATAGAAATTCCATCTTATTTCTCCAGCAATTGTATAGGATTCCACTATTTCATAACTTATTTGCCTCTTTGCTATTACTATGTTTTTATGATGTCTCCAACTATTTACTATTATGACAAACTGTTTAGAAATGTCTTTTTATTATCAAGCTTTCTGTGTGAGCCTCATTACCTCATTGTACTTGAAAAGCATTTTGAGATCTAAGATGAAGGTAACTCACTCGAGAGAGAAATACATATACATTTATATATACATATAAAGTTCATGTATAATTATGTGGATTCATCTGCAATATGGTTTCTGGGAGTAGTATTGTGATGATGAAAGATATGCATCACCTAGAATTAGAGAAGTGTCATACTACCTTTTAGAAAGACTCTAAACTTTAAACAATGGTCTATGGCCTACCTATTTACATCTACACTGGTCAACTGGTTACTTGGAATTATTTAAATGTTTTGATAATCAGACTGCAAAATAAAGTATACATTTATTATGTAATTGATCATTCATGGGATTTATCATCTCTTATAAAGTTATAATGCAAACGATGTATGGCATTAGGCAAATCTGCTGCACAAGACCTTTTTAAAGTGTTGAAGAGCAAAGATGTCAGCTTGAAGGCTAAGGAGTGCCT
>NW_006408527.1:35819319-35836672 GCF_000296735.1 Chrysochloris asiatica | reverse complement strand
GAACCGACTCGACGGCACTTAACAACAACAACAACAAAGTGTAGGGTCAGAGAAATAGAGGAAGACCCCCAGCAAGATGGATTGGCAAGTGTGGCAATGATAGTGAGGTTGGCCCAGGATCAGGCAGTGTTTCATTCTGCTGTGCATAAGGTCACTATGAGTCGGTACCAACTGGATTGCACCTAACAACAACAACACAAAGTTAGCAGTTATTTTCATTTCTTCTGTAAGCTGCCTATTTAAAGAACATGCCTTTTTTTTTTTTTAAAGAAATTTCGTTGTGTTAGCTTTAATGCTTACATTTTGTTTTAGTTTAAATGGAATGATTAGGATCTTTAATCATAAACTGGAGGGGGCATTCCATTGTTTTAAAATATAAATTTGCATAATACTAATCCCTTTGCAACCAATTCATCGATCACATCTTGGTGGCCACAATTCAATCCATGACACATGGTTTATGAAAGTTTACTTGGGTGTCAATGTTTGATTTCTATTCGAACTATTTTCAAATTGACACCCAAATTAATATTTTGAATTATTACAAGTTTGGTTCTGTCAGTAGTAATTATCTATGAAGGGACTGATGCACTATGACAGAGGGAAATTTCCTTCATATAGGGTTCTGCTTACATTATTTTTTAAAGGATCTTTCGTTGATTGTCCTGTCAAACCTCACCTCCTTCCTTTGACCCTGCTTTGTTTTTCTTAACAGTTGTTACTTTTCCCTAAAAAAATCACAATATACACTTGTTTATGTCTGCCTTACTATGAGAACAGGGGCTCTCTCTTGTTCACCACTCTATCTCCAGCAACTAGAACAAGTCAGATTATCTGTTGAATAAATTCATTTTCAAGTAATATAATCAAGTCAAAACCGCAATATATTAGGTGTGTTTGTTGTTAAGTACTGTGGAGCCGGTTCCACCTTATAGTGGCCCTGCACAGAGTTTCCAAGGCTGTAAATATTTAGGGAGCAGAACACCTTATCTTTCTCCTGCAGAACTGCTGGTAGTTTCAAACTGCTGACCTTGAGGTTCACAGCCTGATTCATAACCACTATGCTACCAGAGCTCCTTATTAGGTGTGATAGAAAACATGAATCTTCATCCTTGCATTTGTCATTGTATTTAGGCCAATTAATAACTGTGTTAAAAGAGGAAATTAAAGAACATGTCTGACGTAATAATTTACATTACTTCAGAATAATAAAATCGTGCGTCACAATTAGGCTATCCAGTTTGTCCATTTCTATGCTTTACTCCTTACCAGGAGCTTGCTAAATACATTAGAGCACATCGATATAATAGAATGTCAAGCAACCTTTAAGAAGAGATGTGATGAAAGCATATATACAACCAGCAGGAAAAATCTAAAACAAAAATGACAGTCTGATTGGCTACTACAAGAACAAGCAAGTTGTTTGCTGGGGAACCATCAAGGCAAGTAATCAAGCCCCTTCTAAACAAATTTCCTTCCAAAATGGAAACTCAAAGGGAACACAAGAGCAGGCATGTAAACTTGCTGGTGACCACATTGGTTTCCTGGTGAGTGGAAGAGGGGGAAAGACAGAAATGAAGACATGGGCTGAGTTCAACCATGTTCCATAGACTCCTGTCAACCTGGAGATGAGAGAGAAGATGAGGGGTTGGTTGGTCCAAAGTGTGGAGAGACCTGTGGACATAGCCACAGAGGGCTAGAGTTGAAGAGTCTTCCCTCACTTCACATCATCCAGCTGATGTGAAGTGAGGGAAGACACACAAGAACACCCAAACTTGTGGATAGTATGTATTTGACCTGGCTTCAATCACTTGATGCTGAGAACTCGACCAGGGAAGATAAAAGGAAAAAAAAAATCCTTTTTTTTTTTTGATAAAAGAAATGTGTAAATTGCTACAATTTGATGAACTTGACCTATACTTACAGATATAGTAGCTCAAAATACCAACTGAGAGGGAAAGAGTCATCGCATCCATATCAATCCTATCCACTCTGTATACAGGGTTGATAAGGACAGGCAACTTAGACATTGGCTACCTAAAATGGGAGGGGCTATAAAGGCATGAAGTGACTTGTTTACAAGTTTTTAAGATGGAGTTTAGTTTCAGAGTGTGGAGGGAAAGGTAGAATCCCCACTGAATAGTTTTCACCTTGTTTAGATGAGTCTGGTGAAAAGAGATGGGGATAAGATTCTTATGATTGAACAGTGATTAATTATTATCATGACTAACAGAAACTATCACAACTGTAAAGGTAGAAGTTTTATAACAAAAAAGTGGTATTAGTTAATCTTCCAGACCAGGAAGAGAAGACGCTAGGACCATCAAAGGAGAAGAGCATGAGCAGAATGTGGGACACCATCCAGAGAAGCAGTGACACCAGAGATGGAGACAGAAATGAGAGCATGGAGAGAGCAGCTGAGGACTCTAGACTCAGGGAAAGAGAAAGGCTATGTGCTGGTGGCCAGGTGCTGATGGCAAGGAGGCAGACTTGCAGAATGTGTCCTTTGTTTAAATGATTATATATTCCCCAGTGATTTTGTGTCCATCCCCTCCTCCATCCCCTCAACAAAAACAAAAATAGAAACAAATACTGTTGAATGATGATGCAGAGGAGACTGTAATCATTGCAATGAAACAATGAGTGTAAAACTGATGTTCCCCCATGTAAACTAATCACTCAGTTCACAATAAAAACTTAAAAAAAAAAAAAAAATCCATGAAGCAACACAAGAAACTATCTATCTATCTATCTATCTATCTATCTATCTATCTATCTATCTATCTATATACACAAAAAAAAGATGTGGTGGGAAAGAGCAAATACTTAATTGCATAATCTCATTTTTCATACAAAGAAAAATGCCTCTGCATAAACATAGGCATTCTCTAGAAAGATGTATCAAAACGTTGTTAAGTGTCACTGAGTCGGTTCCAACCCATAGCGGCCCTGTATAGGGTTTCCCAAGGAGCAGCTGGTGAACTTGAACCTTGCAGTTCAAATGGCTTTGCAGTCTGACACATTAACAGTGCATTAATAGCGATTATACCTGGATAATTTTAGGAAATTGTACTAATGTGTGACCAGTAGGCTTGCACTCAGCATTCATTCCAAACTCCTTGTATGCCTCCCATTGCTGCACAGACTAGAAACTGAAGAATGAATTTCCCAGACTTCCTTACAGCAACGTTCATGTTTTAAGCTCTGTTGCTTCAGCTATTTGGAGGGTGACATATTTGGCCATGGTGATGTGCCCTGGAGTCGGTTCCAACTCTTAGCAACCCTGTAACAGAGTTTCCAAGGCTGTAAATTTTTACGTGAGCAGAAAGCCTCATGATTTTAGTTCATTCCAGTGTAGTCACTGTGTGTTAACAGGTACTCCGTCAATTTCCTCATTTCTGGAACATAGCTATGGCAGCATTTTCAAAACGAGAGAATTCCAATGGTGGACTGGCTCTAGAACTGTTGAAGACATAACATGTTTTTCTGGGAATCATTTCTGGAGATGTAAACTTGAACCCATGCCTCCAAATCCTGCAATGACTTTTTAAAGAACTAAGCAGTTCTTTAAAAAGTCCTGGTGTGGCACTCTAATGTGTTCAACTGCAAAGTCAGTCTGAACCACAAGACTGGTGGTTCAAGTTCACCAGCTGCTCCTCGGAAACCCTATATAGGGTCGCTATGGGTCAGAACCGACTCAACGGCACTTAACAACAAATAGTTTTGAAACTCCCAATATCAATCCCCATCCCTCTTAAAACAGTGTGATTCCTGCAACTCATTACTGACATAAAATGAAAAATTATGTATCACTAAGTTACCAAGTAATATACACTACATAAACCCACTTTGAAGTATGGGTGAGCAAAAACGTACATACAAACAGAACAAAAAGGATCACTAATTACACTGAAATGTTAATGTGGTCATCCTGATTGTCCCTGATGGCAGTCCTATGGGTAATTTTAATTTGTGTTTAACTTACCTATTTTCTCTAGTTTTATTTTTTAGGGGAAAACCTTAAAAGCCTTCCCCCTCTCCCCCCAAAATACCCCAAAATCGTACTATTGGGAAAAAAAATTTGTGAATACATTCAGAATGTTATAGGCAAACACAAAAATACTCTAAAGAGATTAATTTGTATCTAACACACAATATACTCAAAGTATGCAATAAAGGAGTAGCAAAAGTATACGATCCCAACACAAACATATGTCCATGCTGAGGCACATGTGAGCTGACTGCTAGTAAAAGGGTAACTGTCTTGGAAAACTAAACAGGAGGAGACACTAGACAGTGCCCCCACTGATGGCAAGCATTTCATTGTTTATAATAGCAAAAGTGCATCTTTTAGAATTGACTAGCTATTTTTAAAGGTATAAAAGTGAATCACTTGCTCAATCATTAAATGAGATTTTAGAAAAGGCTAAAGATAAAGATAAAGGAGCTCTGGTAGCGTAGTGGTTACGAATTGGGCTGCGAACCTTAGGGTCAGCGGTTCAAAACTACCAGCCGCTCCGCGGGAGAAAGATGAGGCTTTCTACTCCCGTAAAGATTTACACCCTCGGAAACCCTGTACAGGGTCGCTATGGGTCGGAACCGACTCGACAGCACTTAACAACAACAACAACAAAAGATAAATTAATAAAGGAGACTTCCCACATAACTAGCATTTCTTATTTCTAGGTTGCTCTTTATTCCTCCAGTTTCTATCAGCAAGTTTTGCATTGAAATCAACTCAAAGGCAACTAACAAGCTTCATGCCTTAATTTCAAACTGACAGTACACAGGACCCAGACAAGGTCAAGTCATACTTCTTTATTTACTGGCAGAAACAACCATATGGCGTTAACAATGCATTTACAATCATCAAAGGAGCAGCATATAAAATAAACCATATAAGCTATGGAAATTCTATCAAGATTTATTAGAATTAGATAAGAAAAAAATCCATACCTCTATTGACATGGTTAATAAAGCTATGTCTTAAATAAGCAGTTTGATACTGTTGACTCTTAATAAGTGTCTGTCAATGATAAGTTTTAAATTTTGATGATTTCTAAGTTTAAATCATTTTTTTCATGATTATTGCTTTCTTTGACCTAAAAAACCTTTGGCTACCCCAAAATCACAAAGATAATTTGCATTTTCCTCTAAAAAGCTTTGTATTTTACCTTCATTTAGGTTTATGATCCACATCAAATTCATTTTTGTGCATGGTATGAAGGGGTCAATGTTCATTATTTTCCATATTCTATTGTTCTCACTCCATTTCTTCAAAACATTTTCTTTTCATGTTGAATTGCTCTACCACCACTGTTGAAAATTAAGTGACTATACAAATGCAGATCTACTGCTGGGCGCTCTTTTTCATTAAGGCTCTTTCCTTTAGTTCATTGATTTATGTGTTGATCTTTATACCATAGTATCTTGATTACTGGTATTAGTGCTGTAGAATAAGCAATGGACCACAAGGATGGTTTAAACTGGAAGGTCGGCATTTCAAATCTACCAGCTGCTCCTTGGAAACCCAATGGAGGGTAGTTATGAGTTGGAACCGACTCCATGGCACTAAACAACAACACTTCTCTTAAGGATTATTTACTCTTTGAATTGCTTTACAAAACAGAAGCCTCTATAAAAGAGGGCATAAAAGTAACACTGAAATAAATTAAGGGGATTTAGATGTACCTTAAATAATCCTTAGAAACCATTTTCTAAAAACTGTATCATGGTTTTGAAATACCCCATAATTACTACTGTAGCCAGAGCAAATTAAATTTCTGAAAATAGCTGAAAAACAAACAAACAAAAAATCTTCCTTAACATCAGTTGAAAGTATGTAAACAGGGAAAGCATTTCATTACTTTTTCTATTCAGTTTCTCAATAGGTTTTTTCATATTAGCTCTAAGTCATTCAATACCACCACAATGTAGTAAGCTTTTAAACAACCCTTAAAAATTCATGCTTAAGATTTGCCGTAATAAAATGTTAAAAAGTCATGTATTAACTTCAGAAACATCCTTATTAAATTAAAAAAAGGGGGGGTAGTTTCCTTTATGAAAAAAACACTTACGAAATTTTCTTTAAACTTTGATTTGGAAAAGATTAGAAGCAAGAATACAATACTGTTTTATACAACAAAGAAACAAAACACAGCAATTACCAAAACCAGTAATAAACTCCATTGTGTGTAACCTGGACATGATTTTTAGAAACTTGAGCTGTGCTAATTTTGTTCAAACTGAGACAGAATGATTCCCTCATCTAGTTTTCAAAGCAGGTAGCCTGAACTGCCAAACCTCTCTAAATAATATTTTTATAAAGACACAGTGTAACAGATTGCAAAACAATGTGAAACTGAGAGTAACAATATCTGCACAATTTGTTCTGAATCTAGAATTTTGGTTGGAAGCATAATAGTTACATCTTCATGAAACAATTCCATAATAAATAAGTAAATAACCCCAAACATTTTAAGAAAGTTGGCTAAAATAAAACCAGGACACTCATTACCTTTTCTATTGGCAGCATGAAAATCACTAGAAATTAAACTTTTGTCCTTTTCAAATGAGCTGCTTTAAAAATCATACTTTTTCAAATAATTAGTATAGAAGATAAACAAAATTCAGCTTTAAAATCCCATAACATTTAAATATCAAAGATAGAGATGGTTTTCCCAAAATTAATGATGAGAAGAAGTGAGAGATTCAGCTCCTTACACGTACACATTTTCCAGAGTTTAACTGAACTAAATGATCAAAAGGTTAATTAGAACAATTACAGGTAGAGAATGCCATTTGTGCCTTTTTTTTGGGTTATTACATCAGTTATATATCCAAAGAACCAACAGGAATTCTCAGATACAATGTCAAATAATAGAATTTGAGCAAACAACTCTTAACATCACTTTTATTTAAAATACACTACATGCACATGATGCAAGTAGGAAAAAGTTTATGAATCCATGCATTGAAGACAAGACAGACTGGTGCTATTGTCAAACGTGCATTGGGCCATTTAGGATGTTGTTCAAAGTTTGTAATGGTTTCCATGAAAGTAAGTGCAGAATCAGAACTGTATATATATCCCAAAGCATCCTCTTCATTTTGTTTCCTGAGCTTTCTTTGCATTCTGTTTCTCTTTTGCCTAGAAATGAGATAGTGAGTGTTAGGTTATAAAATCAGAAAAGTCCGTTTAAATGCTATTAAGATAAAATGTGTATGTCTAAGCCAAAGGACTTCAAATGAACTATGTATAAGAAAACTAAAGCATATTTTATCATTTGAACATTATAATAAATTACCATATTTTTGCATATAAACCACCCATGCAGATAATATGCACATGCATATGTGCATCGGAAACTAATAAGAGCGGATTGTTGAACTTACAAAAACCACATAAGATGTGCATTATATGTATAAAGATATGGTACCACTAAGGAACTCTGGTAGTATACTGGTTAAGAGTTGGGCTGTTAACCTCAAGGTCAGCAGTTTGAAGCTACCAGCCATTCCATTGGGGAAAGATGAGGCTTTCTGCTCCTGCAAAGATTTACAGCCTCAGAAATCCTATGCAGGGTCACTATGGGTTGGAACCGACTCCATGGCACATCACCACTACTACTACCACCACCACCACCACCACCACCACCACCACCACCACCATGGTATTCCTGGGCAATTATATAGCTATGCTTTAGTCTTACTGAGAAAAAAACTATGTTTACTTTACAGTTCTTTCTTATCTGAAGTTGAAGTGTATTTTTATCATTGTAATTAAAATATATATCTTTATTCCATATTCATACACATTCATGAATTTTCAAAAAACATATTTATATATCTGCCCATTTCTCAGCAAATACAGGGTAAAAAAGATACTACTTAGGCTTCTGAATATTGGAGTTATGGTTCAAATAAGGTTAACATAACAATGTTACTCACGGCTGGCTTACAAGTTTTCAAGAATGTGCTAAGTTTCAGAGTGAGGGGAATAGGGTAGAATGCCAGCTGAACAATTTACCTCTTGTCTAGATCGGTTTGGTAAAAGGAGATATGAGAGGATTGGGCTAAGATTCTTTTGATTCAATATTGAGTAATTGTTATCATGACTAACTGATTATCACAATTGTAAAGGTAGTAGTAGTTGTAATAGTTAGGTGCCCATCGAGTCAGTACCGACTCATAGAGAACCTATGAACAACAGTATGAAACACTGCCTGGTCCTATAACAACCTCACAATCTTTGCTACATTCGAAGCCATTGCTGCTGCCACTATGCCAATCCATTTTGTTGGGGGTCTTCCTCTTTTTCTCCGACTCTCCACTTTACCAAACATGATTATTTTCCTCCAGTAACTAGTCCATCCTGGCAATATGTCAGAAGTATGAGGGACAAAGTCTGGCCATCCTGGCCTTCAAGGAGCACTCTGGCTGTACTTCTTCCAACACAGATCAGTCTGTTCTTTTGGCAGTCCATGGTACTTTTAATATTCTCCTCCAACACCATAAATCAAATGTATTAATTCTTACATGGTCTTCTTTATTCATTGTCCAGCTTTCGCATGCATATGAGGTTACTGAAAATACCATGGTTTGTGTCAGGCACACCTTAGTCTTCAAACTGACATCTTTGCTCTTGAACACTTTAAAGAGGTCTTGTGCTGCTAGCAGATCTGCCTAAAGCAAAATGTTATTTGATTTCTTGTCTGCTGCTTCCATGAGTGTTGATGGTTGATCAGAGCAAAAATGAAATCTTTGACAACTTTCAATCTTCTCTCCATTTATATGGATATTTTGTATTGGTTCAGCAGTGAGGATTTTTGTTTTCTTTACATTAGAGATGTGATGTAAAGGTAGAAGATGTGGAACAAAAAGAGGGGAGTAGCTTATTTTTCATTCCAGGAACAGAGGACCCTAGGGCCATCAAGAGGGAAGAGCATGAGTAGAGCATGTGATCCTAACCAGAGAAGCAGTGGCCCCAGAAACAGAAGTAGAGGTAATGGCTTCGAGACATAGAGCATCTGAGGACTCTAGACCCATGCAGAAAGGCTGTGTGCTAGAGAGCAGGAAGCTGACTTACAAATGTACCCTTTACTGTTTGGTTGCTTAAATGAATATATATTTTCTGTGTGTTTTGTGCTTATCAAAAAAAAAAAAAAAAAAACAGAAGTTCTATCATGCAATCTCCAGCATCACTTCTACCACCAAGGCCATTATTTTCCAATGACTGATCCTTCCTCTTTGTTTCCAACCTTTGTATTCCAATCACCAGTAATTATTAATGCACCTTGATTTCTTATTTGATCAATTTCAGATTGAAGAAGTTGGTACAATCTTCAATTTCATCAACACTGGATTTAATAGATGGTGTATAAATTTGAATAATAGTGGTATTAACTGGTCTTCCTTGTATGTAGGCAGGTGAATATTACCCTATCACAGACAGTATTATACTTCAAACTAGATCTTCTTTTTGATGATGAATTTGATGCCATTCCTCTTCAATTTTTCATTTCCGGCATAGTAAACCATGTGATCCTCAGATTCAAAATGGCCAATACCAGTCCATTTCAGATCACTAATGCCTATTTTGTAATGCCTAGGATTATCAATGTTTATGCATTCCATTTCAGTTTTGGCAACTTCCAATTTTCAGAGATTCATACAATTCATTCTCTGTTTATTAACTGATGTTTACAGTTGTTTCTCCTAATTTTCAGTTGTGCCCCTTCAGCAAATTAAGGTCCCAAGGGTTTAAGTCCATTGTCATCACCATGGTCAACTGTACTTTGGGGAGGTAGCTCTTCCCCAATGGCATTGTGCCTTCCAAACCAAGAGGCTCATCTTCTGGCATTATTTTTGACAATATTCTGGTGCTATTCATCATGTTTCAATATTCAGTATTTTGGTGCTACCTAACAGTGTTTCGTTGCCATTCATAAAGTTTTCAATGGCTAAACATTTGGAAGCATTCCATCTCTCCCTCTCCTTCTTCCAAATCTGTCTTAATCTTGAAGTTCAGCTGAAGCCTATCCTGACAGGGTAACCCACCTGTCATTTAAAATACCAGTGACATAGCTTCCATCATCACAGCAACACACAAGCCACCAGAGTGTGACAATTTTGACAGATGAACACTGGATGGATACATGGTTCCCAAATTTTTCTTCCAATCTATATGTTGTCTTTTCACTTTTTGTTAATTAAATTCTTCGATGAACAAAATTATTTAATCTAAGGGCTGTCATATCTGATAATCCATCATTAAAAACTAGGTCCCACAGCCGTTTTTTCTCTCTAAGAATGTTATTGGGTTTACTTTTCACATTTAGATGCTTGATCCATTTTGAAATGGTTTTTGGGACTGGTGTGAAGCACAGATCTTGATTCGTTCTTCTGGATGTGGAAATCCCATTTCCCCAGCACCGTTTACTGAAGAGATACTTATTTCCCACTTTGAATGGACTTAGTACCCTTGTCAAAAAATCAGCTAACCATAAATGTGTGGATTTATTTTTGTATTTTCAATTTTATATCATTGGTCTACATGCCTGTTATTATACCAGTAATGAAATATTTCCATTACTGTGGTGAGCTTATTTATATTTAAAAAGCATTTTTCCACATTATTTGAGTTTTATGAAAATTGTACAAGCTTTAATGCTAGTTATATTTTCACTCTTTTCCAGATGAGGAAACCAAACCTCACAGATTATTACTGACCTCAACCAATATCATACAACTAGCAAAACTTCAATCAGAGGTCAAAAGATACATGTCCTACAACAGTACCTTTCAGTATATATAATAACCTGGGAATCCTGCTCAAATGTACACTGATTTCGTAAAATGCCCGAAATTCTGAATTCCTATTGCATTCCCAGGTGATGCCGTTCCTTTGACCCCTTTGAAAAGCAAGATTTAGAGTACTAAAGTACACTGTTCTTTTATGACACTTGAATCAGAAAGAAACTAGTAAATTGGACTTTTGCTATTATACAATCAATAAGAAATAGGATAATTAGAACAATTATAATATTTGTATAATGCATTAGGTAATACAATTACTATATAACAATATGATGAAATTAAGAGCTGTGCCTTAGGGTTAATATATTAAGAACAAATATATAATATGGTAAATCAACACTGCAAGCAAAATTTATAATTTAGTATATCTACAATATCTCACAGGTTAATGCTAAAAAAGAACTTTTCTGTTTTTTAATCATGAAAATACAATTTGATTTGACCTAACTAAAATGAAACATGTACTTTACTTATTGATCTCTAGATATATGTAACATGTTTAAACAAGAATGTTTTTACTGGTCTATGATGTAACATGATAACATAATGTAATTAATTATCAAACACATAATACAGAGAGTATCCATACATTCATTAACCTGTAAAACCAAGAGTAAAATTAAGAGATGCATTAAATAAGTTAAAAAATAATTACCGCCATTGAGTAATTACTATGTACTTTATAGACATTATTTCATTTATTCCTCAAGGATATGAAATACATTTAGTTATCAATTTACAGATGAGGAAACGAGGCTCTAAGAAAGTAAATAACTTGCCCACAAGTACTACCTTAATAAGTAACACAACTAAATCCAAAGGCTATTCTGTTCTACATTTATTTAAAAAAACAAAAACAAAAAAAACTTTCTTTCTTAGTAGCATTCCAGTGAGCAACTGAAAATTACTGACTCATGTCTAGATAATTCTGTGATCATAGATATTAATGTACATATTTTGTAAATAATTTAACTATTGTTCTACCTAATTTCTATTAAGGGATACAAAAGGTTACTGCTGAAAGTTATTTATTACCAATTGAATCATAATGTCTTAGTAAACTAGGGACAAAATTCAGTATTGTGAAGTTGCTTTGGAACCCCACAGCAAAAGAATCTATGATTTTCCCTTTTGGTAGGTTCTGAAGCTGACCAGGTTTCAGTGAAGTCTCCCTATTAAGATGGACTAAGAATGAAGGCCTGATGAACTACTTCTGAAAAATTATCCAATGATAACCTTAAGGATCCAACTGGTAATCAACTATGGGAATAGCTTAATACCAGTCAGTGTTCCTTCCATTCCATTGAGTATTGGGTTGGCATGAGTTGGTGGTGAATTCACCAACAGCTTATAATAATAATTGGTGGTTATAAAAAGCTCAGGAAAGACAATAAAAACAGATTTAAAGGATGAAATTAAATTATAAAATATATCTGAATACATAAAAATTTGATAAATAGAATCTTAACCTAGCTGATTTTATTTTATATTTTAAGAAACAGATTTTGAATATAGCGTATAAAGTTTTATAATTATATATTTTTAGTTTACCTTTTTTTATAATGTACACTTAACACATCAGATAAGAACAGAAGTATCATATAACAAAACCATTTATAAGAGATCTACTTTGACCTAAAAACTAATTAATTTGGGAGAATCAAAGTCCTCACACTTCATTTTTCTGCAAAATGAGAAAATTTCTATGGCTGAAATACTTCCATGCCATCAATTGCTTCAAATGCTCAGAAGTCTGATCTTGTATAAGCTTGGCACTGCCTATAGAAGTCACCTTTACTTTACTGCGTGGATCCTTCCACTTCTTTCACATTTTGTTTCTTTATTTTACTATCCCTTAAAAATAATGATTCCAATTCAATAATCCATTTCTGAATTTCTGTTCATTATTTAAGAGTAAAGTAGTAATACTTCTATCATTATTAAACCCTTCAACCTATGTATAACTATAAAACCTAATCTTAAATATTTGTACATATATTCTAGCAGTTTTTACAACCTGCTTTATATTCTAACATTTGCATTATCAGCAGAACATGATATATCAATACTTTTTTTTCCAAAAGACAAACAAAAAATAAATATTTTAATTACAAGTACAGATTTTAAATCTCATGGATGTAAAATTTAAAATGACTAAAGTCCTGGTGTGGTGCTATTGGATAAGTACTGGACTACCAACCACAAGGTAAACAGTTCAAACCCACCAGTCTCTCCCCAGAAACCCTACACAACAACAATAATAACAGGGTCACTATGAGTTGGAATCGACTCAACAGCATTTAACAGCAAAAAAGCTATTTAGTCCCTAGATGGTACAAATGTTCAAATGCTAGACTACTAACCTAGAGGTCCACATTCAAATCTACCCAGAGGCTCCTTGGAAGTGGTGTTGTTAAGTGTCGTCGAGTCAGCTCTGACCATAGTGAGCCTGAATAGGGTTTCCGAGGAGTACCTGGTGAGCTTGAACCACCGACCTTGCAGTTCAAATGGCTTTGCAATCTGGCGCATTAACCCACAGCACCACACCAGGACTCCTCCTTGACAGTAAAACCTGGTAATCCTAGTCACCGACTTGAAAACCCAATGGAACAGTTCTACTCTGTATATATGAGGATACCACTAATTCAACAGCAACTAAAAATAACATTAAGTTATTTATGTCCCTGGGTGGTGTAAACAGTTAACACATACTCAGCTGCTAACGAAAAACTTGGATTCAAGTTGACGCAGGAGAACAAAGGCCTGGATACTATTTCTGAAAAGTTGATCACTAAAAATCCTATGGAGCACAGTTTTATTGTGACACACATGGGCTCAACATGAGTTGGAGTCCACTCAATTAACAACTAATTATTGACCTGGAGGAGAAATTACCTATTCTATATAAACCTAAGCCTCTCCCTCACTTTCTCCTCCTAGGAGCAGATATTGTATATATTCAAGAAATAAACGTATCTCAATAATGTTGATATTAACATTAATTGTAAAAACAATTTCAAAAAATAGGCAAAGCTAAAAGATCGCCAACTATCCCTTCTCAGTAAAACAAATACAAACAAGAGCAGACCATTCCACTATAACTAAGCATTCATATACTGCCACCTTGTGTCCAAATAATATGAATTAAAGAAATTCAGTTCAGATGCAAATGCTCAAAAGCTATTGTTCACTATGTATGGTCTCACAAAAACCTGGGGATCCTGGTGTGGCTGTAGGATAAGCACAAGACTGCTAACCACAAGATCAGCAGTTCTAACACCAGCCACTCCTAAGAAACCCGTACTATGTCGTTTACAAGTAGGAACCAATTTGACAGCACTCAACAGCAATAACATATTGTCACTGAAATAAACAGTATTTACAGACCAATTTTAGAGCAAAATTTATACATTTAAAATATATACATTTGTCTTGTCCCTAATAACATTTATTTATACTTAAAATCTGTTAAGAAATGCCATATGATTTATTAACACAACATTCTATATTATTATGTTTAATATTTTCAACATAGAAATATTTCACAGTGTTTTATACAAAGAACATCATGTCTAGTTACTCTGCTACCCAAGCATTTCAAGAACCACAAGGCATTCATTGTTCATCTGAACTTTAAATACTAGAAGTCAGGACAAAACTATTTTAGTGTCCATGTAATAAGATACATACAGAAATCTCATTAATTCATATATACTATTAAAATTTTATGATAACATGAAACAGCTGGGTTGAAATGTAACTTTGCATAGTAAGCTTTAAAATTAGTAAAAAAAAATAAATAAATACCTACCATTGTGGTATTTTATCAAAGTAATGTAGTAACTTCTCAACGTGTTTCTTAAAATGTGAAATACAACCCAGCTACATTAGAATCACTGGAAGAATTTATTAAATATTCCATATCCCTATATCAGAATCTCTGGAGAGGGGCCAGGTAACATGTAATTTAGAGTATCCAGTGAGGGTCACTCTGAGAAATACTGATTTATAGCACAAAACTTAAAAATGATGTAACTACATTTCATGAATTCAGCAAATGATTTATTAAATGTCACTTATGGATCAAAAGCAATCTTAGAAATCTGATTTTTCATTCAGTGGAAAGGATACTAAACTAGGAATTAAAAAAGCCATTTCTTGCTCCAGGCTAGGATTTTTTGGGTTTTTCAAATTTGTTTCCTTTTCGTTTTCTTTTTTCTCCTCAATGTCCATTCTAGTTCAAACTTTTATGAGTTCAAGTCATAACTTTTCTCTATTAAAAATGGAAAAAAATCTATTTCCAATATTAACATTAACATTTTCAACTTACAGAGAGAATAGTATTCTAAATTTTATTTTAATATAACCAAAAAGAAAAAGTTACGCACTTTTAATACCAAATCAGAGCAATGCCACAGGAATGGCCACTTTTTTCTCCTAAGGAAGCACTGGAGGGTCCGAACCGAAGACCTTTAATTAACGGCCAAGTGTTTAACCACCGGGCAACAATACAATCTTAAGTTTCTGACAATCAGAATTCTGGACATATAAAACAGTGGCACAATCCTTTATTGTTATCTTACAATACTTCTAGTGATCTAACTCTCATCTAAAGTATAAAACAACAGGCAAAAGCAAATAAGTAAGTTTAAAATTTTTTTATATATGTTAAACAAAAAAATTCATGTTTCTGGAAAATACATACCTTTTCTACTAGTGGTATTAGCTGCTGGTGCTCGGCTAAAGTCTTTAGCAATTCCATAATGAAAGGCAGATAATTATGCTTCCTCCTGATATTTTCAATCTAAAATTAAAATAAGTATCAAACCATGCTAAGTATACATTTCTACAATTGTTTTTAAAGTTTTATTTTTTGCATACAATTCAAGATATAAATGGGATAGAATAAAAATCATTATAAAAATATGAGATTCAGTTCCCATAGCAAAGAGACTAATATAAAACATGGAAAGAGTTTCTTGAACTTGACTCCCTAGGCTCAGTTTGGCAAACAACAAAAGCTTTTAAAAGTAAAATCTAAGATTACTTATACTTAATTTATGAGAGCAAATGTGTAACACTTTTGCTGCATACATGTTAGTAATCACAGCAAGCCTAATAAGATCAGCTTTATTTTGTGACCAAGATTAATTTCTTTTTTTGAGATTAAGTTTTAATCAAAAGAGGGCAGTATTGGGAATAATATTTATTTCAATGGAACACTATGAATCAGGAACACACCATTCCAAATTATGTGAGTGCAGCCTTTCATTGCCATTGAGCTATTTTACAACACTAAGTTATACAGAAGTGATAGTAATGGAAAACAATTCTTGTCTAATGACACGAAGATTGTTGTTATGTGCTGTGGAGTCGGTTCCAACTCATAGCGACCCTGTATAGGATATTCCAAGGCTGAAAATCTTGATAGGAGCAGAAACCCTCATCTTTCTCCCACGGAACAGCTGGTAGTTTCGAACTTCTGTCCCTGAGGTTCCATAACCACTACGCTACCAGAGCTCAATGTGTGCAGATACTGCTAAACAATTCTCATCTTCTATAGACATGAAAATACAGTCTCTGTTTGGTAAAGGTTCATTCAATTAACTTAATTTTCTCCCACTAGGAAAACAAAAAACCCCTAAAAAAAACAGCTTCCATTTATTTGTACATTCATTTCAATAGTCCTTTACTTCATATACATTTGCATTTCTTTGCCTTCTCCTTTATCTGGGTGTGACACCGTACTGGTGTCTTCAGTTATTATTAATTATGAATTAAATAAATTTTAACGTGTTCATTTTTTATCAGTATAAAGAATCTTAAATAATTTTCAAACTGTACAGCATGCAAAATTCCTGAGAAATTAGTTTGTGCTTTACTTTAGGTAGACAGGAGGTTTCAAAAAGTTGACGGAAATTTTTAATTAAAAGATAGTAGAACTGCCATAGACTCCTGTCGACCAGTAGATAAGAGAAGAGGAAGGGCTGGTTGGTCTGAAGTATGGTGAAACCTGGGGTCTCCTGAGCCCATGGACAAGAACATAGCCACGGAGGGCTAGAGCTGAGAGTGGAGCATCCAGCTGATATGAAGTGAGGGGAGATGAATAAGAATGTCCAAACTTGCAGATAGTATCCATTTGACCTAGCCTCAATGGTTTGATAATCAGAACTCGACCTGTTGTTGTTGTTATATGCCATAGAGTCGGTTCTGACTCATTGCAACCCTCTACAGGATTTCCGACGCAATAAAGCTTTACGGGGGCAGAAAGCCTCATCTTTCTCCTGCGGGACAGCTGGTAGTTTCGAACTTTTAACTGCGAGATTAGCAGTCCAATTCGTAACCACTATCCTACCAGAGCTCCTTAGAACTCAAGTAGAGGAAGATAAAAAGAATTTGATAAAGGAAACAAGTGTAAATTACTACAATTTGATGAACTTGACCTATACTTATGGATGTAGTAGCTCAAAACACCAAATGAGAGGGTAGGAGTCTTCATCCTACCCTTTCTGTATGCAGGAGTGATAGGGAAGGG
>NW_006408527.1:35811986-35812589 GCF_000296735.1 Chrysochloris asiatica | reverse complement strand
GATATCACATTTGGTAAAGTGGAGGGTCGGAGAGAAAGAGAAAGACTCCCAACGAGATGGACTGGTATAGTTACAGCAGCAATGAGCTTATACATAGCAATGATTGTGAGGTTGACACAGGATCAGACAGTGTTCCATTCTGCTGTACATAGGATCACTATAAGTTGGTCCTGGCTCAATGGATATTACAGTAAAAACATACTAAGTATCAGTCAGCATTTAAAGTTATTTAAATATGTTACCTCATTTAATCCTTATAACAAGCTCTTAGGTAAATACTTACATAAAGAAACTGAGACAGAAAAATTTATTCAAACTTACACATCCACTAACCAGCAAAGCCAGGAACTAAATCTACGCAGTCTGACTCCATACTTTACAAACTACTACTCAACACTTGATTCAACTTTAAACAAAACAACTGTGCCCTCCCACCCCTGGCCCAAAAAACTAGAACAATATACTCAAAAGGAATGGTCACAAACCTCTGCAAGTTGTCTCTGTAACTCTGCTATCTTTTGTTCATATATCATTTTTCTGTCAGACACAATGGCCATTAAGTTAAATCGAATTTCACCTTCACTGTATCTTAAAAAAAAAAAA
>NW_006408527.1:35808782-35810426 GCF_000296735.1 Chrysochloris asiatica | reverse complement strand
CAGTCTTCCTTATTCATTATCCAGCTTTCACATGCATATGAAGTGAATGCAAATATCATGACTTGACTCAGGAGAATCTTAATCCTCAAAGGGACATTTTGGCTTTTTAACATTTTAATGAGTGAGGTCTTTTGCAGATTTTCCACTGCAAGATGTCTTCTAACTTGTTGATTGCTGCTTTCATGAGCCTTGATCATGGCTCCTAGTAAAATTAAGCATTTGAAACCTTCAATCTTTTCTCCATTTACCCTGATGTTACTTACTATAGATTATTTGATGACACTTAATAACAAAATACATTATATAATGTACAATATATATTTATTGTTGTGTGCCATGGAATGAGTTTCAACTCATAGTGACCCTGTATAGGGTTTCCAAGGAACAACAACTGGTAAGTTTGGATTACTGACTTTGTGGTTACAAGTCCATTGTTTATCCTATAGTGCCATACTAGTAGACCATAATTTATATGTATTTACATATAGATAAAAATTTAAGACTCTGAAAGGTGGACAAGCTGGGAGTCTTATGATCCAAGGAATATCATAGTGAACTGACCAGGTTGTGTTTTTGCCTCATATATTCTAGACACAGAGCTGAAGAAGTCAGCAACCCAGAAATGTAAACAAGCACAAACAAAAAAAGCTCCAACTCTAATGACTAAGAAACGGAATACCAAAAAGACAAAATAACATTTATTAGATAATAATTATGCTGCTGTTGCCAAACAGAAAAAATGTTTCATCATCCTTGTTTATACCACCTGCAAAGAGGTGTCTCAATCATGCAATGAAGTAGTGTCATAGAAAGCTGAGTAGAGAGCTAAGACTTTTATCCCTACCAGATGGTGGTAACAATACCCCTCTGTGGTAAAAAAGGACACTCAGTGGGAAGCCACAACTGTCACTATCATGCAGCAGTAACAAGGTCTTCCCCACTGCATTACCAATGGAGGCCATCTGGCAAGCAGTACAGAGACATTCCTACCCCTCGGCCAGGGAGATATCAGTGGAGGGCTATGGGAAGTGAGAACTCCCACCCCTACAGAGCAGTAACAGAGATCCTCCCATTTTAGGTGTCAATGAAGGCTGAGTAGGAACTCTGAACTGTACTCTCACCTGGCAGTAATAGGGTTCCACCTCCTATTTCCCACTGGAGTCATATCAATAGAAATCATTAAAAACAAAAAGTTCTCAGATAAGACCAAAAGTTTCATAACATAGTATTCAAAAATCCAGATTTCAATAAAAAAATCACTTATGTTAAAATCCAAGAAAATTTAAATTTAATTAAAATGATACTCAATACATAGCAACACTGAGTTGATAGCATTATGACAAAGATTTTAACACATCCATCATAAAACTGGTTCAATGAGCAATTATAAACACACTTAAAACAAGGTAAAAATAGAGTCTCATCAAAGAAATGAAGATATATAGAAAAGTCACTTGGAAAATTTGAAAATGAAATACAAGGTGGCTTCAAAATGTTCATGGAAAAATGGAATGAAAAAATAATGGACTCTGAACCTCAGGACTTCCGGCAAGATAGTGACTAGGCAGACATGCAATACAAACATTCTACAAGATATAAGAGAACAAATGAAACAGATATAGGTGATAATCCCAGATCCCTAAA
>NW_006408527.1:35805434-35808491 GCF_000296735.1 Chrysochloris asiatica | reverse complement strand
ACTCAAGTAGAGGAAGATAAAAAGAATTTGATAAAGGAAACAAGTGTAAATTGCTACAATTTGATGAACTTGACCTATACTTATGGATGTAGTAGCTCAAAACACCAAATGAGAGGGTAGGAGTCTTCATCCTACCCTTTCTGTATGCAGGAGTGATAGGGAAGGGAAACTTTGACATTGGCTGTCTAAAATGGGGGACAAAGAGGCTCAAAGTGACTGGGTTACAGTTTTCAAGAGAGAGTTTAGTGTCAGAATGTGCAGGGGAAGGTAGAAGTCCCAGTGAATAAATAGTTTTCATCTTGTCTAGACAGGTCTGGTGAAAGGAGATGGGAGGTAAGATTCTTATGGTTCAATAGTGAGTAATTGTTATCATGATGAATTGCGACTGTCCCAACTGTAAAGGTATACGTTTTGTAACATAAAGGGGGTAGTAGTTAATCTTACATTCGAGGAACAGAGACCCTAGGACCATTAAGGGAGAAGAGCCTGAGCAGAATGTGGAACACTACCCAGAGAAGCAGCGACATCAGAGTTGGAAGCTAGACTCATGGAAAGAAAAAGACTGAGTGCTAGCAGCTAAGAGGTGGGCTTGCAGAATGCACACTTTGGTTGTTTAAATGATTATACACTCCTGAGTGTTTTCTGTACCATCCTCCTCCCTGCCCACAAGAATAAAAAAGGGGGAATAGAGGCAAATAGTGATGAATGATGATACACGGAGGAGACTGTAATCATTGCAAAGAAACAACGAGTGTAAAACCGATGTTCTCCCATGTAAACTATCACTCAATTTACAATAAAAACTTTAAAGAGGAAAAGAACAGTCCTTGTCTTCAAGTCAACTGCAGATGAATAAAATTTATTTTTCTACTTTGAGTCCTGTGTGAGACACTGTAGGATAAACACTAACTACTAACCACAGGTTGATGGTTCAAACTCATCAGTTGCTCCTCAGAAACTTTATACAGGGTCCCAATGAGTTACAATCAACTTGATAGCACTTAACAACTATGACACATGTGACAAATGACATATGGGCCACACCGTACAAAAGTAGGTATAAAAATTCACTTGCACTGAGAAAAACTTACCGAGCAGATTGTAAATGAAGGAGAACCACATTATTAAAGTTAACCTAGATTTTAATTTGACTTGTTATCTATAAATGCTTGACATAATTAAACAAAATTAAACCAAAACTATAAAATAAACCCTAAATACTTTGAAAGCAAAGTATTGAAAACTAATTAACTTATTTGTATATCAAACTGGTGATATAATCACAGAGAGAAAATGTTTTCAAATAAATTTAAAACAAAGTAATCTGAACATCCAAAATGGAATATATGGTATGGAAAAAGCAAATAAGAAAAAACGTTTCTGTAATCATACTATTATTGCACATAAATACATACTTGGTATACCAAAATAAACAAGAATCAAATACACTGCCATCAACTCAGTTCTGACTCATAGCAACCCTATATAGGGTTTCCAAGACTAAATCATTAAGGGAACAGAAAGTCTCATCTTTCTTCAGCAGAGTAACTGGTAGCTTTGAACTACTAACCTTGTGGTTAACAGCCAACTAACCCATAGTGCCACCAGGGCTCCTGATATGCTATACGTATATAGCAAAAATCAAATAAATAATTATAGTAATGTTGTCTGAAACCAAGATTTTCAATTTAAGAGAAGAAACATAGATACTTAACTTCTTCAAGTATAACATCCATTAATCCTAAATTTAAACTGGAAATATTAATATGAATTTATATTTTATTTTCTCTTCAAAACAAAAAAAATGAATTTCTTATAGTTCAGAAAAAGACCCAGAAACAATGACAATCAGTAGCACTAAGTACCCTGAGAACCCAGAAAAAAAACCATTGATGTCAAGTCAATTCCATTTCATAGTGACCCTAGAGGACATAGCAGAACCACTCTACAGGGTTTCTGAGACTATAAATCTTTACAGCCCCATCAGTCTCTCACAGAGAAGTTGGTGGGCTAGAACTACAGATCTTTCGGTTAGCAGGGGTTCTTATACACTAGGAAAGTGATCTCTAAATAAATGGCTGGTTCCCAGTCTGAGGTAGGATATGTACAAGATATGCCAGAAACAACTTGTCATATTATAAAGCAAAGACACTATCAAATACTATGGAGATCATATCAAAAGGAATTAGAAGACAACTTGAAGAGGTTCCCAATGGCCAAAGATGGGAAAATATGAATGAATAATTATAGTGAACTGAAGCATCAAAAAGGTTATATATTTGTTGGTAGTAATAAAAACAGTTCCTGGGTTATAATCCAACCCCTATCGAGCCTGTTATATTAAAAGTTCAAGTGTATAGAAATGGATACTACTTTGTGACATGCATCAAAATATTATAATTATTGTATTATAATGTTCAAGATTTCTTAGTGTATCTAGAAGTGTTTCTTTAATTTTATCACTGCATAGAAAGGTACACTATATATTATATACTAAGACAAACATTTGACTAATTGACATTAGACACAAACCAAACTTCCAATTTATGTGCAAATTCGACATAAGGCAGACTTAGAAATGGTACCCCATCTCTAATCCAGGGATTGCCTGTACTTAAAAATATTTTTTAAAATGAAAAAGAAAAGAAGGTTTACAAGTTAATGTAACTAGTGTCAGAGAATCAACTTACTATTTTGAAAACAGTAAATGAAGGAGAAAAATAATCAAACAGTAAATATATACTTTCATCAAAACATACCTTATATCTCTTTAACTTTTGTACTTCTTCTTCAATAAGCATTTGATTTTTGGCTACCTCTGACTGAATAGCAGTTAACATATTATTACCCTGGTCTGTATCCATGGGTTCCTCCTTAGAGAGAGAGAGAAAAAAAAAAAACAGCACACCCTAATGATTGAAGTTTTAAGTCTGGAATATTTTTAATTGATAAACAGTTTAAATATGTTCACATTTTTAGACTTAGTGTTGTTAATATCAATACCTCACGGGAGGAATACACAGAAATCAAATTGATTATATGTGTGGCCAGACAGCA
>NW_006408527.1:35796658-35798334 GCF_000296735.1 Chrysochloris asiatica | reverse complement strand
ACAAAGAAACAAGAGAGTGGCTCACACAAGTGATCCAGATGCAGAGCAAGAAAATGTTTCTTAGGAACAAAAGGTATTAGAACTACCTGATAAAGAATTCAAAAACATGATGTTTATGTAACTTCAATGGACTGAGAAAAATACCAAGAAAGCTGCAGAGGAAAAGGAGAACACACACAAAGAAAACTATAGAAGCATTCAGGAAACACTACAAGAATAAACATTTTAAAAATGAAAAATTAGAAAATATACAAAACCTACAAATAGAAATCCAGAGGGTTAAGATTTCAGAAATATAATACAGTGAAACAACAAAGTAGATCTGAGTCAATGTAAGGCAGAATTAATGAGCTTGAAGACAAAGTTCTCAATACTATTATGCCAGAAGAAATATCAGAAAATATAGAAAGAAAAACTCTGAAGAAAGCCTGAGATTTATGTGCAGCATCATCAAGAAGAATGAAAACAAGAAGATAAGCATTCAGAAAGCTAAAAGAATCCCAAACAGGATATATTCAAATATAAAACTATGAAGATAAAATATAATTAAAACAAGGGAAGAATTCTTAAAGCACCTCCAGGGAACATAAACAGTTACTCAGAAAGGAGAACTAATAAGACTAACCTCTAATTTCTAAGCAGAAACCATGCAGGCAAGAAAGCAATGGGAGGAAAAGAACTGCCAACTAAGAATCATATAGTCAGTAAAATACAGTAGTGAAATTAGGACATTTTCAGATAAACAGAAATTAAAGAAATCTGCAATAATCACACCAACTTTACATAAAATACTTACAATAGTCTTTGAACAGTTAAACAACAATAGCAGACAACAATCTGAGATTAACATACATGGAAACACTACTCAGAACTCAATCCAGATATAAAAGCATACAAAGTAACACAAACCTGTAAAACTGAAAACAGGGAACCAAAGATAACAATTTGTAATGAAGACAATTACAAAGTAAAAAGAGGAAGTAATGTAGTTACAGAACATCCAAAAGCAAAGAAGTCAAATAGATTTCGGGATAAAACGGTTTTAAACTGAGGAAGAAATTAATAAATTACAAGATAACCTCAAAGGAAATTAATAAGCATGGTGTGACACTGTAGGACAAAAAAACAAAACAAAAAGAAAACCACTTAAACTGCTAGTCAGAAGGTAAGCGGTACAAACCCACCAGCTGCTCCTTAGGAACCCTATACAGGGTTGCTATGAATTGAAAGTGACTTGACAGCACTTAACAACAACATAAAAAGAAAAAAGAGAAAACCCCCCAAAATTTAGTAAATATTCAAACAATAGCAACAGAAAAAATGACAAGAAAACTTACAAACAGAATTCAAAACTTACAAACAGGACAGAAAATTGTATGGAACAAAACAGCATCACCAATATGCAATCAACATTTAAATATTTTTTAAAAAGCATATACACAATAAAATGAGAGCAATAAGTTCATACCTATTGATAATTACACTGAATGCAAATGGATTAATCGTACTAGCCAAGAGAAAGACAATAGCAAAATGGATAATTTTTTTTTAAAAAAAACAGCATGATCCTTCAATTTGCTGTCTACAAGACATACACCACCTTAAATACAAAGACAAAAATGGGCTAAAAAATCAAAGGACGAAGAAAAATGTATCAAGCTGATGGCAACCAAAAA
>NW_006408527.1:35779108-35795998 GCF_000296735.1 Chrysochloris asiatica | reverse complement strand
ATCAGAATATATATTACTAAAACACAAGAAATAAAAACAGAAAGCATCAACAAGACAAAAAGCTAGTTCTTTGAAAGGATTAACAAAATCAACCAGCCATGTACAAATATAACAAAGGAAAAGAAAATATAAATAACAGACGTGAAATGGTTGATGTCACAACAGAACCAATGGATATAAAAAGGATAATAAGAAAATACTATGAAGAATTATATTCTAACATATTCAAAAATCTAGAAACACACTACCGACCCTAAACTAACACAGAATGAAGTAAAAAACTTGAACAGATCTATAACAGAAAAGAATAAATGGATCAATTCATTGAAAAACTCCCAACAACAAAAATCTGGGCCCAACAACAAAAAGCTGGGCCAAATCAGCTTCCCTGATGAATTAACCAAAAATTCAGAGAAGAGCTGATACCAATTGTACTAAAATTTTTATAGAGTACAGGAAAAGATGGAAAACTAACTCCAGAATTCATTTTATAAAGTGAGTGTAACCCTGATACCAAAACGAGGCAAAGACATCACTAGGAAGGAAATTATAGACCAATATCCCTCATAAACATAGATGTATGAATTCTCAAACAAAATCCTAACCAATAGAATGCAACAATGTATCTGGGGAACGACCAAGTGGAATTCGTACTATGGATGCAAAGAAGGTTAATTAAAAAGGTCAACATAATCCACACCACATAAATAAAACAAAGGAAAAGAAACATATAATCATATTGATTGCTGCAGAAAAGGCATTTGGCAAAATCCAACAACTTCCATTCCTGATAAAAACACTCAACAAAATAGGATTAGAAGAGAAATTCCTCAACATAATTAAGGATATATACATAAAACCAATGGCTAACATTACTTTCAACAGAAAGTGAAAGCATTCCCCTTCTGACCAAGACAAGGATGCCCTGTATCACTACTCCTATTCAATGTGGTGCTTGAAGTCTTACCCAGAGCTGTAAGAAAGGGAAATTAAAAGTATCCAAACTGGCAAAGCATAAGTAAAACTCTATTTGTAAATGATATGATCCTACACAAATAAAATCCTAAAGATTCAGCAAGAAAATTATAGTAACTCACTGAAAGATTCAGCAAAGTGGCAGGGTATAAGAGCAATATACAAAATTCAGTCACATTCATTTACACTAATAGAGATTGGAAAAGGAAATCAGGACAACACATTTTACAATAGCCATCCAAAATATTAAATACTCAGGAATAATCTAAACAGAGAAACCAAAACTGTACAAAAAAATAACAAAACACTTCTATAAGAAACCATGAGATTTACATAAAAGAATAAATAAAACAACACACCATGCTTATGGATAGAAGAAGACTTAACATTGTGAAAATGTCAATACTATTCAAAACAATATACAGACATTATGCAATCTCAATACAGATTCCAACATCATTCTTTAAAGAGATGGAAAAATTAATCATCAACTTTATATGAAAGGGAAAGAGACCTGAAAACCTAAAGTATTACTAAAGAAGAACAAAGTAGCAGTCTCTCATTTTCTGATCTCAACACCTATTACACAGTCACAGTCATCAAAACAGCCTGGTACTAGTACAAGAGACATTGACGAATGCAAGTGAAAACCCAGTCGTAAAATCAAATCATCTATCTACAGTCAATTGACTTTTGACAAAGGATCAAAACACATTAAAAGGGGAAATGATAGTGTGTTTGACAAATAGTTCTGGCAAAACTGGATACCCATTTGCAGAAGAATGAAATAAGACGGGTATCTGACACCACATCCAAAACTATGAAAAAATAGGACAAACTGAGGGGCTCTGACACATGGCCTAAACATAATATCAAATATAACTGAAAATACACAAACAACAGGAGACAAACTAAATGACTGGGACCTACTAAAAATCTGACACTTATGTGTATCAATAGATTTCACCAAAAAAGTAAAAAGAAAACTCAGACTGGGAAAAGTTTTTTAGCAATGACATGTCAGAAATGGAACTAATCTTTAAAATTTATAGAACACTTCAACACCTCAATAAAAAAAGAAAAATGATCCAATTAAAAAAAGGGCAAAAGACATGAATAGACATTTCACTGACTAAAACATTCAGGTAGCCAACAAACATATGAAGAAATAAATGCTTGGCATCATAAGTCACTAACCAAAACAAAATCAAACTCACTGCTACTGAGTCGATTCCAACACATAGCAATCCTGTGTAAGATTTCTGAGGCTGCAAATTTTTATAACAGCATAAAGTCTTATCTTTCTCCCACTGAATGGCTGATAGGTATGAATTGAAAAACTTGTTAACAGTAGAGTGTTTTCCCCACAGTGCGACCATTAGCCATTGGTGTTGTTATTAAGTGCCAATGAGGCATTTTCCACTCATAGCAAACCTGTATAGAGTTCTCAAGGAGCGACTGGCGGGCTTGAACAGCCAACCTTGCATTTAGCAGTCCAGTGCTTATCCTACAGCCCCATATCAGGACTCCCATTAGCCAGTGTTGTTAGGTGCCACTGAATTGGTTCCGACTCACAGTAACCTTATGTACAGCAGAGTAAAACACTGCCTGATACTGCGCCATCCTTACTATCATTGTTATGCTTGAATCCATTGCTGTTGCCACTGTGCCATTACATCTCATACGGTCTTCCTCTTTTTTGCTGACTCTCCACTTTTATCAAGAATGAAGTCCTTCTCCAGACTGGTCTTTCCTGATAACATGTCCAAAGCATGAAAGACGAAGTCTCACCACGCTGGTTTCTAAAGAGCATTCTGACTGTACTTCTTCCAACCAGATTTGTTTGTTCTTCTGGCAGTCCATGGTACTTTTAATATTCTACACCATCAACATAAATCAAACGCTGCACCAGTTCTTCTACAGTCTTCTTTATTCATTGTCCAACTTTCATAAGCATATGAGGCTATTGAAAATACCATGACTTGGGTCAGGAGATGCAAATCAAAACAACAGTATCTTCTTACCCCAACATTAACAGTATAATTAAAAAAAAAAAAAAATGCTGGCAACTGTGTGGAGAGACTAGAACCCTCATGCATAGCTGCTGGGATTATAAAATGGTATATATAATCGGTGTGTAAAATGGTACAGCACTACCTCAAAAAGTTGAAAATAGAAATATCATATGACCAAGTAATCCCTTCATATATCGTATAGAAATAGGAGCCATGACAGAAATAGAGTACGCACACCCATCTTCATTGAAGCACTGCTCACAATAGCAAAATGATGGAGGCAATCAAAATGCCCATCAATTGCAAGAGTACTTCAATGGAAGTAAAACAGTCCTTTCAACAAATGGTGGCAAAGCAATTAGATGTACATACGCAAAAATAAATAAATAAATAAATGACTTAAACTTCACACTGTACAAAAATTAAATGATGATGGATCATAAACTGCTATACTATAAATGGATCAGAATAGGCTATACTATATATCTTTTAGAAGAAAAAAACTTTCAAGAAAATCTTCAGGATCTAAGGGTAGATAAAGAAATCTTAGACTTGACAAAAAAACACAACTTGTAGAGGGAAGATCTGGTAAAACAAACAGGCAGAATTAAGAACTTAAGAACTTTTCCTCTATGAAAGATGAAGTTGGGAAGAAAAGAGTACAGACTACAGATGGGAAAGCATCTGCAGTCAATTATTCCAATGAAGGACTAACACCTAGAGTATATAAAGATGTTCAGAGCTCAAAAGTAAAAATACCCCAAAAAAAATCTAATTAGAAAATGTGCAAAAGGCATAAAAGATGCTTATCATTAGCCATTACCCATTTGGAAAGTTACAAATTAAAACTACCGAAACATTACTAAACATCAAAATAGCTGAAGCAAAAAAAAAAACACCCCACCATATGGCAGTAAGGATGCAGAAAAACTGGATAACCATTCATTGTTGTGGAATGTAAAATGGTACTGCTACTCTGAGTACTCTGCCAGTTTTTTAAAAAAATAAATATGCAACTATAAGTATGACCCAGCATTAGCACTTCTGGGCATTTATCCCAAAGAAATAAAAACTTATGGCCACACAAAAATCTGTACACAAAGATTTATAGCAGCTTTATTTCTAATAGCCAAAAGGTGGAAACTACCAGATATCTTTCAACAGGTGAATGGTTGAACAAAATGTGGTACACCTACATCATGGAGTACTACCTACTAACCATCAATAAAAAGAATGAATTGTCAATACATGCAAAGAATTTGGGAGAATCGTTGGAGAATTATGCTGAGTGAAAACAGCCAATTCCAAAAGATTACTTACTGTATGATCCCATTTATAAAACATTCTTCGACAAAAATTATCAAATTATTGAAAACAGATTAGGCATTGTCAGGGATTAAGGATGAGGGGACAGCAAGAATAGGGAAGTGGGTATATATAGACACAGGAAGGATCCTCAAGGTGATGGAATTTCTTGGCTGTATCAAATATATTAATATCAACATCCTGGTTATGATATTGTACTACTGTTCTGTAAGATGTTACCATTGAAGAAAATTGTGGTACACAGGTTCTCTTAGTATTATTTCTTATATCTACATGGTAATATATAATTATCACAAAATACAAGTTTAATAAACAAATAAGCTAACAAAATCTAAAAATACCTGTAGTACAAATATCTCTGAAAAATATCTACCATAATGGAGATCAACATGCCTAACTTCTTTAAAGACAACCAGATGTTCTATTACTAAAGTTTAAAGATCATCCTGAACACATTAATTCAGTGAAAATGAGTAAGTACTGAGTCAAAAAAAGGAGCTAAAATTCTTCTGTGATCTATTAATTCAGAGCTGTTTCAGAAGTAAAGACTGTACCCCAACCTTAATAACCATTTACTATTCTTGCTCAAGGATAAAGACAGGATAGATCAGGACAAATCTACTCTTTGCTGCAACAAAGGACAGAATTTAAAGAAAAAAGAATAAAAGCACTGAAAATGCTTAAAATCCAGAATGTTATGCATGCCAATGAAGTTAGCTGAACATTTACTTTTGTATCCTTTTTTCTATAACTGGTCTCACTGCGTTGATCCAGTCATCCTGATTGCATGCCCCTAGGAAGAAAATTAAAAACAAATAAAAATAAGAAAACCCAATATAGAAATTATCTCAATAGTTTAGCTCAAAATCTCTTTTTACAAGTATTTTAGCATATTTAGAAGAAAAATCTTTTTAGCACAATTATGCTAAGTATCCATAGGATAGACACTGAACTGTGAACCACAAGAATGACGTTCAAGCCCACCAACTATTCCAAGGGAAAAAGATGAGGTTTTTCTGCTCCTGCAAAGATTTACAGCCTCAGAAACCCTACACTGGATCACTATGAATAGGAACCAACTTGACTGCACTTAACAACAGTAACAGCATGTTAAATGTTAATTCTAATTTTCAGTAATGGTGACTGGCAAGAGAATTTACAATGCCACATTACAGTATTACTTAGTAGATGCAGAGCATTTTACATGTTTGAAAAAAACAGTAAATTAGTGAGTTAGCTCATTAAACCTGTGATAAAATAACCACTCTCATTTTACAAAGGATAAAATTGAGGACTAAGAATAACTATTTCATATGTTAGTAGGAAAATAAGGACCCAAACCACATCTGACGGACTCCTACCTTTATAATTATCAAATTAAAAACTGAAATCCATGTATAATGCAATACTGATTCCACCCAGTGTTTTTTAACTCCCTTGTGTTTTAAAATAAATTAGCATAGCCACAATTGTATAGCAACATTGCTTGTTCTTCTCTAATTTCTTTATATTTGATGTTTCTAATGAAAAGGAAAAACAAAAAAGATTGACCCGATAGAAGCCAAAAGAGAAAATACAGATATCAAATCAACCACCATACTAGGGAAACAGCTTTTACAGGACTGAAGGAATATTCTTCTAATTTTAATTAAAAATTATTAGGAAAACAACTTTTAATACAGAGGCAGCATGCAATCTGCACTAAAAACCAAACCTAACCCACTATCATTGAATCCATTTTGACTCACAGTGACTCTGTATGACAGAACAGAATTGCCCCAGAGGGTTTCCAAGGTTGTACAGAATCTTTGCAGAAGCAGACTGCCTTACCTTTCTCCCACAGAGCAGTAGTGAGCTCAGACCACCAAACTTTTGGTTAGCAGCCCAACACTTAACCAACTGCACAAGCAGAGCTCCTTAAATTTGCATTAGACAAATTAGATTGGCTTAATATGTGAGGAACAGTACAAAAGTACAAACTGAACTTATATATATTTTTAAATATGGAAGCAAAAAGATTTATGGATGGCATACTTAAACACTTTTGCTGTTTTTAAGCGCTACCGAGTCAGTTTCAACTCCCAGTAGCCCTACATTGGGATTCTGAGTAGTGGCTGGTATATTTGAACAGTTGACCTTGTGATTAGCAGTCCAGCGCTTGTCCTCCAGCACCACATAACATTAAATTCAGTTAAAACAACTTTTGTAAAACTTAAAGCCTAATTTAAAAAAATTTTAAGCTTAATGAGGTCAAAATACAGAGTTAAAATTCTTCTGTGGACCTATTAATTCAGACCTATTCCAGAGTCAAACACTGTAACCCCAACTTTAATAACCATTTATTATTTTTGCTCAAGGTTAGAGACAGAATAGATCAGACTCTGATCTAAAACCTGTTCTTTGAAACATAGGACAGCACATTATTATTACCTAAATAAAAACTGAAAAAAATACTTATTTTTGTAGAAAATTAGATAGTTAAAGCACTGATTTAAAGATTATTAATGATCCAACTCCTTAAAAAAATTTTTAATATAAAATGATGATAAATGTTTGATTTCTGTTAACCATAGATTAAAAATCAAAAGAATATTTAAGTTCATTAAAAAAGAGTAGTTTTTAAAAGTTAACTTGAAAACATATATGTATGATATATAATCTATAGGTTAAACAATATTTCCTCTTAAAAAAAAAATTAATGGTACTAATTGAATTATGTTTTTATTGTTGTTGTTGTTGTTGTTAAGTGCCATCAAGTCAGTTCCAACTCATAGTGACCCTGTAATAGGGTTTCCAAGGAGCAGCTGGTGAGCTTGAACCTACCAACCTTGAGGTTGAAACCGACCTTGCAGTCCAGCGCATTAACTCACAGCACACCATGACTTCTAATTGAACTGTAGTAATCAATATGTCCTATCTATGATATTTCATTATATATAGTATTGAAGAACTTAAGACCTTCATGATATATACTACCTCAGTCACTTTTCCTAATAAAATTTAAATAGCACTGTTAACTAAAATGAAGTAGAATACTCAACCTTTTCTTAATTGTCAAAAGTGAAATGCCAGACATCCTACAAATTTTGTTACATACTAAATTTATTTCATGAGCAGCAAAGAGGAATGAGATTACCTAAATCAATTGGTCCTTCTCTTAATCCATCTAATTCATACAGCCTTCCATTTACAGGAACATAACTGACAAAGTGAAAAGCATCTTCCTCTTTTGCTGATGTTTTTGCATCAAATTCAAACATTTGCTGTCTACGGTAAAGAAAAAAATAGTTAGAAACATAGAAGCAAAGAAAATAAACAGTACTAGTCTGTTGCTAATCAACTCATAGCAACCTCATGCACAAAGGAATCAGACCATTGTGATCTATAGGTCTTTCACGTCTAATATCTGAAAGTAGATCACCAGGCCTTTCTTCCTAGTCTGTCTTATTCTGGAAGCTCTGTTAAAACAGGTTCAGCACACAGCAAGCAACATGTAAGCCTCCAATGACAGCATAGGTCGAGGCAACAGTTGATATGAACTGACCAAAAATTAAACCTGGGTCTCCCACATGGAAGAGGAAAACTCTTACTACTGAAACACCATTGCTTTCAAACAGTATTTATTTAATGTACAGTTATTACCTGGCAAAACTGTTGTGGACTTGTCGAATCACATCTGAATTGCTCAGTGCCAAACCTTTCATCTACAACAATTTTTAAAAATAGACATATTAAAATAAGAATATCACAAATAGGGCACTTAAATGAAGAGAAAGGTTGTACTCACAGCTGCATCAAAACTTTGTGAAAATTCTTTAAACTCTGATAATGTGTCTCCTAAACGAACATCTTGATGGGCACAGTTTAATAACACACTTACTATGGCTTGAGTGGCACAAGCATTATTAATTACCTATAAAATACAAAAGTAAAGGTATTAGCAATTTGTTCTAAAATACAGTTTTCAACTGGTGATGGTGACCTCAGAAATAAATTAAGGTAATAATTTTTATATTGCACTACAGATATAGTCTTAGTATAAATATAGTAAGCATTTTTAATTTGTATTCTAATCTATTTCCAGTAATTTGCTATAATTCAGGAGCTGAAGACTCTAGAAAACCAAATAAATGAATGAACTCATACATGAGTGAATACCAATCCATTTAGGGTTGTTGTTGTTGTTAAGTGCCGTCGAGTCGGTTCCGACCCATAGCGACCCTGTACAGGGTTTCCGAGGGTGTAAATCCTTATGGGAGTAGAAAGCCTCATCTTTCTCCCGCGGAGCGGCTGGTAGTTTCGAACCGCTGACCTTAAGGTTCGCAGCCTGATTCGTAACCACTACGCTACCAGAGCTCCTTGTAACATGGTCAATTTTTTTAAAAATCTGAATTACAGCTGGTTAAGCCAATAGAACTTGTCCTCAACACGTACTCACTTCCACTAAACTCATTTCTACCTACCCAAATTCAACTCATATTTCAGTACCCAGTACAAGTTCTATCTAACTACTAATTCTAGAGAAATTCTCCAACAATTCATATTAGTTTCTACTCTCATCTGAATTTCTAAAAAAAGGATAAATCTTGTCAACATTTTTTTTCACTATATAACATAGTCTTTACAGTACAATTATCTAACTGCTAAGTATTCATTTTACAAATGACTTGGAGCTTCCATTCTAGTTAGAAAAGAAAACAATGAGATAACACTTACTATGTACTAGATACTTTTCTAGGCACTTCACATTTATTAATTATTTTAATCCTCTCAACAACCTATGAAGGAGTGATATTATTATCCTCATTTTACATTTGCAAAAGCTAAGGTCCAAAGAGGTTAAGTACCTTGTGTAAGGAAGGATACACAGTTAAGTAAGGAGCAAATAGTCTGGTTCTAGAATCTGTGTACTAGCCACTATACCTAGGCTTTGTGTACATACGTGGTCTTCCCAAGAAATTATAACCTACACATGGACAAGGATTTTCTTCCATATGCTCAACAGTATCTACACAGTGTTGAAATCACAGAGTTGGAAAGAATCTCAAAGATTATCAGTGTGAATGCAGCCAAGGTTAATTGTAGAGTTGAACTAACTTGATAAATGATTTTTTAAATAAAGCTTAATCCTACTACAGTTTTGTTACTATAATTAAATACCATTTTCTAATTAGAATATTTCCTTGATGCTATTAACTTATGATTTTACATTTTAGTATATAATCTATTTTTCTTCTCCATGATTCAAAAGAAAAAACTTGAATTACCTTCCATTATAATTTTTATGTTGTTAAGTCTGTCGAGTTGATTCCAACCCATAGCAACAATGTATAGGGGTTCTGAGGAGTGGCTGGTAAATTTGAACCGCTGACTCTGTGGTTCAAACTGACCTTGTAGTTGTGTATTTACCGTATAGCACACTTTAGAGCCCTTTACTTTTTATCTTGCCAAGAGTTTTGTGATCTTATGAATACTGACCAGTTCTTACATTTTTAACAATGTATATATGAGAAATTCCTTGATAAGACCATGTTTCTGCTAGAGAATACTCTTGCCCCCAATTCACTAATATAATGATACCACCACAATTCTATAATTGCTCTCAAAGTATTTATACTCAAAACTGTCTTTTAGTTGATGAAGTAGGGAAAAGTAGTATGATATCTAAGGAGTTCTGGTAGCGTAGTGGTTACGTATTGGGCTGCAAACCACGAGGTCAGCAGTTTGAAACTACCAGCTGCTCTGCGGGAGAAAGACCAGGCTTTCTGCTCCCGTAAAGATTTACAGCCTCGGAAACCCTTCAGGGTCACATGGGTCGGAACCGACTCGAAAGCACTTAACAACAACAGTAGGATATCTAGAATATAATTAATACTGCTAATAATTTCTTTTAATGTCTTTTGATCTGATTCATAGTTCTTTTATAATCAGAGTGAAAAAAACCCATAATTAAAGGGGACTTCATAAAGGAAGCTGACTAAAATTTAAATAATATTTAGTGCTTCTTTATCTTGTATTGAACTTGCAAGGGTGAAATTACCTGGGGGTAAAAGAGGTAGGAGTAAAGTTGGGAGAAGTTAAAATGCATGCGTATTCACATATGTTTTCAAAAATCACAGCACACAGAAGCTATGTATGTGTTCAACGCTGGGCTAGGTGCTGAGGCCACAGCAGAGTGTATTCTCCAGTAGCTTATGATCGAAGGACTTCAGATCTGTGACCTATCAAATTAGTAATTTTCTTTTAAGATTTAGAAAAATACCCTATGGTTATTGATATTTTTATTTTGATATTGATAATGATTTACACTATGGATGATACATTACAGCTCACTATTTTTTTGTGTGAAAAATAGTAATTGCGGTTTGGATGGGTATAAAAACACTTAAGGTTTTAAGATGAGTTTAGTGCCACCAAGTGGCTATGCTAAGTATATACAAAATTTACCAAAAATAACTTTAAAACAGTTTATAATCAGTTACTAATTCATTCAAATAATACTGAACACCTACTCTGTGCCAGGTATTGTGCTAGATGGTGAACATACAGTGAACAAGGGCTCCCTTGCCCGTGAAGAATAAGTATGTGAAAAATAAACAGATAACCAAAATACAAAACAATGAACCTAAACTAGAATATCAGAAAAGGTTTCTTTGTGGATGTGAAATTTCAGTAGGACTTTGAAAGCTTGGTAGGACCTAGAGAGCAGTAAAGGATATTCATCCTAGGAAACAAGAAAGGTATAACAGTATGTATGTTGGATTGTATTGGTATTATTGTTGCTGTTGTTAAAAGGTGTTAAATCGGTTCTGAGTCATGGTGACCCTGTATAGGATTTCTGAGGAGTAGCTAGTAGGTTTGAACTACTGATCTTGCAGTCCAATGCTTATCCTATAGCACCACACCAGGACTCTTGTATCGGCATAGTTACAGTCATAACATGGGATCATTCAATACCCTGAAAATCACTGACCTTGAAGAATCAGGAGTTTACCCTAAAAGTATAAAAAAATTCTAATATGAAAATAATAATAATAAATGTTTCATAAATATGTAATTAAAGACAAGTTAAAGGAAGGACTGAAATTAACTAAAACTACAAGGAAGATCAGCTGAACTGCTAACTTAATGCAGATATGAAATTAATACCAACAAATAAGTACAATCTGTCTTGGAAGAAGTACATTCAGAATGCTCCTCAGAAGAGAGGATGGCCAGACTTTATCTTCACATAGTTTAGACATGCTATCAGGAGGGGTCAGTCCCTGGAGAAGGACATCATGCTTGGTAAAGTACATGATTAATAAAAAAGAGCAAGAACCCCATCAGGAAGGATTGTCACAGTGGCTACAACAATGGATTCAAGCATAGCAACGATTGTGATGTTGGTGCATTATGAGTGAGAACCAACTGAACAAACTTACAACAAAAAACTAATAGAGAAAATAAAACCATTATCATACAAATATGCAAGCCAGAAATCTAGTAGTCAGGAATGTAACTAAAAATAATAAAAAAGTCTGACTATTAAAGAAATTGAATCAGTGATTTCAAATGTTCTCATACAGGAAATATCGAGCCCAGCTGGTTTCATTGGCTAATTCAATTAAAATACTACTAAATTAAATCCAAGAATACATAATAAAACAGTGTATCATGACCAACTGTATGCAATTATCCTGGTAAGGATGCAAGGATACAATTATGTTGGAAAGCAAGGATGATTATTTTAAGCTATCTAAAAGATACAATTATCCCAGTATGCAAAGATGTAATTCTGTGTTACCAAAAAAAAAAAAAAAAATCATACAAAACAACTGACCACAATAAGCCAGTAGTAAAAGGAGAAGAAATAATCATATTAATCAATGCAAAAAACAAAACTCATAAAATGTATACAACTACTATGCCTGAAAGACAATATAAAAAGCAAAAACAAAACAAAACAAAAACACTATCCTACATGCAGAAATATGAGAAATCTTCACTTTAAATTACTAATGATTTGGAGGCACAAGAATTACAAAGAAATAAAACTACGATTATTTGTACATAAAGACAACACCTCTAATCCCCCCACCCACACCCCTGGGGGGGAACCTATAACCAAGTTAATAGAGATAATAAAAGATCTTATCAAGATGGCTAAATGTAGTAGTATTTGTATGTAAAAATGAACTACATTTGTTTATCCTAGCAGCAAACAGAAAATGTTATAAGAGAAAACTATTTACAACAATAAATGATAACAAAAGATGTGTGAGAATTCTACAGAGAAAATTATGCAACTTATTAAAAAGATATTAATAATTTTGTCTAGATGGGTCTGATAAGAGATGTGGATAAGATTCTTATGTTTAATAGTAATTGTTATCATGACTAATTGCAACAGTCACAATTGTAAAGGTGGAAGTTTTGTAACAAAATCGGGGGAATAGTTAATCTTACAGCCCAGAAACAGAGGACACTAGGACTATCAAGGGAGAAGAGCACAAGTGGAATGGGGGACCCTATCCAGAGAAGCAGCGACACCAGAGATGGAAGCAAAGATGGGACACGAAGGGGGGTGGGGGTGGGCGCAGAGCAGCTGAGGACTCTAGATTCATGGAAAGAGAGAGACGGAGAGCTGGCAGCCAGGAGGTAGACTTGCAGAAAGTGCCCTTTGGTGGTGTAAATTATTATATAGGCCTGAGTGGTTAAAACAAAACAAAAAAAAAAGAAGAAGAGATCTAAAATGAATAGAGAGAAACACTGTCAAATGATGGTACATGGAGGGGATTATAACCATTTTAATGAAACAAAGCATATAATTTGTTGAATGTAAAACAGATGATCTGTCCTGTAAATTTTACACAATTTACACCAAAAACTTAAAGATGATCTAAATACTATTACACGTGTAACTTAATATCATGAGGATTATCAATTCTTCCCAAATTGATCTACATATTTAAGGAAATTCCAGTCAAATTTTCAACAGAATTTCCATACAACTTGGTATGATGACTTTGAAATTTATATGAAGACATTATACCAAGGAACATTTATGAAAAAGAATAGCAACGACATTTCTGAAAAATACATGATTAGATAGCCGAATTTATAAAGAAGTAAAAGGAAGTTAGCAATGTGGTATTGGTAAAGGGATAGACAAACTGATCAGTGCAATAGGTTAAAATTTTCAGAACACACACACACAGGTATAGAACTTTTTATAGGACAAGGGTGGTATATCAGATCAGTAGGAAAAACAAGAGATTTTCAATAAATGCAGGTGGAAAAAAAAAAGGCAATCCATATGGGAAAAAATAAAATTGAATTCTTATACCACACACCAAAACCCAACTCTTGATGTATTAAGGTCATGTCACAAATAAAAAATTATATTTGCAGATAACAGACTCTTAAACAAGATATAGAAAGTAGACTCTAAAACATAAAATTATATATATAAGGAGCTCTGGTAGCGTAGTGGTTACGAATCGGGCTGCGAACCTTAAGGTCAGCGGTTTGAAACTACCAGCCGCTCCGCGGGAGAAAGATAAGGCTTTCTACTCCCGTAAAGATTTACACCCTCGGAAACCCTGTACAGGGTCGCTATGGGTCGGAACTGACTCGATGGCACTTAACAACAACAACAACAAATATATATACACATCTATCTATCTATCTATCTATCTATCTATCTATCTATCTATCTATCTATCATCTACCGATAACTCCTATAAATCAAAAAAGAAAAACATAGACCACTCAATATAAAAATAACATAAACAGGAATTTCACAGCCTTTAAGCTATGGTCAATAAGCACATAACAGTCTTTAAATATCATTAATGATCAGGAAGATAGATACAAATCAAAACTACAGAGAAGTACCATTTTAGAACCAATTGACTAGAAGTAAAGTATGTGGCTCCACTAAACAAACTGGTAGTGGAAATGCAAATGGAACATTTACTTAGGAGAACATTTTGACCTTTCCTCCTAAAGTTATATATTGCTGTATCAGATGAAGATTCCTTTCCCAATAAGAGAAATGTATAAAAATATTTATAACAGCACAATTCACAATAGTAAAAAGAAAAACCTAAATCTACAGAAGAATAAGTGAATAAGTTACAGTACGTTCACACAATAGATATTACATGGGATGCAAAATAAATGGCTATTATGATAAACAACTTAAGATATAACTTAACAATAATATATTAAGTGAGAAACTGCACCAGAATTACATGATACTTCTTATTCAAGCTAAAATTTTATATACATGCACAAATTTTAGGGTTACAAAATACATAAATACATACAAAGGAAACCCACAAATGAAAAACAGCATTCAGCATGGATCTTAGATATAACCAAACACTTTTAAAGATTGGTTTTCTGGGCCTGAAGGTCTTAATTAGCACCATAGTCAATTAACTGTGAGACAACTGAGTTAACTGGCAAAATTTAGTTCATAAAATGAGTATTATGCATTCCATTGTGGTTAGTGTCTGGTGTTTTAAAAGCTTATGAGTGGCCATCTAAGACACAACTACTGATCTCTACTCTTCAGGAACAAACAAGAAAGAGGAAATGAAAGACTCAGAGAAGAAAGTAGTCTACAGGACTAATAGAATACATGAGCCACAGCTTCACTGACCCTGAACTAGGATGGTGCCCAGCTACCACTACAAACCTTCTGAACATGGCACAATAGATGAATCCTAAAAGAATGGGAGAAATAGGATCAAAGAAATTCAGAAGTGAAGACTCGCTGAATTAGTTGAGACAAAAGGACCACCAAAACTGTTGACCTAAGAGTCTTTTTAACTTTGAAGTAAAATTATTTCCAGAGGTCACTTTTCAACTAAATTCAAGATTAGCTCATAAAATAAAGAGTGTCACTTATAAATACTATGTTCCTATTTAAAAAAATAATCTATATGAGGCTAAATGGTCAACACTGACTCTAAAGCAAAGATAAGAATGTAAAAGGGTAGGGAAACTAAATTATTGGAACTGCTACAGCCAGAATGGAAGGAATGAAAGTGACACGTAGTGAAAAATGTACCACATATCACTGAATTTTAGCAGAAATTATTAAATGAGAACCTAAATTGCTGTGTACACTTTCATCTTTAACACAATAAAAAATTACTTTAAAAAAAATTCAGTGGGAAGGTTCTTATAGATGCAGAGAGATGAAAGGTAGAGCTGAAGGAAATCATATATAGCTAATCTTCATTATTCATGACTTTTGTACTAGTTAATTCACTAACTCAATAAAATTAGTTTGTATTACAGACACATACATGTGCAGAGAAGAATACATGCTACCAGTTGAAAGTAAAGAAGGCTTGTACAGTATTTACTAATTCAGTATTCATGGAGACTTACAGACTATAACTACTATAAATAATCAATCAGATAGTTAGATGAAATATGTTACAACTCTATGGGTACTTTCTAAACTACTTAAAATAACCAACAAAATATCTAAATAAATAAAAGGAAGCCATGTCTGAGTCAAATCTTAAATGTGTATCCTGGATCAAAGACCATCATAATCCCATTATTTTGTGCTATCTGAAGATAAATTTTATGTTAAAAAGAAAAAAAGTAACACAGAAGTTATTATTTGATGTATCTATCTCCTTCATTCCCAAATTCCAAAACACACTAAAGGTGCTCACTACTTTATCTCCTAGGTACTACACAAACCTGTCCACAATTATCTCTACTATATGAATTTTATGTACTCTCACCTAAACCTTTTTTTTTTTTTTTAATGTTTTACTGTGAATTATGTGATAGTTTACATGGGAGGAACTTAGCCTTTACATTCATCCTATCGTATATCCTTACATTGCCATGGTTACAATCCCCTCCATGCATCATCAACCAACCAATGGGTATACCCTGCAAGCCTGCCCCCTGGTCCTCTGCACACAGCCCCTCTCCCTCTCTGGGTCTAAAGTCCCCAGACGCTCCATCTCTCCATGACATCGTCTCTGCCTCCATCTCTGGTGTCACTGCTTCTCTGCATAGGGTCCCACTCTCTGCTCTTGCCCCTTGATGGTCCCAGGGACCTCTGCTCCAAGACTGCAAAGTCAATCACTCCCCTCCTTTTGCTACAAAACATCTACCTTTACATTTCCAACCCTCACAATCAGTCCTGGTAACAATTATTCACTATTGTATCACAAGAGACCTATACACATCTCCTTTCATCAGCCCCGCCCAGAGAGATTAGATGTTACTCAGTGGAAATTCTACAACCTTCCTCCAAGCCCTATGGATCTAGGTTCCCTCTTGAAAGCTTGTAAGCCAGTCACTTCTTGCCTTTGTAGCCCCCCATTTTGGGTAGCCAATGTCCAAGTTGTCCACCCCTGTCTACTCTGTGTATGGAGGGGGTGGGAATGATCCTCGCTGTAAAGATTTATTCCCTCTTTTGAGCTACTGCATACATTGGTGTAGGTCAAGTTCATCAAATTGTATCAGATTACTCTTTTTTCCTCTTCTTTCTTCTTCTAGTTGAGTTCTGTTCATCCAGTCATTGAAGCCAGGCCAAGTGGGTATTATC
>NW_006408527.1:35767035-35778653 GCF_000296735.1 Chrysochloris asiatica | reverse complement strand
CTCCACAGGAAGCCTCCTTCACTGGGCACGTTGTAGCCCCATTTTACATATTCCAATCAATTATAGGAAGCTTTCTATGGTGATATTTCTGGCTATTCCTGTCTCTCCCCCTCAACTGTCTATTTTATAATGGTATGCAAGGGAAACCAACCAAAACACAGCCAAGCATTTTAACATTATTTCTCCCCTTTTCCCCATTCCAATCATATCTTAGTCCCTGTATTCCAGAGCCCTGTTGTTCCAAGGTTGTGCATACATCATTATTTACCTCTATCCCACTTAGTACATGCAAACCTGCCTAATTGTTTTCCCGTCTGCTTTGTTCTTCCATTCCCCTACCCATTCTCATATATTGCCCCCATCCCTAGCACCCAAACTATCCTGTATCTGCTCCCTACCCTGTGCTCCACCTTCCCCTACCTCCCTTCACCCCACTTCCCATGGTAACAAGCAAAGAACCCCTCCCCCTTAGTATGGGTTCTTTTTCTTAGTCTTTTACAGTAGTTCACCTAGACTTTTACAAGAGCCTCCTAACTGGTATTTACTCCTATATCCTACAGCACTCTCTTCTCTTCGTACGCAATCCCTATACAGTAAATTAAGTAATCTCTTCTAAATGAAAATCTGATCATGTCACCCTTCTAAAAACACATCTGCAATATTCCATTAGTCTTAGCATACAGTCTCATTCATGGCCTAAAAGACTATGCTTGATAGTATCTCTGCCTGCACCTATGGCAGAATGCTGCTAGTCAGCAAATTTTGTCTGGGTCTATGGCCACCTGGAATGAAGACAACCTTCCTAATATCTTTAGATGCTAGAAGAGCCCTTAAGAACAGGAAATATGTTATCCCCTTCCTGCTGTCTGAAATATAGAACAAAGAGAAAGGCTGAAGTCCAGCAATCATCTTGGACCATGAAGTAACTTTTAGAATAAAAGCCACACATATACAAAGTAACAAAATGAAACAGCTAGCAAACCTGATAGTTCTTAGTTCTGGGAGAAAAAAAAACAAAATTTCTATTACATGTAAACCAGTGTTTTTCTACACGTAACCAAACCTATCCTTAATCTACAACTTATTCAGTTTCATATCTCATGCCATTCTTCCCTCTTGCCTTCTACACTCCAGCTACAGTGGCTCCTTCTAGTACCTTTTATTAATCTTACTCCCTTTTGCTGTAAGGCTGCTATGTTTATCTGAAATGATCCCCAGCTTTATTCCCTACCTAATATCTACCTAACTTTTCTATTTCTTCAGAACTGTCACTCAGGAAAGTTTTCTCAGGCTTCTCTTAACTACGCCAAGTCCCACCTTGCTCTATCGGTTCATGGGAGGTAATCTCTAAACTCTTTGTCATGCATAACATCTTTGTTTCGTTTTGTAAAACAGGCCACACCATATAGTCTAACAATGTGATGCAGGGTAGAGATTTGGGTTATATAAGATAGTCTAACAACTAGAATTAGGAGGGGAGCTTTGCGACACATTCTATTAGCTCAGCTCAGCTGAAGGAAATGGAAGCTGAAGCCAGTCATGTGGGTAGCTAGCTAATCAACATGACCAAGCCTCAATAAAAACTTTAGACACCAAGACCTAAGTGAGGTTTCCTCATTGATAATCTTCCACATATATATCACACATCATTCCTGGGAAAGTCTGCACAATCTATGACTCCACTGGGAAAGGACAACTGGAAGCTCCAAACGTGGAACTTTCTAGGACTATGACCCTGCATTTCTTCCCCTGGTTAACTTTAATCTGTATCCTTTCAGTGTTGTTGTTGTAAAGTGCCGTCGAGTCGGTTCCAATACATAGCGACACTGTAAGGGTTTCCCAAGAAGCAGCTGGTGAGCTTGAACCGCCAACCTGGCAGTTGAAAAGGCTTTGCAGTCTGACGCATTAACCCACAGAGCCACACCAGGACTCTATCCTTTCAGTGGCTGTGTGCCGTGGAGTCAGTTCTGACTCATAGTGACCCTGTACAGGGTTTCTGAGGCTGTAAATCTTTACAGGAGCAGAAATCCTCATCTTTCTCCCGCGGAACAGCTGGTAGTTTCGAACTGCTGACCTTGCGGTTTGCAGCCCAATTCGTAACCACTATGCTACCATACACTGTAAATATAACAGCTTTCTGTGAGTTCTTCTACTGAATTACTGAAACTAAAGGATGGTCTTGAGGAGCCTCAAACTTGAAACTAAGTGTCGTAAGTGAGGACTGTGTTGGAGAACCCCAAAACTCTGCAGTTTGTGTCAGAGAGGTAAGTAGTCTTATAAACTGTTCTTAATATAGCACTTATTAGCACTCTAATTTTTACATTTTTTTGATTTATATCAATCTCCTTCACTGAACTCTAAGAATCCTTGAGAATAGGGATTATGACAGGTTTTCATTTTTCATTAACACAGTAAGTGGCATACTGTATGCACTTAATCATTCTTCCTGAAAAACTGAACAAAGTCAGATGAAACCCTTTACTATTTTAGTATGATCTTAGGCAAGTAAGTCACATCTTACCTTTTTTTACCAGTGAAATGGAAACTATAAGACAATGAAATTCTACAGAGAACATTTACCAAAATGTCATTCCTGGGTATACAAATTGCAATTACTAGGATATAATTTCTGGCCCTGTAGGCTAAGCACTGGATTGCTAAATGCAAGATCAGCAGTTCAAACTCAGCTGTTCTGCAGGATAAAGATAAGCCTTTTTGATCCCATAAAACTTTACAGCTTCAGAAACCCTATACAGGGTTGCTATGAGTCAGAAACTACTCCATGGCAATGGTTTTGGTTTTGGATTAGAATTTCTTTCCTCATTTTTTTATTACTCAATCACAAACACTCCTATAATTATAGCATGTAATCAGCATAACACAGGCAATCACGTCTCTGAATTAATACAGTATCATCCATAAGTACCCAAACAGTACATTTAATTTATATTACATATCACAAATAAATATAATTTTCATCTTTTTCATTTTTTAATTTCTGAAAACAACTCCTCAAAGTCCAGATATCCTAGTTTAGGAATCATTACTGGAGGTCACTGTAGCCTAGGACTAAAGGTTATGTATTTGTAAAATATATATAAAATGTCTAGTCTAGGCTCATAAGAGGTATATGCTACAAACTAACAAAGTGAGGAATTAAAGATCTGCTAGTTCAAGAGAAACACAGCATAATGCACTAAAAAGCAAACAAACACAGTACTACTGGGCAATCACTAATCTGACATCTTAATAGAAACTACAGAAACACAGTGCAAAGAAAATATTAAATTATAATAAAATAGGTATGAAATATAATAATAGAAAAACATCAAGGGATTACAGAAATCACAAATTCAAATCCAAGCACGATTTTTTTTCCTTTGATACAGTATATTTTTATACTTTAAAAATATCTAAAAACCAAACTCATAGTCATCTAATCAATTCTGATTCACTGCAACTATGTACAGGGTTTCTCCCACAGAGTGGATAATGGGTTTGAACTTCTGACCCTGCAGTTATCATTTGAATGCTTATTCTACAGAGCCACCAGGGCTCCTTTAAAATATCTAGGTTACTATAAATCAAAAAATCATTAGAGAATTCCAAATTCTTTCACTGCAACTTTATCAAAGATCAACATTCACCTACTTTGTTGGATATTTACTATGTACCAGAAACTATATATAAAAGTAAAATCTCTGACTGGATTTACAGTTTAGTATGGAATACAATGAAAGAAGCAATTACCAAGAGAAAAGTGTGTATGTGTATGTGTGTGTTGTTAAGTGCTATACAGTTTGTTCTGACTCATAGCAACCCTGTATAGGGTTTCTGAGGAGCAGCAAGTAGGATTAAATCATTAACCTGTTTCAGAGTCCAATGCTAATCCTACAGTGTCACACCAGAAATCCACATACATGTACATACATATGTATGTGTGTGTGTACATATGCATATGGAGTCCTGGTATGGCACTCTAGACTGCAAAGACAATTTGAACCACAAGGTCAGTGGTTCAAACTCACCAGCTGCTCCTTGGAAATCCTATACATGCGGTCACTATGAGATGGAACAAACTCGACACACACACATAAGTGAGCTTCAAAAAGTTCACGGATAAAAGGAAATAAAAGAAAATGGATATTTTCCAAGAACTTTTTGAAATACCCTCATATATTTAAAAAAAACTCTAGAAAATTTATTTTAAATTATAGAGCAGAGGCTATGTTACTTTTATTTTCTACATGATATAATTACAATGCTTAAATTTTGTATAGCGAGCATATATTCTTATTGTTGTTGTTAAGTGCCTTCGAGCCAGTTCCGACCCATAGCAACCCTGTACGGGGTTTCCGAGGGTGTAAATCTTTACAGGAGTAGAAAGCCTCATCTTTCTCCCGGGGAGCGGCTGGTAGTTTCGAACCGCTAACCTTAAGGTTCACAGCCCGATTCGTAACCACATACACATTTAAAAATTAAGAATACTTTTCTGAAAAGGAGAATAATCACCTGAAGAAATTTAAAAATTATCTATCCATTATCCTGTGTCTCCTATTCACACCTTGAGAATCACAAAAGCTGAAGTTTTACAACTATATTTCTTATACTAGAATGACACATAAATATAAAAATAGTTCAATATATGAATGGATAATTTAAAATTAGAAATTTTTAAGAGATTAACCATGGAACATCTACATCAAGAATACTTTGAACAGAGGCAGTGTGGTGATATCATTAACTGTGGACCTCAGAGCCACGGTGCCTGGGTCTGTACTCCAACTCTCCCATTGACTAGTTGTATAACATGGGCATGTTGCTTAATTTCTCTGGGACTCAGTGTCCACATCTGAAATAATGAAGAACCTATAAAACCTCATAGGGTTGTTGTGAGGATAGTTACTACAAATAAATAATAAAAAAGGATATATATATACATATATATGTGTATATATATATATAGAGAGAGAGAGAGAGTATACATATACATATAAATAAAAGTATACAGTATGCCTTCATTAAAGTTAACTAAAATTGTTAATGTGTACTGAAATGGAACAATGGCAAATTTCTATAATTAAGCTAAACAAGATGCAAAGCACTTTGGACAATAATCCTGTTTTAGTAAAAATTTTTTAAAAAGTACTTAAGAATGTGTTAGCATATGAATAGAAAATGTGGGAAGTAGTATAGCACATTGATTCACAAACCTGGGCTTTAGACCTCGGTTTAAGTTCCGAATCCACCACGTATTAGATGTGTGACCTCAGGCAAATAAGTTAACTTTTCTAGGCCTTAATTTCTTCATCTGTGAAATGAGGATAACAACCTCATTGGGTTGTTGTAAGGATTAAATAAGATAATACATCTAAAAGCACAATATCTGGCACACAACAGGCATGGTAAATGTTGGCTACTATTATTGTGCTAACATCATTATAAATGTTATTAAATAAGGGGTGTGTTTGACCTGTTCACTGTTAAATCCTTAATACCTAAAACAATGTCCAGCAAAAAACAGGTGCTCAAAAAATACCTGTTGAAAAAAATTAATGAGTCAAAGTGGTTAACAGGCACAAAGTGGCATTATAAAAATATTCACTAAATATATCTAAGCGTAAATTCTGCTATCAGGAAAACAAAACAAATTTGGGGGATGCTAATCATATGATTAGCAGTTCGAGTCCACCAGGAGCTCTGTGGGAGAAAGATGAGGCTTTCAGCTCCCATAAAGATTTACAACCCCAGAAACCCTATGAGTCAGAATCAATTTGATGGCACACCATCTTTTCCAAAATCTTAAAACAAAAATAAGACAGTTCTGATTTCTTTAAAAACCTTAATTCAAAGATTTTAAGGGAAAAGGATTTAAAAGAAAGGAAAAGCTCTACAATAAGAAAAATTAGTTACTATCTAAAATAGTAAAGGTGTGATCTAAAAAGGATGTATTTAAAAGTAGCAATTTCATTTTCTTCACCTTTCTAAAAGTCAATCAGATTATGCTAATTGTTTCCATAATAACTCTGTATTTGTTATTGTTGCTAAGTGCTGTTGAGTCAGTTCCAACTCATAGCAACCTTGCAAACGGTTTCCAAGGAGTAACTGGTGCGTTTGAACCACCAGCCTTAGAGTTAGCAGTCCACAGTACTTATCCTACAGTGCCACACCAGGACTCCTAACTCCAGAAAGTTTTTGTCTTTTCCACTGTTTGAACATTTGCTTTGATGGTGTAAAAACAATTGCAGAAAGAACCGATGGCATTTGAACATAAATCTAGGCAGTGTCAATGAACTTTTTCACTGCCATACATATGTATTTAAAATAACAGTAAAAGCTAGTTTCACTTAAGAATGTCTTTAATCAAACAATGATTTATTTTTGTTAAATTGAATTTTGTTAAAATTCAACCTTACAGTACACACACAACCTTTTAGTATTATGTGGGAGGAAATGGAAAGCACAAATAAAGCACTTCTGTCCCATAACAAGATGATTGTTATCTCTAAAAAAGGCATTTGTTTAACTGTTTTGAATTGTAGGCTAAGCTGACTGCCTTTTTCCTGGAGCACCATTTCTACCTGAAAAGATATCAGACAAAACTGGCTATTCAGATTAGGGTACATGGTAGACAGTTTCTTAAAAATAAGTGAGATGAATCTGTCATTTCAAGGAAAACATCTGGCTGTATTTTTTCCCATTGGAAAAATTTGAACTTTCAGGTGAAAATTACTTTTGTAAAATTTAGGTCCACCATCATGAACTTACAAGTGTCTTGATACTTAATGGCACAAGTGGTGAATATTAGCAAAGGTGATTTGTTGATACTGTATAATTAAGTGTCAACAACTGTAGATCTGCATAAATTGGTAAATTTTCCAAATGGCTGATGCATGATGTAGCAAAATCATGCATGAATAAAAGATTAATTAAAAGGGCAAAATAAACCAAAGAATTTTAATATAAATATAAAAAGGTCAGATGTTTTCAGACTTCACACTGCAATGAACCTTTAAATAAAGCAATACTTAAAGAGTTTTTATGGTGTGAAAATATATATTCACACTTCTCTGAAAAAGATATTAAAATGTTTCTCTCTTTCCCAACTATATATGTAATACTGGATATTTTTCATATATTTCAACCAGAATAAGAAAAAACTGACTGAAGAAGCAGCTGTGACAATCCAGTTATATCCTATTAGAGCATACATAAATTAGCAAAAATGTAAAACAATGCATTCTTCCGACTAAATTTTTTTCTGATAAATAGGCCTTTTTTCCATAAAAACATATCATGTTAACATGATATATATCATGTTACTGTTGTTCTTTTTAAATGAATTCATAAACTTTTTTTTTTTTTAATTTCTCACTTTTAATGTATAAAATGGTAAACAGCAATGGATATTTACCACAGAAACAAAAACAATGGATAGAATCCACAGAAACAAAAGCTTGTTGAGGATCTAAATCAGTTTTAAAAGTATAAAGAGGTCTGAGATCAAGTGTGAGAACTGCTACACTGGAGGTACATAGGTAAAATAAAGTCATACATAAACACAGGTTGTTTTTGAGACTTTTCAGAGTATCCGGGGACCATACCTGCTTGGCAAAAAAAATCGTGTCAAGTCTGGAGTCCTGAACCACAGAGCCTGCTGGTTCTTCTCCTGGCTGCCACTTGAAAAGAAAAATTAACCCATGAACTGGCCTACAAAATAAAACACGAATTAATGACACCACACCCTGTTTCTATAATGACACATTCTCTATACTTTAAATATTTAATACAAATAATGGCAAATGAGGAGTCCTGGTGTGGCACTGTATAATAAACAATGGAGCGCAAGTTCGGTTTGAACCTCAAGGTTGGTGATTCAAACCCACCAGCCACTCCTTGGAAATCTTATTAGGGTCTATACAAGTCGAAACCGACTTGACAGCACTTAACAACCATAATGGCAAATGAAGTAAATTAAGTACTAAATATGATAAAAATTTTAAAGATGGATATTACCATTTATGTTATCAAGTGCCTTAGAGTCGATTCCAACTCATTACAACCCTATATAAGGTTTCAGAGGGTTTCAGAGGCTTTAAATCTTTTTGCAAGAGCAGAAAGCCTAAACTTTCTCCTGTAGAGCAGAGCTGGTGGGCTCAAACTGCTAACTTTGTGGTTCAAAATTCAGTGTTTATCCTATGGAGTCACCATGCTCCCCAAAATAATGTGTACGCAATTAGCAGAGTGGTTACAAGTCGGGCTGCCAACCTCAGGGTCAGCAGTTTGAAACTACCAGCTGTTCCACAGGAGAAAGATGAGGCGTTCTGCTCCCGTAAAGATTTACAACCTTGGAAACCCTGTGCAGGGTCACTATGAGTCCGAGCTGACTCCACAGTACATAACAACAACAACAATTTTTACATTACTATTAATATATATTAGAGAGTCCTGGTGTGGCACTGTAGGATAAGCACTAGAATGCTTACCACAAAGTCAGTAATTCAAACCTACCAGCTGCTCCTTGTAAACCTACACAAGGACACTGTGAGTTGGAACTGATTCAAAGGCACTTAACAAAGAAAAATCCAAAATCAGTATGTATTATCTATTAAATATATTTTGTACACTAATTTATTATTCATAGTTTTTAATGTTAAAATAAATTCTATGTTCTAGCACTACTGATCTTTATGAATTTTATTTTTAAAAAACCCAGCCAATTGGCATTTTGTGGATCCATAATTATAGGAACTTGTGTTTGAATTCCGTACAAATTATTTTTCTAAAAGCTTCAGGTTCTTGATTGTAAAATGCAGGTAATAATACCTAGTTCACAGACTTGAAAAAAGACTTAAAGGAGATGATAATATGTTGAATTCAGAGTAAAACAGACAATTCTGATGAGCCTATGCTGCTGCTATGTGTCAATGAGTATATATATATATATATATATATATATATACATATATATATATATATCCTGACAGTGACCCTGTATAGGACTTCCAAGGCTGTATATCTTTTGTTGCTGTTGTTAAGTACCCTCCAGTCGGTTTCTACCCATAGCATCCCTAACAGGGTTTCCGAGGCTGTAAATCTTTACGGGAGCAAAAAGCCTCATCTTTCTCCTGCTGAGTAGCTGGTCGTTTCGAACTGCTGACCTTGAGATTCGCAGCCCAATTCATAATCACTACACAGTACCCATAGTGGCCCTGATAGGGTTTCCAAGGCGGTTATTCTTTACGGGAGCAGAAAGCCTCATCTTTCTCCCACGGAGTGGCTGGTAGTTTCGAACTGCTGACCTTCAGGTTCGCAGATCAATTCGTAACCACTACGCTACCAGAGCTCCTTTACGGGAGCTGAAAGTCTCATTTTTCTTCCACAGAGGGGCTGGTAGACTCGAACTACTGACCTTGTGGTTAGCAGTCCAACACATAACCCACTTCACTACTAGGGCTTCTTAATGAGCCTTTAAGTTTGCTAAGATATAAGTAATTATTTATGACATTTTAAAATTACTTACTTTAATTTTTCAAAATTCTCTGGTTCCAAACTCCATATTTCCTCAACTTGGGCTCCTCGGCAACCTAAAAAAACAAATCATTTTCTTCAACAATTACGTTTTTCCTTTGCCATTTAATTAAATACTAACTAAAAGAAATGCGCATTTGGGGACAATTGTTGTTAAGTGCCGTCGAGTCGGTTCCGACCCATAGTGACCCTGTACAGGGTTTCCGAGGTGTAAATCTTTACAGGAGTAGAAAGCCTCATCTTTCTCCCGCGGAGCGGCTGGTAGTTTCGAACCGCTGACCTTAAGGTTCGCAGCCCGATTCATAACCACTACACTACCAGAGCTCCTTATTTGGGGACAATAGGACATAACAAATTAAAACAGTGAAAACCGATAACACTCATATTCAAATTCTACTACTTCTTTAATATTTCCTAATTATTTACAATGAAAACATATTTACTTTTATAATTTAAAAATAAATCCAAGAGTTCATGTCAACTGAATCACCATCCTATGACTCTTAAGACTCAATCCCTAGCTTTTATTCATTCACTTTATTCCCCCATTCTGGGTCCTCTTTTTTTTTTTTTTTCTTACTATAGTATTTTTCATTCCCCATCCTAGAAAGCAAAAATTCCTATTTAGCAAGGACTTTTAAATCAAATCTTTAGTTCTAATCCTTTACTTAAAATTGCAAATCTCTATTTTCAACTATTTCATAGTCACCTCTATCATCCTACACCAAAATGTATTCATCTCTAGGACAGTGGATCTCAACCAGGGCAACTTTGCCCAAAGGGTACATTGTGCAATGTTTCCTGGCAACTTTGTATGTTTGTTGTGTGTCACTATTTGGCAGGGGTGTCAATTAGCATATGTTGTTGTTGTTACGTGCCATGGAGTTGGTTCCAACTCATAGCGACCCTATACAGAGTTTCCAAGGCTGTAAATCTTTACAGGAGCAGAAAGCCTCATCTTTCTCCTGAGTAACAGCTGGTACTTTCAAACTGCTGACCATGATTCAGCAGCCCAATTCGTAACCATTATGCTAAATACAAGGGAGAAAGTTAAACATCCTACATTGTAAAAGCCCCCATCATCAAAGAATCATCTAGCCCAAAATGTCAATAATAGTGCAGAGGCTGAAAAACACTGCTATGGTGTGGCGCTGTGGGCTAATGTGTCAGACTGCAAAGTCGTTTGAACTGCAATGTCAGTGGTCCAAGCTCACCAGCTGCTCCTTACCTGGACTACAGGGTTAGGTATTTACTGTTGTTGTCAACAGCTGTCATGTCAGTTCCGACTCACAGTGACATGTATAGGGTTTCCAAGAAGTGACTGGTGGGTTTGAACCATTGTCCTTGGTTAGCAATTCAGTTTTTATCCTAGTGCTCACTAGGGCTCTTGGTTAGATATAGTGCTCAGCTATTTAATCAAACACTATCTAGGTATTTCTATGAAGGTATTCTGTACATGGTGTTAACATCCACAATCACTTGACTTTAAGTAAAAGAGATTACTGTCAAGGTGAGTGGGCTTCCACCACATAATTGAAGGTCTAGAGAGCAAAACCAAAGTTTCAAAGAAATCCTGCCTCAACTGCAACATCAACTCCAGAGCTTCCAGGCTGGTGGCCAGCCTAACAAATTTCAGACTTTCCAGCCTTTATTTACCTGAGTCAATTCCTTAAAATAAATTTCTTAGTATGTATGTGCACATGTGTATCTGCTACGATTCTGTCTCACTGGAGAAACTGACTGATAGAGATATTGTACCAAAAGTGTCTCTAGAGAAACAGAATCTTAATGTTTTGCAAATTGCTACTGGGATATCTAGAATAGAATGTCACAGATGATTATAGGGTATTGCTAGTCCATAGTACATAAAACAATAAATACAGACAAAATATCACCACTGAACACTCCTAATCAAATACTGACGAGAAAAGATTCTGGGTGACTATGTACATGATAAGGAGCTCTGGTAGTGTAATGGTTACAAATCGGGCTGCAAACTGCAAGGTCAGCAGTTCGAAATTACCAGCTGTTCTGTGGGAGAAAGATGAGGCTTTCTGCTCCCATAAAGATTTACAGCTTCAGAAACC
>NW_006408527.1:35762171-35764560 GCF_000296735.1 Chrysochloris asiatica | reverse complement strand
ATGCATGTTAGAATTCTGAAAAATCAATGATTTGTTCATTTCAAATTAACTTGTTTAGACAGCATAACAGACAACTATACATATGTACCTCACCATATGAAATACATAGAAATCAAACTGACTACATCTGCGGAAAGAGATGATGGAAAAGCTCCATACCATCAGTCAAAATAAGGCCAGGGGCAGACTGTGGAACAGATCATCAATTACTCATATGCAAATTCAAACTGAAGCTGAAGATAAAGGAAAACAGGTCCTCAAGAGCCCAAATATGACCTTGAATATATCCCACCTGGATTTAGATATCCTCTGAAGAACAGATTTGATACACTAAAGACCGAAGACCAGAAGATCAAGAACATCATACATGAAGAAAGCAAAAAGTTATTTAGAAGACAAGAAAGAAGGAAAAGGTCAAAATGGATGTCAGAAAAGACACTGAAACTTGCTCTCCATCGTAAAGATACTCAAGCAAATGGATGAGATGAGGAGGTACATGAGATGAACAGAAAATTTCAAAGATCATCAGCTCAAGAAGAGTCACTGGATTAGAATGTTAAATTCCCAACTTTGTAGGATGTCTGCAGTTAAAGAGAGGACACCGATTAGAAATGACCTAACATTATGACCTCAAGAGCAATGATGGCACAGTAATTAAGAAGCACTCACCTGCTGACTGAAAGGTTAGCAATTTGAACTTACTAGCTGCTCCAAAAAAAAACGATGCAGCAGCAGGCAGCTAGCTGTTTTGGGAAACCTTATGGGGCAGTTCTACTCTGTCCTATTGGGTCTCTCTCTGAGTTGGAATCAATTCAATGGCAACGGGTTTTTTGGGCTTGGGAAGCTCCTGATGAAAATGGCAACACTGAAGCCCTAACTTCTGATGTGTCTTCTATACCAGTGAAAGCAGCTCTTCTGCCATCTGAAGTTAACCTGCATTGTCTGAAGAGCCTGCTTTGTGTGAAGGCCAGCACACTTGTAAGACACTACTGATCTCCTCAGAACCCTTTGCTTCCAGACCTAGAACTAATCATAGCAAGTCCGAAAAATGAGGCACAAAGTATGATCCATGAGATACTGTATACTTCAAAAGAACTGCATTATTTTTCCAATGTACATGGACAGAAATCAAGGAATATATGTGGGAATTGATATTAAGGGATTTTAGTGGAAAGAATATAAAATTGAATCAGGTCAAATTTACTGATATGAGCCTACTAAGCAGATTCTGGATTCAATGAGCAGATTTTGGATTCAAGAAGTTAGGAAGGGTTCTAATTTAACTTGGTTCATTGGCTGAAAAGGGCACAAAATGGAACTAAACCACCAGAACGGCATTGGTATACTGTCAAAGGTACACAAAGGTTTGGGGAAATAGGAATGTTACAGTAGATTTATCATGTAAAATTTGATCACCTCCACAGGAGGGTCCAGAGGACATACCTTTCTTTCACCATGTCTTTAGAAAGTACATTTGTAAAAGCAGAGGACAACAAATGCTGGCAAGGATGTGGAAATACTGGGACCCTCCCTACATTGTTGGTGAGACTGCAAAATGGTCCAACCCCTCTGGAAAGCAATATGGCACTTCCTCAGAAGGTTGGAAATAGAAATACGTTATGACCCAGGAATTCCTCTACTTGGTATTTACCCACAAGAAATATGAGCCATAACACAAGTAGATATATGCACACCAATGTTCATAGCAGCACTATTTACAATAGCAAAAAAATGGAGACAACCAAAATATCCAACAATTGAAGAATGGATAAACTGTGGTACATGCACACAATGGACTACTCACGCTACCTTGAAGAATAATAAGGAAGCTGCAAACCATCGCATAACATGGATGAACCTTGAGGACATTACACTGAGTGAAATTAGTCAGTCACAAAAGGAGAAATACTGCATAAGACCATTATTGTAAAAGATTTTTTAAAAAGAACCCACCTGAAAGAAGGGGGGAAAAAATCTATCTATCTATCTATCTATCTATCTATCTATCTATCTATCTATCTATGTATCTATCTATCTATAAGTGCTGATCACTGCTATGTATGGGATAGGGGAAGAAAGAGGTGGGGAAGGAGGGAGGGGAAGAAAGAACACATGGTAGAGAATAGACACAGGAGGTCCTGGGAGCTAGGGGGAAGTGGCTGGCCATACATAAGAAGGGGATGGGGAAAAAGAATAACAAGGCAGACAGGAGAATGGCTGGGCAGGATCCCATGGGCTAGGTGGGCTAGAGGTATATGACGATGTATGCACAACCTTGGAAAAACAGGGCTTCAAGATACTGGGATTGACGCATGGCTTGAAAGGGGAAAAGATTGGAATAATGTTAGGATACTTGGTTATCTTTTAAATCTTGGTTTCCTTTGCCTAC
>NW_006408527.1:35719282-35761906 GCF_000296735.1 Chrysochloris asiatica | reverse complement strand
AGAACCTCCACTGAATGATTTCCAAACTGTTGGTACCAGGCTGAGGAAAGGAAATGGGGATAAGACTCTTGTGGTACAAAAGTGAACACCTGCCACCAGGACTAACTGTGAGGGTTGGAAATGTAAAGGCAGTGTTTTTTGTTTTTTGCAAAAGGAGGAGACTGATAAGATTTTGCAGCCCAGGAGTGGAGGTCCCTGGGACTATCAAGCGAGAAGAGCGGAAAGTATGACTCTACCCGGAGAGGCAGTGAGGCCAGGCATGGAGACAGAGATGATGGCGTGGACAGATGGAGTGGCTGGGGACACGGGACTCAGGGAGGCAGAGGAGCTGTTTGCTGACAGCCTGGGGGCGGGGGGAGGCAGGCTGTGGGGTGTATCCTTTGGTTATTTGATGATGCATCCAGGGGACTGTAATCATTGCAATGAAATGAAATACAATAGGATGAATGTGAAGCTGAAGTGGGATAGAGGCAAATAATGATGTATGCACAACCTTGAAACAACAGGGCTCTGGGATACAGAGATTGAGAAATGGTTTGAATGGGGAAAATAATGTTACGATGCTTGGCTGTCTTTTGAATCTTGGTTTCCCTGGCGTACCACTATATAATAGACACTGGAGGGGAAGAGAAAGGAATAGCCATAAATAGCACCATAGAAAGTTTGTAAGCCCGTCTTATGTCTACTGATTAGAATACCTAAAATGGGGCTACAATGTGCCCAGTGAAGGATGCTTCCTGCGGAACCTCTACATTACACAAGACCATAGGTGAAACAGCATCCAGAATCTTCTGAGGTGGGAAATTTCCACTTGAAAGGAAAAACAGACCAGCCCTGAGTGGCTGAAGAGCAGAAGATACTTCCTGAAAGAAAGACTGACAGGAAAAATACAAAACAATATAGGCAGACTGACTGACTACTACAAGAACAAGTGGCTTGCCCAGGAGACATCAAGGCAAGTGGTCGGGTCCCCCTCAGGGCAAACCCCCTTCTAAGACTAAGACTCAATGGGAACACACACCCTGATTGGTCACTGATAAAGGGAAGTAAGGGAAAAGTAGCAAGGAAGCTGAGAGCTGAGCCCTACAGTGCTCAATAGACTCCTGGAAACCCAGACGGAGACCTGGTTGACCAGCAGTGTGGCAAGTCCAGGGGACTCTTGGACCGAGAGTCAGCGACATAGCCACAGAGGACTAGAGTGGAGAATGAAGTGTTCTGCTGATAAGAAGAGAGGGCACACGCATAAGTACACCCACACTAGCAGATAATACCCACTTGACCTGGCTTCAGTGACTGGATGATCAGAGCTCAACCGGAAGAAGAAAGAAAAGGGGAAAAAGAATAATCTGATACAATTTGATGAACCTGATATACACCTATGGAAGCAGTAGATCAAAAGAGGGAACAAATCTTCACAGCAAGCATCATTCCCACCCCCTCCACACACGGAGAGGACAGGGATGGGCAACTTGGACACTGGCTACCCTGAATGGGGGGGCTACAGAGGCAAGAAGTGACTGGCTTACAAGCTTTCAAGAGGGAACCTAGATCCAAGGGCATGAAGCAAGGTAGAATCTCCACTGAGTAGTATCCATTCTGTATAGTCACAGCTGAATGCGGATAGGTCTCTTGCGATACAATAGCGAATTAATTGTTATCAGCACTGATTGTAAGGGCTGGAAATGTAAAGGTAGACATTTTGTGGCAAAGGGATGGGAGTGACTAACTTTGCAGTCTAGGAGCGGAGGTCCCTGGGACCATCAAGGAAGAAGAGCAGAGAACGGGACCCTACCCAGAGAAGCAGTGATGCCAGGGATGGAGGCAGAGATGATGACGTGGGGAGATGGAGCGGCTGGGGACTTTGGACACAGAGAGGAAGAGCAGCTGTGTGCAGATGGGGGTGGGGGCAGTCTTGCGAGGTATACCCTCTGTACCCTTTGGTTGGTGGACGATGCATGGAGGGGATTGTAACCATGGCAAGGAAACGATATACGACGGGATCAATGTGAAGCTGATGTCCTCCCATGCAAACTATCACATAATTCACAATAAAGCATTAAAAGCAAAAAAAGTCCCTTGCGAGGGGAGCCCAAATATCCTTGAAGAGCCCTGTGCTCTGTGTTGTTGTTGTTGTTGTTAAGTGCCATCAAGTCGGTTCCGAACCATAGCGACCCTGTACAGGGTTTCCGAGGGTGTAAATCCTTACGGGAGTAGAAAGCCTCATCTTTCTCCCGCGGAGCGACTGGTAGTTTCGAACCGCTGACCTTAAGGTTCGCAGCCCGATTCGTAACCACTACGCTACCAGAGCTCCTTGTGTAGGTAAAAAAATATAGTAGAAACTATTGCCCTGTAAAGGTATCCTTAAATGCAATGGAATTAACTGGATGCTTATAGTGGAAGGAGTTAACAGGTGGCACAAGGTTAACATGGTTGACATAGACAGCGGAGTCAAAGCAGGAATCAGAATAGTCTGACTCACAATGACCTAAGGCACTGGATGGTTCTAGTGTTCATAGAAATAAATGGGAAGTCGTCTAAATTTTTATTTGATCTGCGTAAGCAATAAGAGTTCTAGGTAAAGTGAACAGAAAAATAAAAACAAAGTCACAAAGCTTTGGTTAATTTCCAGACTTGACTACTCTATAGACACATAATGTCTTAAATGAAGGAGGTTGAATCCCCTTTAAGGGATTTCCAAAAGTTTGTATGGGCAATTTTCTCCTAGATTTTCCCAAAGGGACCTACAGTCTTTTACAAAGGTGATTGTACACTGAAGGAAAATTATCAGACTAGTAAATTACTGGACACTGGCTCTGAATTGCCAGTATTTCTGGGAGATTCAAAATGTCCAGAGGGTTAAAAAACCCTTACCATGGTTTATTTCCTCAGCTCCAGAATACATAACTGGAAGAGAAACACTCAACAACTGGAAGAATCTTCACATTGGTTGTCTGATCTGTGGAGCAAGAGGTATTATGTAAGAAATACCGGTGAAAGATACTAGAAGTCCTTTTACATAGGAAAATGTTGTTGCTGTTGTTAAGTGCTGTCGAATTGGTTCTAACCCATATTGACCCAGTCTAGACTTTCCAAGGAGCAGTTGGTGGGTTTGAACTGCCGACCTCTTGGCTCAAACTGATAAATGTTCAGCACACTATCCACTGCAGGACATACCACATTCCTGGAAGGGTTGCAGATATGAGTACCACCATCAAGAACTTTTAAAGAATGTTGCTGTTAAGTACTGTGGAGTCTATGATTCTGACTCATAGTGACCCTGCACAGGGCTTCCAAGGCTACAAATCTTTACAGGAGCAGCAAGCCTCATCATTCTCCTGCAGAACAGGTGGTAGTTTCGAAACGCAGACCTTGAGGTTAGCAACCCAATTTGTAACCAATACGCTATAAGAGCTCCTTTAAAGGATATGAGGGTGGTAATTCCTACCACATCCCCATTCAAATCACCTACTTGCTCTGTACAGAAAACAGATGGATCTTGGAGCATGAGAGGACTGTCATATACTTGGGGAGAGCAGTGGCTCCATACAATAAGCAATGAACTGCGAACCAAAAGGTCTGCGGTTCCAGCCTGCCAGCCATTGTGGGACAAAGCCTTATCTTTCTGTTTCCACAAGGATTTTAAAAGTCTCGGAAACCCTAAACAGAAGCGACCCAAAGGCACTTAATAACAACGTAATCATATATTTAACCAGGTGGTGATTGTAATCGCAACTGCAGTTCAAATATAGTTTCACTGTTAGAGCAAACTAGCGGGGACTTCAAACAGGACCATTCCAGTTCAACTCTCTGCTGAGCCTCACCTTTCTACACCAGATAAATGGAATCAGAATTTACATTTTAACAAAATCCTCCAAGACATACATAAGAATCAGAATCACCTGGAGATGGTTAAATGTAGATTCTGATTGAATATACCTGATGTGGAAATGCATTCTCTGCAGGAGGTTGACATGGAATGATAATGGACTGAAGCCCTGAGATTAAGGCATTCTCTGGTACCCAGTATGCAGCTAACTGCTTCTCTTCCCCCTCCCCCCAATCATTTTGTGCTATTGTGAAGTGCCATCGGGTCGGTTCCGACCCACAGTGACCCTGTATAGGGTTTCTGAGGAGCAGCTGATGAACTTGAACTGCCAACCTTGCAGTTCAAATGGATTTGCAGTCTGGCACATTAACCCACAGCACCACGCCAGGAACCCCCAATCATATGTTAGTAAAAACCACTGAATGTCTCTCAGCAAGACAGCAATACCTTCACAACTTTCCAGCCCTATGTCATAAATTTAGTCTTCAGGGACAAAAAATTGTTTTTCTCTTCACAAGACATATTGATTACATTGATGGCATTATGCTGACTGTACCTACTGAGCAAGGAGTAGCAAGTAATTTTGATTTATTGGTAAGATATTTGCATGTCAGAGGGTGGGAAATAAATCTGACAAAAAATTCAGCCCCCTCCCCACCAAAAAAAATTTCAGTCCCTCCCATCTCGCTGAAATATCTAGTAGTCGCCAGTGGTGGGTAGGGTCCCATTCTCTGCTCTTCTCCCTTGACGGTCCCAGGGACCTCCAGCTCCTAGACTGCAAAGTTAGTCACTCCCATCCCTTTGCCACTAGAGGGAGAGGGTCTGTGTGCTAACAACCAGGGGGCAGGCTTGCAGGGTTGGTTGATGATGCATGGAGGGGATTGTAACTATGGCAATGAAAGGATATACGATAGGATGAATGTAAAGCTAATGCTCTCCCCATAATTCACAATAAAACAGGCTTGCAGGGTTGGTTGATGATGCATGGAGGGGATTGTAACTATGGCAATGAAAGGATATACGATAGGATGAATGTAAAGCTAATGCTCTCCACATAATTCACAATAAAACATTTAAAAAAATCGAAGGATAAGTTGTTGCATCTGACACCTCCTACAAACAAAAGTGTGGCACAATGCTTAGCAGGTTTCTTAGATTTTGGAGGCAACATACTGTTCTTTGGGTATACTAATTCAGCCCATTTACTGAATGATGTGGAAAGCTGCAAGTTTGGGATGACACTCAGAACAAGACACGGGTTTTACAACAAGTCCAGGTTACAATAAAAGCTGCTCTGTCACTTGGGCCATATGATCCAGCTGATTCAATGGTGCTTGAAGGGTCAATAACAGAAAGAGATGCTGTTCAGAGCCTTTAGTGGTCCCCTATTGGTGAATAACAGCACAGGATCTCAGGATATTGGAGCAAAGCCCTGTCTTCCTCTATGGGTAACTACTGTCGTTTTGAGAAACAGCTTTGGACTGCTACTGGTCTTAGGAAATGAAATGCTTCACCTTGGGCCACCAAGTTATGATGCAATCTGATAACTTGCTTTAAAGTTGGGTAGGCACAGCAGCATGCCACCATCACAAGGAAGTAATATATACATGATTAGGCTTACAGAGACCCTGAAAGAACAAGTTAGTTACATAAGGAAATGACCCAAATGCCCAGGTCACCATTCCTGTTTCAATCACCTTTTCTCCCCAAGCCTGCACTATGGCCACATGAGGAGCTCCCTATGCTCACGTGACTAAAAGAGAAAACTTAGGCCTGCCTTACATGATATGCAAGCACTACCTGAAATTAGACAACTGTAACACTACAGCCCATTTCTGGAACAATGCTGAAGGACAGTGTTGGACAAAAATCCTCCCGTGGGAAAAATTTCAAGCAGTACACTGGCTAGTCCATTTTGCTTAGAAAGCTAGAGGCCCAGATGCGCAACTGTGTAACAATTTATGGGCTATGGCCAATGATGACTGGGTGGCTAGGGAGTTAGAACATGATTGGGAAATTGGAAATTGGTGGCAAGGAGTTCTTGGCAAGAAATATGTGGATAAATTTATCTGAATAAGCAAAAGTTGGAGAATTTCTGTGTCCCACTTGAAAGGTCACCAAAGGGTGACTTCAACAAAGGAGGATTTTAATATAAGCAATTCTCACGTTACAAATGTCCAATTTATGGATAATCCCTATTTTTCCTTTAGTGCAAGAATGAACCAGATCTGTCACGGTCCACAAAGCAAAACATGAAAAGACCAGAATGTTTACTATTTAGGTGATTCATCATGGTAACTGTAAAAAAAAACAATGCAGGTGCAAGTCTTGGAATCGGAAGGTCAGAAGAGGCATTTATTGTTGTTGTTAAATGCCATTCAGTCAGTTGCGACTCATAGTGACCCTGTGTCTAGGGTTTCAGAGGAGTTACTGGTGGGTTTGAACCACCGACCCAGTGCATTATCCTTCAGTGCCACACCAGGACTCCCAGAGGCACAGTGAGCCCTTTTAACAGGCTGATCATAAGACTGGCAAGACTGGAGAGTCACATAATTCAGCAAACATAGTAAAATGGGCTTTGATTGAGGTTCACCAAATTTGAGCAGCTTACTGCCATCTTTGAAGCCCTGCTTTAATGTTAGGTAAATCTGCCCTCACTTTGAAAGGATTAAACCAACCCCTTCAAGCTCCCAAAACCACTACTGCCCTCAAGTAGACTGTGACTCACAGTGACCCTACAGAGACAGAGAATTGCCCCATAAGGTTTCCAAGGTTATATATCTTTTACAGAAGCAGAATGCCACATCTCTTGTCCCACAAAGAGCTAGTGCATTTGAACCTCCAACCTTTTGGTTAGCAGCCAAGTACTTTAACCATCATGCCACAAAATATTCTAATCCAACTGCGACTTGCAACAAATTCTTCATCACCTTCACTCGTTGCATGTGCAGTTTTTAAATCATTAAGAAGACTTTAAGCTTTTTCTTGCAATAAAATAAGACTAAAATTAAGAACCACGTGCACCTGTTTTGACTGACCTACAAATTCTTAAAGACACAGGTGGGAACTTATCTAGTTCATAATCCAGGGAGCTTGACTGTAAGTGGATTGTTGTAAAGTGACATCAAGTCAGTTCTGTTCTGATTCATAGCGACCTTGTATAGGGTTTCCAAGGAGCAGCTTGTGGGTTTGAACTGCAAACCTTGCATTTAACAGTCCAGTGCTATAACTACAGTGTCATACCAGAACTCTAGTCAAGTGGACTGGATGATCAATGTAGTGGATGCCAGTCTCTTTCTCCAGACACTTTTATCACTGTCCCATGGGTTCATGAACAAAGTGGTAATGGTGGCAGGGAGGGAGGCTACGCATGCCTTCAGCAACATGAATTTCCACTCACCAAACAATCTGGCTACAGCCAATGTTGAGTTTCCAACCTGCCAGCACCAGAAACCAACAATGAATCCTCAATATGGCTCAGGCCCTTGGAGTTGCCAATTTGTTTTCTGATTGATTACATCACACAGCTTTGATCATGGACTTCCTATGCAAAACACCTTCAGGTGTCCTTTCCAATCACATTTTCATTCTTTGGCATGGGTAATTGCAATTTGGCTGATCATTTGAACAATAGGACAAACTGGATCAAAAGCCCTCAGATAATTTTGCTAAAAATAAGGCTTAATCTTAATGAGCGCAGATCTGGGAACTCTAAATTAGAGACCCAGTCAACTTGCAACCACTGACTGAGAAGGTCCCAAGCACTGTAAACACTTTATTTCAGGGGTACTATGTGTACCCCGTAACTACTATTTCTGTGAAACTCAGGCATTAACTTACCTCTGAAAACAAGGTGATGTGCATTCTATTGTGTTGTTAGTTGCAATCAAATCAGCTCCAACTCATAGTTACTTAATGTACAACAAAACACTGCTAGGTCCTGTACCAGCTTTGCCCTCTATCCTAGGGTGCCTATCTTTTAGCACTATATCAAGCAATGTTTCTATTGTTATACAGAGGTTTTCACTGGTTATTTTTCCTAGTAGATAGGCCTTTCTTCTTAGTCTGTCATATTCTGCAAGTTCTGCTGAAACCTTTCCATGTAGGTGACCTTGCTGGTATGGTAGCTTAACGGTGGCTTAACTTCAAGCCTCATAGAACAATCACAGTAGAGTGGTCATAACATACTGTTAAGTGTTTAAAGAAACAAACACTGCCTTGGCCTCAAAAGGTACATCTGATTCAACTTACAATATTTATGCATGTGCATGATCAAATTGCCCTCGATTTCCTCCTTGTAAAGAATCGTGAAGGTCCAGTGTTTAAGGGCTCATTTGCTAACTGAGAGGTTGGCAGTTGGAACCCACGAGCCCCTCGGAGGGATAACGATATGACAGCTTGTTTCCATAAAGATTACAGTCCTGACGACCTCATGGGACAGGTTCTACCCTTTCCAAAAGGGTTGCTATGAGTTGAAATCAACTCAATGACTATGAGTTTGGGTCTTGGTTTTCCTCCTTATAGGTGAAGGAGTTTACACAATCACTAATATATCTTGCAGTACCTGGATGACTTGAACCATGAGGTAAAGTAATACAAAAATTTAAAGAAAAAGCAACATGATTTTGTGAAGTAACACTGCAAGAAACAAATTGAATAGATTTTATGCCAGCTCCATAATTCAGATTAATCAGAGTGACTAGGAAAGCATAATTATATGTAAAAGGGGTATACATTGTTGGGAGACAATTCTCAATGGGTTGCTCCTGTTTCTGTACATCTTATCAAGAGGCATTACTAGATTTGTTCTACTGAACTATCTTCTCAAAAATGTTCATACAGAATGTAGGACTGATGACTGGTTTTGTATACCTTCAGTCAACTCACAATAAAAAGTTAAAAAAACAAAAACCATGTTCCAAGAGTAAACAAACTTGAAAATCTATCCTAGAAATAGTGCCTTCCACTGAGGCACAGGCAATCCTTTGCTGTCCAGGATTTAAAAGACGTCTTCATGGAAGCAAAGGCTGAGCAGGTTAGGAGTTCTATAGGATTGGGAGTTACTCAGTTATGACAGACTGGTGCGTGCAGCATTCACCTGGGTCCCTTCACTAGGTAAGGCAAAGGAACCAGTGTGAACATGAAGCTCATGCTGCCTTGCCTATTGTGCAGTTATACCACATCTAGCCCAGAAATTGTCTCTCAGTATCTATGAAATTACAGAAGCTCTGGTAGAATAGTGGTTACATATCGAGCGGCGGATGTTAAGGTCAGCAGTTCAAAACTACCAGCTGTTGCACGGGAAAAAGATGAGGCTTTCTGCTCCCGTAAAGATTTACAGCCTCGGAACCTGTTCAGGGTGGTTATGAGTTGGGACCGACTGCATGGCACATCATAACCCTGTTCAGGGTGGTTATGAGTTGGGACCGACTGCGTGGCACATCAATCAAATTGAGGCAAAGTCATTTGGTAGACGTCAATCAAAATAAAATCTAACTTCAAAATTCTTAACAGATGTTAGATTTTGTCAAATGCGTTTTCATCTATTGAGATAATCATTTGGTTTTATTGTTAATATGGTGAATTACAGATTCTCAAATTTAAACAAAACTTCAAATTCTGGGGTAAACCCTACCAGATAATGATGTACTGTCCTTTTGATATATTATTGGATTCAACTTACTACAACTGTTGATAATTTTTGCATCGATAGTTGATAAATTAGCAGGAGCTCTGGTAGCGTAGTGGTTATGAATCAGGCAAAATATTAAATAATGCAGGAATCAAAAGACAGTGGAAGAAATACACAAAATCACTGGTCAATGCTCAACTATTTGAAGAGATAGCATATATTAAGAACTAATGGTATTAAGTTGAATATATATGGTTAAAGAATATAACCTTGTCACACACCTTTCTTAATTTTAAAACATTCAGTGTTCCCATGTTCTGTTCGAACAACTGCCTCTTGGTCCACATACAGATTCCTCATAAGCACAATTAAATGTTCCAGAATACTCAGACTTCGCAATGTTGTCCATAGCTTGTCGTGATCCACACAACTGAAAGGCTTTACGGTCAATAAAGCACAGGAAAAACATCTTTCTGATATTCTCTGCTTTCAGCCAAGACCAATCGGACATCAGCAATAATATCCCTCGTTCCACAACCTCTTCTGAATCCAGCTTGAACCTCTGAAAGTTCTCTGTCAGTGTATGATTTTAGCTGTTTCTGTATTACCTTTAGCAAAACTTCACTCACATGGGATATCAAAGAGATTGTCTGATGATTTCTGCATTCTGTTGGGTCACCTCTCTTTGGAATGGCACAAATATGGATCTCTTCCAATAAGTCGGCCAGATAGTGGTCTTCCAAATTTCTTGGCAGAGATGCGTGAGTGCCTCCTTTGCTACCTCACTTTCTTGAAAGATTTCAATTTTTCTTCCCTCAATTCCTGGTGCCTTGTTCTTTGCCAATTCCTTCAGTGCACCTTGGACTTCCTCCTCCCTCAGTATCACTGGTTCTTGATCATATGCTACCTCTTGAAACGGCTGAACATTTAACATTTGCTTTTGGTACAGTGACTCTATGTATTCCTTCCATCTTCTCTTGATGTTTTCTGCATCATTCAATCATTTGCCCAGAGAATTCAATAACAAAAGTCGAGGCTTTAATTTCTTCTTCAGTTCCCCCAGCTTGAGAAATGCTGAGCATGTTCTTCCCTTTTGATTTTCTGATTCCAGGTCTTTCCACATTTTATTGTACTATTTGGCTTTATCTTCTTGATCTGATCTTTGAAATTTTCTGTTCAGCTCCTGGACCTCATTTCTTCCATTTGCTTTAGCATCTGTATGCTGGAGAGCACGTTTCAATGTCTCTTCTGACATCCATTTTGATGTCAAGGTTGTATTCTTTCGCCACACTTATTCAACCTGTATGCTGAGCAAATAATCTGAGATGCTGGGTTCTATGAAGAAAAACGTGGCATCAGGATTGGAGAAAGACTCATTAATAACCTGTGATATGCAGATGATACAACCTTGAAACATTTACTGATGAAGATCAAAGAGCACAGCCTTCGGTATGGATTACATCTCAATGTCAAGAAAACAAAAATCCTCACTACTGCACTAAACAACATTCTTAGCAACGGAGAAAAGACTGAAGTTGCCAAGGACTTCATTCTTCTTGGATCAACTCTAAACACTCACGGAAGCAGCAGTCAAGAAATCAAACGACGTACTGCATTAGGCAAATCTGCTGCACAAGACCTTTTTAAAGCGTTGAAGAACAAAGATGTCAGCTTGAAGACTAAGGTGCACCTGTCCCAAGCCATGGTATTTTCAATAACCTCATATGCATGTGAAAGCTGGACAGTGAATAAGTAAGACCATAGAAGAATTGATGCTTTTGAGTTATGGTGTTGGAGGAGAATATTGAAAGTGCCATGGGCTGCCAAAAGAACCAATAGTTCCATTTTGGAAGAAGTACAGCCAGAGTGCTACTTAGAGGCCAAGATGGCCAAACTTCATCTCTCATACTATGGACATATTGTTAGGAGGGAGCAGTCGCTAGAGAAGGTTATCATGTTTGGTAAGGTGTAGGGTCAGAGAAAAAGAGGAAGACCCCCAATGAGATGGATTGGCCAAGCATCGATGGACTCAAGCATGGCAACATATCGGGCAGTGTTTCGTTCTGCTGTGCATAAGGTTGCTATGGGTCAGTACCGACTCGATGGCACATAACAACAACAACAATGGCATTAAGGAGAAATTCACTGAAGGTTGCTAAAAACAGGGTCCAGGAAGTGATAAAACACAAATTGAAATGTTTCAACAAACTGATGCAGTGTTGGAGGTGCTCACGTATCTATACCAAGAAATCTGGAAGACAGTTATCTGGCTAATCAATCAGAAAAGATACACATTTGTGCCCATTTCAAAGAAAAGTGACTCAACAGAATGTGAAAGTCACCCAGGCAAATAGAATTTTGTTGAGGGTAATCCAAAAACCATTGCAGCAGTAAACTGAAAGGAAGCTGCCAGAAATTCAAGCCTGTCAGAAGAGAATGCTCAGATTGCTATTACTGCTAAGATTAGATGGATCTTAGATAAAATCAGAAAATACCAGAAAGATATTTATTTGTGCTTTATTGATTATGCAAAGGCATTCAACTATATGGACCATAACAAACTACGGATAACATTGCAAAGAATAGGTACTAATGACCAAGAGGTCATTAGTTTAAAGTCAGGAAAGGTGTGCACCAGGGTTGTATCCCGCCATATTTACTCAACTGTATGCTGAGAAGATAGTTATATAACAAATGTGGCATCAGGATTGGAGGAAGACTCTTTCACAACCTGCAATATACAGGTGACACAATCTTGCTTACTGGATGCAAAGAGGACTTTAAATACTTGCTGAAAGAGAACAAAGACTACAGCCATCAGTATGGATTGTACTTCAATATAAAGAAAATGACAATCCTCACAACTGCACCAATAAAATAGTACATGATAAGTGGAGAAAAGGTTGAAGTTGTCAGACTTCATTTTGCTTGAATCCACTATCAACACTCATGGAAGCAACAGTCAAGAAATCAATGGACAAATTGCATTAGGCAAATCTGCACAACAAGACCTCTAAGTGTTTAAGAACAATGATATCAGTTTGGGGACTATGTGCCTGACCCAAGACCTGGTATTTTCGATTGTATCATATGCATCTAAGGAGCTCTGGTAGTGTAGTGGTTATGAATCGGTCTGCGAACCTTAAGGTCAGCAGTTCGAAACTACCAGCTGTTCCGCAGGAGAAAGATGACGCTTTCTACTCCCGTGAAGATTTATAGCCTCGGAAACCTTGTACAGGGTCGCTATGAGTCGGAACCGACTCCAGGACATATAACACCACTTTGGAATTAGGAGTCCTGGTGTGGTGCTGTGGGTTAACGTGCTGGACTACAAGGTCAATTTGAACTGCAAGGTTGGCAATTCAAGCTCATCAGCCACTCCTTGGAGAAATCCTATACGGGGTATCTCTGAGTGGGAACCAACTTAAAGGCACTTAACAACATATGCATTTGAAAGTTGGACAATGAATAAGGAAGACCATAGAAGAAGTCTCTGCATTTGAATTATGGTGTTAGAGAATACTGAAGGTACTAGAGACTGCCAGAAGTGTAAACAAATCTGACTTGGAAGAAATACAGACAAAATGCTCCTTGGAAGCAAGAATGGCAAGACTTTGTCTCTGGTTTTTTGACATGTTGTCAGCAGAGAAGAGTCCGGGAGAAGGACATCATACTTGTACAGTGGAGGGTCAACGATAAAGAGGAAGACCCTCAACAAGATGGACTGACAAAGAGGCAGCAACAATGGGCCCAAATGTAACAACAATTGTGAGGATGGCACAGGACCAAGAAGTGTTTCATTCTGTTGTTGCATTTATTATTAATACATTGCAACCAAGTAAAAGTACATTTCTGCTCTATATTGTTACTGTTGTTAAGTGCTGCTGAGTCTGTTGCAATTCAGTCCCTATACAGAATTCCTGAAGAGAGGCTGTTAGCAGTCCAGTGCTTAGTCTACAGTGCCACACCAGGATTCCACATTTCTGCTCCATTAGATTTCTTAAGTTAACACCATTAAGTTAATACCATGATATTATATTCTACCAAAATTTGTATCTATATAGTCACTCTATTTACAAATAATCTCTTTTCTAATGCTGAACTTTTAAAATGAATTTATAATAGAAGCCACAATATAATCAAACTGTACTGTTGAATAAACTAACTTCCAAAAGACTTCAATTCATGAGAAAAATTAAAATATTGGAATAAACTAATTTTCTCTTTGAGGCATGGTGATGATACTATCATCAGGTAACTTTTTCTAAGTTCTACTATAATATGCAGGTACAGAACTTGCATTTACATGTCATTCTCTGAAGCTCAGGACTTTAGTTAAATCATTTTCAATCCTGAGTCTTCTGTACATACGAAAATTATGTAATAGCGGTTAATTGATTAAATTATCTTAAAACAAAGAAACTTAACGTAGTATACGTTATTGATTAAAGTTTACTCCAATATGCCATTATAGTTAAAATTTTAAAGATAAAATTCATCTTGCAGACATCTCAAGTTCAATGTATGATCAAAACTGAACCCATTTTCTTGTCCATCAAGTTTACTCTTCTCTTGTATTGTTATTTCTCACATGAAACCAGAGCTGGAAACAATAATCATTTCACTTTTCTATTCCCCCACATCCAGGCAGTCAGAATTTCTGGATTCAGTAAAATCACTGGATCTACCTCTTCCTCTCTAGCTCACTACTTTAAGTATGGACAATCATCTCAGACTCTGATTATATTAAGGAAGACTTACAGCTTCTCTGTAATCCTGGTGTGGTGCTGTAGGATACGCACTGGACTACAAGGCTGGTTTGAACTGCAAGGCTGGCAGTTCAATCACCTATACAGGGTGATTATGAGTCAGAACTGATTGAACAGCACTTAACAATAACATAGCTCCTCTCACTTCATTCCAATTCACTCTGCATACTAAAACCCCACCGCAGATACCAAAATCCATGGACACTTAAGTCTCTTATATAAAATGGTGTTCTTGTTAAGTGCTGTGGAGTCCCAACTTAACAACAACCATGTATAGGGTTTCTGAGCAGTGGATGGTAGGTTTGAACTGCTGACCTGTGATTCTAGTGCTTATCCTACAGCATCATATCAGGACTCCATAAAATGGTAAAATTATCTGCATATAACCTATAAACATCCTCCCTGTACACTTTAAATAATTTCTAGATTTTATATAATGATACTTAATACTATGTAAGCAAGGGATTGCTTTGTCCACTTACTGGCTTTTTATAGGATCCTTTTTCCCCCCCACAGAAGCAAAGGGTGCACACAAGTAATGAATGAGCAAGACATATGGCAAACAATGATCATTTGTTTCAGTTGGTACTGGAGAGAGACTGAGGAGCTCTGAAATGGCAGGAAACTACAGCAGGGTAGCCTGCTCTTCATTCATGGAGATTCCTATAACATTTCTTAATTATAAAAACAATCAGCATTATCCTATTCAAAGACCCCAGTGATAGCAAGGCAATTCAAACTACACAACAGGGCATACAATCTGGCTTCAGGCTATCTTCTCAGCTTTAGCTTGAAATACTTCATCCTTCTGTTAACATTGTTTCAGTCACTTTGATACTTGTTCCCTAAATCATTTAATAACATCACAACTGTTCATATTTTCCCTATGTTGCTGTAGGACCATCACTGGACTGCAAACCACAAGGCTGGCAGTTCAAATCTACCTGCTGCTCCTCGGAAACCCTATACAGGGTCGCTGAGTCGGAACCGACTCGAGAGCACTTAACAGCAACTTGCTCCTCCACAAACTGGTATGTGGCACACTGTTTATATACTATGACACCTCAATTAAGCAAAGACTTGCTAAACGCAAAGGTCAGCAATTGAAATCCACCAGCTGAAATCCACCAATAGCTCTCTATAGACGGTCCTTATGAGTGGGAACTAACTTCACATCACTTTAATGACAACATAACACAACAATTAGCACACAATGCCATTTGTGAGCTCAGTGTGCCTGAACAGATGAACAATGTATCCTTAATGATATTTCAAATGTTCAACTATGTACAATAAACAATGTCAGCAGTTTCTTATCCCAAGTACAAGTTTTAACATGAGCAAGAATAATACCTGAAGGAAATTAACATATGAAAACTAAAGTTACTGACCAACGAAAGAGAAGAGGCACATTAAAGCAAAAAGTGATTATTATTTACGGTGGAAAGCAGGGAATAGAACCAGAGAGATGATGCGGGAAATCCCAAATCTAGAGCACTGGACCAAGAAAATACTTTGCTAGGAACTAAGAATGAGTAGAGGGCAGAGGGACCAGTGAAGTGACCTATTGGGTCCGCGCTTGTAGGGAGATCCTGCAGAGCTGGTCACACATTCAAATGTTCTACTTAGAATAACTAGAATCTCAGGTTCCTCGGCGGCTAGGGCTTTAGACACCCCACCCAAGGAAAGGCGCACCCTAGGCCCGGCTTTTTCATGCAGCACACTTCCCGCGCTTGTAAGGGAGGCAGGAAGAAAAACACACCATGTGCCTAAACGGTTGGGATACATTCAATCACATAAGCAAGGTTGTGTTTTGTTTTGTTTTTGGAGTTCCAGGTCCTGAAACTAGAGCGAGGTACGAGACATATGGACCTTGTCCTCGTGGCAAGTCTTTCAAAATTACTATGGAAAAGTGACTGCCAAGAACTGAAGAAGGGAGAGAGGGGAGTCCTGCGTTTCCTCTGCCCGACTCCAGATTCCTGGACCCGCCTCCCCTCAGAAGTGGAGCGGAGACCGCCGCAGAGAACCTCTCCATGCCCAGCTTGGGCCTCCTCCCGTGACCCTCGGCCCAGGACGGTCCCCTTGGCTCTCACCGAATCCTTTAATGAGCTCGGTAAAGACCCCAGGGTCGCTCTCCATGAGGCACCATTCCCCGGCATTGCCCGTCATGGCCCCAACCGCTGGCCGCCCCGCTCCACCTCTCGCTCTCAGTTGCCCCCCACAACAGCAGCCGCGGTCACAGATCTCTGTAAACCCGCCGCTGAGCTCGTCAATCCCACGTCACCCCGCCTACTTCCCGACAGCCTCCGGGCGCCGTCACCTGCAGCGCGACGGAGCGCGGGAGGACGCTCTAGCCACCCTAGAGACATCGAAACCCTTCCTAGGCCTCGCAGGACCCGTAGCGGATTAGGAAGGGGGCGAGACCTGAGAAGAAAGGGCGGTGATTCAGAACGCCGAAAAGAGGTAACATCCGGGGTCCTCTTTAGTCTGGCGGGAGGGCGGGGCAAGAGAACGCGGGCGGGGCCCAATCCCGGGAACCGAACCTGAAAACCCGAGTGGCGGTCAAACTGGAGTAGCTGCTGCCTCTGTTCCAGACTGTCTACTCTCGTGGTTCCCCAGCGCTGCACAGAGCTTCTACCAGCGGCGCTGCGGGTACAAGGGTCCGCTGGGAATTCGGCCGCCAAGCACAGGTGAGGAAGCTACGGGCGGCCAGCTTGGGGGGCCCTTTGTGCGGGCTGAGCGGCCGGAAGGACGCTCCTCTACGGCCCTCAACCTGCATCTTAACAGCCTTGGCTGGAACAAACTCTTCGCCAAACCATCGCGCTCTCTTGCCCCGCCTCTGCGCCCTGCCCATGCTGGGTAGCGGGACCAGCATCGCTAAAGAAGACATCCTCGCCGAGCCGGGTCGAGCCTCTCCCGAGGGTGGGCCCTTCCCACACCCAAGACCCCTCCTGCTTCTAGCTGCAGAGCTTCCTGCAGGCCTGCGTCCAGGGCGCTTGTTTTACTCCTCCTCTTCCTTCTTCTTCCCCGGCTTCTGAGCGACGAGGCGTAGCCGCGGATCCGGGGGTTTGGGAAAATCTTTGTGGAAAAAGGGGAAGCGAATTTACCCTAGAAAGAATGACGAAGGAGAGAAGGAGCATGGAGATGGTAGATACGGATGCAAGAGGATCTGATCCCCCAAATGAAAATGAGGTTGATAAATCATTGTATTAATCTAAAGATATTTATGATGGATTTTGGAGTTCTGGTGTGGCGTTGTAGGATAAGCCCTGGATTACTAACCGCAAGATTGGTGGTTCAAAACCCACCAACCTGTCCTTGGAAACCGTATATAGGGGTCGCTATGAATCGGAATTCGATGACACTTAAAAAACAAAAGACTAGATGATGAGTTAAGCCAAAAATGACTTTCCACTAAATTACTAAATCGTTTTCATTCAAAAGGCTCTTACAGAATCCTGTGATGTTAAGATGAAGTCTTTAAAATTATATTTATGCATCGTCCTAAAAGCTAAACATTCGGAGAAGGACTTTCAGCTCCAAGAAAAAAAGAACGTTTTAGTGAATAAAATCTCTTCAATTCTCAAGCAGATGGTCTGTCGTCTTAGTCAGGTCTCTTTAGAGAAATAAAATAAAAAAAAAAAAAAAAAAAGATAAAATTTAAGGAATTTGGCTAGCTTGATTGTGGGGCAGGCAAATCCAAAGTCCGTACTTAAGGTTATTGTTAGGTTCCATTAAGACAATTCTCTATTCCTATGGTCCCTGGTGACAGAGTAGAACTGTCCCTTGGGGTTTTCTAAGCTGTTAAACTGGAGCAGAATGCCAGGTCGTTCTCCTCTGGACCCACTGGGTGGGTTCAATAACCAACCTTTCAGTTAGCAACTAAGCAAGCACTTAATCTTTGTGCCACCAGGGCTCCTTGTAGGTCACATAACAGATTGGAGATTGCTTTGGTCTGCATTCGCAAAATCTGTAGGCCATTGAAGGGTGTAGTTTCTGGCAATATGTCTGTTTAATTTGGAAGCAGAAAGCACCTTAGAAAAAACTCCCTTTTTTGTCTTCAGTTATTGAATGAGGTCCCATAAAATGTGAACGGTGGAGGTGTGCTGTCAAGTTGGTTGGCAGAATAGGGTTACTGAGGAGCGGTAAGTACTAGACCACTAAACATAAGGTTGGCAGTTCAAACCCACCAGCCACTCCTTGGGAACCTTATACAGGGTCTCTGTCTGTTGAAACTGAGTTCGTGACATTTAACAACAGCTTGATAACATGAGGCAATGGTGATTCAGTGGTCGAATTCTCACTTTAATTCTGGAGATCAGCAGCACCCGTGATTTGATCCACTCATTTCCATCACCTGTATGTGATACAGGTATTCAATTTGTAACCCCAGTTTTGGCTTTATCTTTAAATTGTTAAGCATTCTCACATAGATGTAAGTCAGTTCTGACTTCATTTAAAAAGGTGTAAAGGTAGCATTTTCAAATAACAGATTATTAAGACACTTTGGGAAGATGTTCAGATGTGTAAAAATGAGAAAAGGAGCCCTGGTGGCACAGCAATTAAGCTATCAGCTGTTGACCGAAAGACCTGGCCATCTGCTCCTGTGAAAATCATAGTCTACAAAACCATATGAGGCAGTTCTACTCTGTGACTTGGAGATGCTATGAGTAAAAATCAACTCATCAGCATCAAACAAATAACATATATGAGAAAAATGTAGGAATCCTTAGAAATGGTGTTGCTATGGGTTAGAAGAAAAACAGGTGCTATAAGCTTCTAGTTTAAATGACTGTAAAGCAGAAATAAGTGTTATTACACGTCGTTTTATTGTTGTACTTTACCTGTTATGATTTTTCCTTCTAAATTAAATCAAGAAAGAAATGGTTGCTGTCAAGTGCCATTGAGTTGGTTCCGACCCATAGTGACCTTGTATAGGGATTCCAGGGAGCAGCTGGTGAGCTTGAACCACCGACCTTGCAGTTCAAACTGCTTTGCAGTCTGGCGCATTAACCCACAGTGCCACACCAGGACTCTGCAATTAGCAGAGTCTAAAATAGTCACAATTTTACATTGAGGCTCTTTTAAAAGCATTGTGATCTGTTTCATTTCTCCCTGACATTTTAATTTATAAAACTTTAATGCTTTAACTGGATTGAATTCTTTGGCTTTATAAAGTGAGTAGGACAGCCAAACCCAAAGAAGAGTTGGCGACTATTTTTTGTGACTCTGGATTTGCAGCCCTTCATTATTTAGGAGTGGGTTAGCTGATAGCTGGACGGCAAAGCTCTGACCTCACTCACTGGTCAACTGCCTTTTAAAGGACTGATAGTAGAACTTATGCAACTAAGAGGGAGACAAAATAAAGCTGCTGAGTATATCTGTGTGGAAGGAGCCCTGGGTGTACAGAGCAGTCACTCTGCAGGAGAAAGATGTGGCTCTCTCGCTTTTGTATAGATTTTCAGCCTTGGAAACCTATGGGACAATTCTGCTGTGCCCTGCAGAGCCCCTGTTGTTGATAAGTACCCTTGAGTTGGTTCTGACTCATAGCAACCCTGTGCAGGGTTTCCCAGGAGCAGCTGATGAGCTTGAACTGCCAACTCTGCAGTTCAGACGGCTTTGCAGTCTGATGCATTAACCCACAGTGCCACACCAGGACTCCAGTATAAGTAATGATGTTAAGTGCCGTCGAGTCGATTCCGACCCACAGCGACCCTGTACAGGGTTTCCGAGGCTGTAAATCTTTACAGGAGAAGAAAGCCTCATCTTTCTCCTACAGAACATCTATCTGGTAGTTTCGAACTGCTGACTTTAAGGTTCTCAGCCCGATTCGTAATCACATGCTACCAGAGCTCTTAGTATAGGTAATAGCAGAGTTAAAAAAAAAAACAAAAAAAACTCCGCTTTTTTGAAATACGATTTACTGTTTTAAAGTATATAATTCTGTGTTTACTGACAGGATTGTGCAACTACCACAAATTGTAATTTCTGGACATTTCATCACTCCAAAAAGAAACCTTGTACATATACAGTTACTTCCTAATCTCTCCCTCCAACTCCTGGCAACCACTAATCTATTTCCTATTTCTACAAATTTGCCTATTCTGGAAATTGCACGTGAATGGAATCATAAAATTTGTGGCCATTTGTGACTGTCTTGTTACACTTACCATGTTTTCAAGCTTCATATCTTTTTATTGTTGATTCATTATATGAATATACCATGCTTTGCTTGGACATTCTTCACTTTATGAACATTTATACTGTTCCCACTTTTTGACTACTATAAATGATGCCACTGTGAACATTCATCTACACATTTTCATGAGGACATGTGTTTTTATTTCTCTTAAATATATATACCTATAGACTCCTCGGTGGCACTGTAGGATTAGAACTGGACTGTGAACCACAAGGTTGGTGGTTCAAACCTTGGAAACCCTGTTTGCTATGGGTTGGAAGTGACTCAACGGCACTTAGCAATAACAATAATAAATACCTATGAGTGAAATTGTTCCATCTCATAGTAACTCTAGGTTTCACTATTGAAGAACTGCCAGACTGTTTTCCAGAGCAGCTGCACCATATTACTTTATTCTTAGCAAGTGTGTGGCACTGGGCTAATGCACTAGATGGCAAAGTTGGCTTGAACCACAAGGTTGCCGGTTCAAGCTCACCAGCTGCTCCTTGGAAATCCTATACAGGGTCACTATGCGATGGAACCGACTTGATGGCACTTAACAACATTAGCAAGTTTGGCACTATAGGATAAGCACGTGACTGAAAGGTCAGTTTGAAGCAAAAGGGTGGCAGTTCTAACTCAACAGCCGCACCTTGGAAACCCTATACAGGATCGCTATAAGTTGGAACCAACTCAACAGCACTTAACACCGCCAGCAATGTATACTGTTCTTAGGGTGCCATCAAGTCAATCTTGACCCTTACCAACCCTTGCACAACAGAACAAAACCTGGGTTCATGACATCCTCTCAGTTGTTATGTTTGAGTGTATTGCTGCTGGCACTATGTAAATCCTTCTCATTGGGGGTCTTTCTGTTTTTCACAGACACCCCACTTTACCAAGCATAATATCTTTCTCCAAAGTCTGGTCCCTTCTGTTAACATGTCAGAAGTATGAGAGACCACCCTGGCTTTTAAGGAGCATTCTGGCTGTATTGCTTTCAATATAAATTGGCTCTTCTGACTGTTCATGGTATTAATATTCATCTCCAACACCATAATTCTAATGCATCAATTCTTGTATGTCTTTCATATTCGTTGTTCAACTTTCACATGAACATCAGGTAATTGAAAATACCATGGCTTAGGCCTGGTATTCCTTAGTCCTCCAACTGACATCTTTGTTCTTCAACACTTTAAAGAGGGCTTGTGCAGCATATTTGCCTAATACAGTATGTTGTTTGATTTCTTGAATGATTATTCCCTGAGTGTTGATTGTGGATCCAAGCAAAATTAAGTCTTTGACAACTTCAGTCTTTTCTCTGTTTATCATGATGTTATTTAGTAGTCTAGTTGTGACGATTTCTGTGTATTTTATTTGAAGGTACGATCCATACTGTACCTTCACGTAAAGCTGCAGTCGTCAGTGTTCATCAGCAAGTATTTTAAGTCCTCTTCGCTTCCAGCAAGCATGATTGTATCATCTGCATATCACAGATTGTTAATAAGTCTTCCTACAATCCTGATACTATGTTCCTTTTCTATACTCCATCTTCTTGGATTGTTTGCTCATTTTACAGATTGAATAAGTATTATGAAAAGATACATCCCTAAAACACACCTTTCCTGATTTTTAAACAATGCAGTATTGTTCTCTGTTCAAATGACTCTTTTGGACTATGTGCAGATTTCTCATGAGCACAATTACATATTTCATCATATTGTTGAAAGATTTCAGTTTGTATTCTGTCCGGTTTTGGAGCCTTGTTTTTAGCCAGTGCTTTCAGGGAAACTTGGACTTATTCCTTCAGAATCATCAGCTCTTGGTTGTACACTACATCTTAAAATGACAGAACAGTGACCATTTCTAAGTGCTGTCAAGTCATCTCCAACTCATAGCAACAGTATATAAGGTTTCTGAGGAGCAACTGGTAAGGCTTGAATCACTGACCTTACAGTTCAAACCGACTTTGCAGTCCAATACATTAACCCACGGTGCCACATCAGGCCTCCATTTAAGTCAAGGCTTGACATTTTGCTTCATTTCTTTCAGCTTGAGAAATGTTGAGCGTGCTTTTACCTTTTGATGTTTTAACGCCAGGTCTTGGCACATTTCATTATAATGTTTTGTCTTCTCATGCTGCCCATTAAGATTTTCTGTTCAGCTCCTTTACTTCCTTATTTCTTCCATTTACTTTAACCTCTCTATGCTCAAGAGCAAGGCATTTTGCTTGTTTTTTTACATTTTACAGCGAATTGAGTGAAGGTTTACAGAGCAGATCATCAGTTTTGCATTCAACAAATCATGTAATTTGCTTAATTAAGTGGTTGCAGTCCCCTCCATGCACCAACAGTTAACAGCAGTTACCTCTCTTCACTTTAACCACTGCATTTCTTCTTGTCTCCTGCACCCCCATCTTTCCTCTGCCAACCTTCCTGCAGTTGTTTATTGCCTGCCCCATCACACTTCTCAGTGCATGTCTACCCTCTAGCATATGTATCATTTCCTCCTTCCACCAAAACCCTAATAGACAGATTCTTTTATCAAGCATTCCCGCTTTTTCCCCCTCTGTGTACAAAAAAAACAAAAGCAAAAACCACTCAGGGATATATAATTGTTTAGCAAACAAGGGGTACATTCTGGATGCCAGTCTTCTGGCCACCAGCACACCACCTTTCTCTTACCATGAGTCTAGAGTCCTTAGCTGCTTAATCTCTCAATGTCTCCATCTCTGGTGTCGCCCCTTCTCTGGTTATGGTCCTACGTTCCACTCATGCTCTTCCGCTTGATGGTCCCAAGGTCCTCTGTTACTACGATGTAAGATTAAATTGTTGTTGTTAAGTACTGTAGAGTGATTTCCGATTCACAGTGACCCTGCACAGGTTATCCGAGGCTACAAATCTTTACAGAAGCAGAAAGCCTCATCTTTCTCACGTGGAACAGCTGGTAGTTTCTAACTGCCGACCTTGAAGTTAGCTGCCCTCTTTTTGTTACACATCTTCTACCTTTACAGTTGTGACAATTCACAGTTAGTTGTGATAACAGTTACTCACTATGGAATCAATGAATCCTGTCCTCATCTTCTTTCACTAGACCCATCTAGACAAGAGGAAAGCTATTCAGTGGAGATTCTACCTTCCCCCACAGCACTATGAAACTAAATGCCCTTCAAGATCAATTTCACGTTCTATCCTGACATCCATTTTTGTCTTTTAGTTCTTGCCTTTTTAATGACCTTTCTTTCCTTGATATTATTGATGTTACTCCATAACTCTTCAGCCCTAGTATCTAATGGATCCAGTCTGTTCTTGAGATGGTCGCTGAGTTCAAGTGAGATATGTTCAAGGTCATATTTTGGCTCTTGGGGAGTTGTCTTAATTTTCTTCAGCATCAGTCTGAACTTGCATATGAGCAACTGATACTGTTCCTCTAATGATATTGAGGTTCTCCATTGATTCTTCCCACTGATTAGTCGATTGATTCCTGTGTATTCCTTCTGGGGAAGTCCATGTACATAGTCACTTGGATGTTCTTTAAAAAAGGTATTTGCCATGAACACGTCAATGGTCTAGCTAAATTCTATCATACAATCTCTAGCATAATTACTATTACCGAGGCCATATTTGCCAGCTACTCATCATTTCTTTTTGTTCCCAACTTTCACATTCCAGTCACCAGTACTTATCAGTGCATCTTGAGTGCACATTTGATCAATTTCAGACTGAAGAATTTGTCAGAATTCTTCAGTTTCATCATTCCTGGCTTGTGTGGTTGGTACAGAAATTTGAATAATAGTGGTGGTGTCTGGTCCTCCATGGAGATGAATGGATATTATCCTGTTACAGACAGCTTTGTGCTTCAAGGTAGATCTTGAAATGTTCTTTTTGATGATCAATACTGCACCATTTCTCTTCAATTTGTCATTCCCAGCACAGTAAACCATATATTGTCTTAATTCAAAATGGTCAGTACCAGTCCATTTCAGCTCACTAGTGCCTGAATCAATCTATGCGTTCCTTTTCATTTTTGACAACTTCTATGTTTCCTAGATTCATACATTCCACGTTCCTATTACCAGTCGAGATTTGCAGTATTTGTCTTCAGTTTGAGTTGTGCCCCATCAGCAAATTAAGGTTCCGAAAAGTTTTGTTCCATTGTCATTATTGTCAACTCTACTTTCAAGAGGCAACTCTTCCCCAGTCATATTTTAAGTGCCTTCCAAACTGAGGGGCTCATCTGCTGGCACTATAACTGACAATGTTCTACCAGCAGTGTATGAGCGCTCTGAATTCTCTAAATTTTTACCAACACTATTATTATCCTTTTTGATTATAGTCATCCTGATGTGTATGTTTGGAGTTATTGTATGGCACTGTAACATAAGCGCTAGACTGTTAACCACAAGGTCGGTGGCTCAAACACACCAGTTGTTCCTTGGAAACCCTGTACGGGGTTACTATGAGTCAGGAGCCACTTGATGGCACTTAACAACAACAGTGGGTATGAAGGACTCTCTAGAAGGTACAAATGACTGCACGTGGTGTTGCAAAAAGGTTCAAATTCACAAAAGTGCCCTGGAAAGAAGAATGTGGCAATATACCACCAAAGGGGAACAGTCAAGAATACCCTGTGAAGCACAGTTCTCTGCAACACATGGGGTTGCAATGAGTCAGAATAACTCCACAAGAAAGGTTTCTTTTTTTAAAAAGGGGTTTTAACTTAATGTATCTTAGTGTGATTTTGATTTGCATATCCCAGATAGTGACTATTGAGCATCATTTCATGTGCTTATGGCCACCTTTATATCTTTTTTATAGAAATGATTATTCAGACTCTCGTTTGTTGTTGTTAAATGGTGTCCAGTCAATTCAGATTCATAGTGACCCTGTATAAGGTTTCCAAACAATTTTGAACTTGCAACCTTGAAGTTAGCAGTCCAGTTCTCACTTTATAGCGCCACACCAGTACTCTCATTTTTTAGTTGAATTTTATTTATTATTGTTAGCGAATTTTAAGATTTCTTTATAATCTAGATGGTGGGGGTGGTGTGCTGTGGAGTTGTTCCAACTCATAGCAACCCTGCCTAGGGTTCCCGAGGCTTTAAATCTTTGGTAGTAGTGGTTATGTGCCATGGAGTCAGTTCCGACTCAGCGACCCTGCATAGGGTTTTCAAGGCTGTATATCTTCACGGGAGCAGAAAGCCTCATCTTTCTCCCATGGAACGGCTGGTAGTTTCCAACTACTAACTCTAGTTAACCACCAGAAGCATCACCACTACATTTCCAGAGCTCCTTTATCACAGATGTGATTTACAAATATTGTTTCCCATTCTATTTGATCTCTTTTCACTTTCTTGATGATGTCCTTTTGACCACAGGATTTTTATTTTAATGAAATTCAACTTGTTTAGCGCCACTCTGGCAGGTGGGAGAATAGCTTGGGACATGTTCCTATTCTATTTTAACCTTCACTTTCAAAACTTTGACTCTGGTAAATTCCTACATGTATACTTGGATAAAGTTGTGGATTTTCTTGATGTTTTTTCTTTTTTTCATATACAAAACTGATTTTGTGACATTCCTTTCAACTTTTCCTACTTTAACCTACTTCTCTCTTAACTCAGTAGGATTTTAGGTATGTCTTTTTAATGTGGTTTCTTTGTCATTGAAAAGATTTGGAAGGTAATGATTTTAGAAATACTTGATGCTTATTTGGAAAATTTTCAAGTTTAATAATAATATTATAAAACATGTATAGTTTATGAATAAATTGATTTTAGGATGATTTTACAAAAGGTGTTACATGCTACCCCATATGTTAATGTGATCATGTTGTTGTTGTTGTTGTACCCTGAAAGTATGTTTACAAAGCATATGAAAAACTAATCACATGTCCAGCTACAAAAATATTTGACAGTGTGTGTATTCAGGGTTGTCCTTATTATACCAACAGAAGATTTCATGGTACAGCTATTTAGTAATAGCTTCAACTTCATTCCTTGTAGTGGGAATTGTTGGGGGCGGGCGGTGGCGGTTGTGTGCCATAGAGTAGGTTCTGAGTTATAGCGACCCTGCACAGGGTTTCCGAGGCTGTAAATCTTTATGGGAGCAGAAAGCCTCATCTTTCTCCCACAGAACCACTGGTAGTTTTGAATTAGCTGGCCTTGAGGTTAGCAGCCCAACTCATAACCACAATGCTACCAGAGAGCTCCTTGTAATAGAGGTTGTTGTTGTTAAGTACCGTGAAGTCGGTTCTGACTCCTAATGACCCTGCACAAGGTTTTCAAGGCTGTAAATCTTTACAGGAGCAGAACACCTCATCTTTCTCCCGTGGAACCGCTGGTAGTTTAGAACGGTACCAGAGCTCCTTGTAATAGAGGTTGCAAGGATTATATTTAGGAATTGCCTCTCTTAGGCATCTTCCCTAGATTCAAAAGTTCATTTTGTTCCTTGTTCCTTGAATACCTAATATTAAATAAATTAGAAAAACTGATAGACTTTCCTCAGAAGACATTTTTTTTTATTCTCTCTTTTTTTTTTTTTTAGGTTTTCTTGATTGTATTTCTGTGGTCTATGAATAGTACTTCTATTATTTTATTCTGATTACACAGTCTATATTAAGTCTTGATACTTAAAGACATTAAATGTTTTATTTCACGTTTTGAGATTTTTTTTTTTTTTTTCTGGAAAATGTTACCGGAAATAAAAACCAATTGTGTATAATTCTTAGACAAATTGTTTAGAAAAATCAATTTGAAAGTGGTGCTACTGGGTCTGAGGGGGATACAAAAATAATACTTGGTCCCTACTCTCAAGAGAAAGAATAATGTGGCTAGATTAGAAATTCTCACGAATAACAATACAAGGAAAAGAATGGAGATGTGGGTTGATGTTTAGGTTGAGATCTTTAAATCTTACCTTTTAGCCTTGGTGCAGAAAAACTGGTGTAAGTACTAAATGTCATTTCAACATTATTTACCAAACAAATATAAGTGGGTTTTTTTTATTATTAAATACCTACTATATGAAAGTATAAGGAGCTCTGATAGCGTAGTGGTTACGAATCAGGCTGCGAACCGCAAGGTCAGCAGTTCAAAACTACCAGCTGTGCTGCAGGAGAAAGATGAGGCTTTCTGCTCCCGCAAAGATTCACAGCCTTGGAAACCCTGTATAGGGTCGCTATGAGTCGGAACCAACTCCACAGCACATAACAACAACAATATGAAAGTATGGAGTCCTGGTGTGGTGCTATGGGTTAATGCACTGGCTTATAAAGTTAATTTGAATCCCAAGGTCAGCAGTTTAAGCTATGAGATGGAACAGACTTTACAACACTTAACAACAACATGTGAAAGTATATTAGGTAACATGAGGAAAGAAAATTAGTGAAACAAAGATAAATCATTTCTATTCTCCACCAGGTTATAGTCTACGAAGGCAAAGTTTATGTCACCATATAGGGTACTACACTGAAATCGGTAGATGCTAACATAAATTCCTTTCTTCGAGGAGTGATACAAAGCTCTCCTTTACTCTGTGACTCTCAATCTAGGACCTGTGAGGGTCAGCTGAGAGCTTTTTGTGACCTTGCCCAATTTAATTCAACCATCCTGGTGTGGCGCTGTGGGTTAAAGCAGTGAACTGCAAGGTCAGTTTGAACCGCAAGTTTGTTGGTTCAAACTTATCACCCTATACAGGTCGCTATGAGTCCAAACTGACTCCAGGGCACTTAGTAACAACAACAAAATATAACTTAACAAAAAAGAACTTAAAACCCAACTGTAGCCACAAATTGTTTAACCACAAACATGTTTAACCTCTCTAAGCCTCAGTTTCCTTGTCTGTAAAATGGGTTTATTGTTTATATCCAACTCAGCCTTGTGGAGTAAAAATGAGAGAATGTGTGGAAGTGCTCTCAGCATATCCCTGGCTGAGAGTCCTCTGTAAGACTCAACAGGTGACTCCAAAATGATTTTAGAACTTTGTTTACAAGAGTCCAATTGGCTGCCAGAAATGAAAGTGCCTTAAAGTAGTGTCTAAAGACGTATAACCATGGGCAAAATCTTAAACTAGGGGTAGGAAGGAAAGAGAACAAAAGGGGCAGGGCTGGGAGGGCTGCAGAATATCTTGCAAAAGGAGCAAATTGAATGACTTGGTGCTTGTTTTATTTGGTTTTCTGTCTTTCTTTTTTAAAAAAAACAAGGAAGATTGTATTTTACTATTGCCAGATTTAATGTCAGGGTGTTCGTAATTGATTATTACACAATTGTTTGATTATACAAAGCTCAGCGTCCAAATTATTCCACTTAATAAGGCTCTAAATTACATTGTAGATAAAATAACCCTTTTATGTAGATTTAGTAATTTATGGATCAAATAAAAAGTTCCAATTATCTACTCAGTGCTAATTTTACTGATAGTTCTTATGAACTACTATTATTTTTTCTTTTTAAATTAGTTAGCAATATTTCAAAAAATATATAGATTAATACAATTTATCCCTTTTATTGAGAATTCCAAATTATAACCACTTTTCCCTTCATTTACTCATTTATTCTGTACATATTTATTAAATGTCTGGCACTGTGATTGCTGTTAGGTGTCACAGAGTTGGCTGTAACTCACAGCCACCCTGTATACAACAGAATGAAACACTGCCCAGTCCTGCACTGTCCTCACAACCGCTGCTAATGTTTGAGTCAATTGTTGCAATTGCTGTTTCAGTCTATCTTGTTAAGAGACTTCTTTATCACTGACCGTATACTTTGCCAAGCAGATGTTCTTATGTGAGACAGAGTCTTGCCTTCCTCACTTCTAAGGAGCATTATGGCTGTACTTACCCAGGTACATTTGTTCATTCTTCTGGCAATCCACCAATACCATAATTCAAACACTTCCTTGGTTTTCCTTATTCGTGTGAATAAAGAATCTTTTTGTATACATATGAGACAAATGGAAATATCATGGCTTAGGCAGGCACACTTTAGTCCTCAAAATGACATCTTTGATTTTTAACATTCTGGTAGCATAGTGGTTACGAATCAGGCTGCTAATCTCACAGTCAGCAGTTCAAAACTACCAGCTGTTCCGCGGGAGAAAGATGAGGCTTTCTGCTCCCGTAAAGATTTACAGCCTCAGAAACCCTGTACAGGGTCGCTATGAATCAGAACCGACTCCACGGCACATAAAAACAACAACAACAAAGAGGTATTTTGCAGCAGACTTGCCCACTTCAATACATCACTTGATTTCTTGTCTGCTGCTTCCATTGATTGTGGATCCAAGTAAAATGAAATCATTGACAACTTCATTCTTTTCTGTTTATTCTCATGTTGTTTATTGGTAAGTCAGCGGTTAATGAGTGGATCTATCATAGGGCTGAGAAAACTGTAGATTTAAGAGTCATCCACATACAGGTTGTAGTTGAAAGCATGGAGTAGATGAGATCGCTCAAGAAGAGCATGGACTGGAATTTTTTTAAGTTTAATATATAAAGCCTGCAGAAATGTTTAGCGCAATGCATGGCACATAGGTGTTCAATAAATATTAGCTACTGTGGCTTAATATACTGGACTGCAACGTCTGTATGAACTGCAAGGTCACTGTGGTTTGGAATCGACTCAACAACACTTAACAACAACAACAACATTAAAAGATAGCCATTCTGGTTTGGCACTGTGGGATAAAGCACTGGACCACAAGGTCAGTTTGAACCAGAGTTGGTGGTTCAAACTCACCAGCCACTCCTTGGAAACTCTATACAGAGTTGCTATGAGTGAGAACCAATTCTACGGCACACAATAATGACAATAGGTATTATTGTTGGCTTCTTCACTTGTCATGGAGTGGTGTTGTAGGATCAGCCCTAGACTTGCTAACTACAAAGGTTGGTGGTTCAGGCACACCAGCTGCTCCTCATAAACCCTGTGTACAGGGTTACTATGAGTCAGAACTGACTTGATGGCACTAACAGCAACAACATAGATGTCATCAGGAGAATGGTGAACACTTAAAAATTTTTAAATGTTCCATTTTTCTGGCCAGAGAACTCTCAGTGTAGTCAGATCTTCAAAGAGTCTTCTGACAAGTTTGAAATTAGTGAATGACTGGCTGTGTTAGATACTCAAAGAGATCAAATGAAATAAATAGTCTTGAAAGTAACTACTGAATTTAGAAAATAGGAATGACTCTAGGAAAAATAATTACAGTAGAATGATGCAAAAAAATAGCTTGATTCCTGTGAACTTTTACATGGTATGGAATGAAGAAGAGACTTCACAAACATAAAAGAAGAACTCAACAAAGACAGTAGAACTAAAGAGCACAACCAGTTTGACCTGACAGACATATTCTGAACACTCCACCCAGGAGAAGCACAATATACATTATTTTCCAGTACACATGGAACATTTTCCAGAATAAACCATATGCTAAGTCATAGAGCAACCTTCAATAAGTTTTAAAACATCAAGATACTAAACACATCTTATATCGCAATGCTATAAAATTAAGTACCAACAAGAGGAAGATCAAGCAGGGAAACCAAATACATGGAAAATGAATAACACCCTGTTTTAAAAATTACTAGGTATAAGGAGAAATTTATTTTTTAATTCATTCCTTGAATCAAACGAGAATAAAAACAAAACATAATAAAACCTTTGATACACAGCAGAAGCAATGCTTAGAGGGCAATATGTAACAATAAACTCATAAATCCAGGATGAAGAAAGAAGCATTATCAACACTTCAATCCCACATCACCGTTAGCAAAAGAGCAGCAAAATAAGCCTACAGTTATTAGAAGAAAATAAATCATACCAGAACAATAATAAATGAAACAGAAAAACAATAGAATCAACAAGACAGGTTGGTTCTTTGAAAGGGTTAATTAAACCACAGGCAACTCTAACAAGGGAGTCACAGGAGAAGATGCAAATAACACAATAAGAAATGAAAACTGGTGGTATCACAACAGCACCAACAAAAACAAAAAGGATAGCAATATAATGCTATGAACAACTGTAACAAATCTGAAACCTGGAAGAAACGGATACATTTCTAGAAACTACCTACCTAAACTAACAGGAACTAATATAGAAAAGTTGACCCATAATAAAAGAAATTGATCAGGTCTTTAAAAATCTCCTAACAACAACAACAAAAAAGTCTTAACTGGACCCCGATGATTTAACTGGAAAATTCTACCAAACAGAAGAATTGATACCAATTATGCTCAGTTATTCCAGAATATAGAAAACGATGGAAAATTCCTGAATTTATTTTACAAAGCCAGCACCACCCTAATACAAAAGCCAGGTAAAGACACCAAAAAAAAAAAGGAAATATAGACCAATATCCCTCATCAACAGCAACAAAAAAAGTAATTGAAAAATAAAAATAAGCAGGTGGGAGCTAGAGAGAGTCGTACCTTTTTAGATGGGAGAACATTGAAGCTGAGGTTTAAAGGTTAAATTCAGAGAGTTGAAGATGCTTTGTTGTTGTTGTTGAAAATGCTTTAGAGAATTGATAGTTTAGGGGATGAGATCCCTAAGGACAGTGGGACAGAATGGACTTTAGAGAATCAGAAACTGACGTATTGTGATCAGAAGAGATACCTCCCTTCTCTAAGGTTATGAATGAAGGTGGCTCTTTGAGGGAGAGGAAGATCATGTGTGGGGAGCAAATCAAAGTTTGGGTCTCAGAAAAGCAAGCACAGGGGGCTAGTGCATGGGAGAATACAGAGCCACAATTTTTTAATATGACCGAGGGGAGCAGTGATTTGAACTGTTAGAAATATCCTGGTGTGACGCTGTGGCTTAATGCGCTGTACTGCAAAATATGTTTGAACCACGAGGTCAGCGGTTCTAACTCCCAGCAACTCCTCAGCAACCCTATATAGGGTTGCTATGGGTCAGAACCGACTCAACAGCATGCAGCAACAACGTTGATTACATTAGTGCAGGCCTCAACTGGTGGCACAGTGGGTTAAGTGTTGGACTGCTAACTGCAAGTTCAGTAGCTCAAACCCAGCAACTGCCCCTCAGGAGAGATGAAGTTGTCTACTCTAGTAAAGATTTGTAGTCTCAGAAACCCTAAGGAGCAGTTCTGCCCCCATCCTATAGGGCTTGCTGTGAGTGGGAATCAACTTGATGGCAATGGATTAGTAAAAACTCTGCATTAAAATTGGAGAAAAACTAACAACTTGTGATGTGCTGATGGCATGGTATGAATTAAACCTCACAACTGGAGCAATAAACATCTAGATAAACTGAGAAAAGATAGACGTTGTCAAGGATTTCATTATACATAGATACACAATCAACGTGTATGGAAGCAGTAGTTAAATTGCTTTGGGAAAATCTGCTGCAGAAGACCTCTTTTTATAGTGCTGAAAGCAAAAATGTCACTTTGACACCTTATGTTTGCCTGGCCTAAGACTTGGTCCTTTCAATTACCTCATGCATGCAATAGTTGGACAATAAATAAGGAAGACCAAAGGAGTTGATGCCTTCAGATTATGGTACTGACAAAGAATATACCAAAGACCAATTCTGTCTTGGAAGAAGTACAACCAGAATGCCCGTTAGAAGTGAGAATAGCAAGATTTTGTCCCACGTACTTTGAACATGTTACCAAGAAGGACCAGTTCCTGGAGAAGGACAAACTTCGTAAATAGAGGATCAGTGAAAACGAGAAAGACACTCAATGAGATGTATTGTCACATTGGCTGAAGCCGTGGACTCAAACATAGCAACAATGATTGTGAGGATAGCACAGGGCCATGCAGTATTTCATTCTGTCCTACATAGGATTGCTCTGAGTCAAAACTGACTTGACACCTAGCAGCCACAACAACATTAGTCACTGGGGAGTGATTTATAGTTAATTCAGGGAATGCCAAAACCTTGGTGCAGTTTTAACCTCCTTTCAATTTGACTTTTACTCTGCCTTTCAGAAAATTTTATCTTACTATTGTTTTACATTGCATCTAACATTGCTAGCCTCCCAGCTTTTACAAACCATGTCTGGTAATTAATTAGCCTGTCTTCCTCTTGCTTCTTAAGTTGGTGATTTTCAATGATGCTGCCCTAAAGCCAATATTATATTCACTTCTAACTTCTCAAACCTCTTTCCACTGTGTTGTGTGTCAACTGTAATAGCAACCTTTCCACCCCTACTGACCCTTTCTCCACTGTAAACATTCTCATGTATCTTTTACAAAATAAAACTGTGCTCTTCTCTAAGCTTATTACCTTACCTCAGTCTGTCGACTTGTCTTTATAAGTACACCAGTACATTTTCATAGATTATGCTCTAGAATTTAAAGATATGGAGCAAGATTTCAGAAATTCTTCCCCCACATTTTATCAGTTTTTCAGTTTCTCTTTCCAACACAAGTCTAATTGGATTATTGATTTGGCATTAGTTTTATCCGCCTCTGTTCATTCACAGTACTTTTCTATTAGAGCACTTAATTGCAATTTGATTTGTATTGTGAATGGACGCATTTGAGTTATGGTGTTAGAGGAGAATATTGAGTGCCATGGGCTGCCAAAAGAACCAATAGATCCATTTTGGAAGAAGTGCAGCCAGACTGCTGCTTGGAGGCCAGGATGGTTTAATTTCATCTCTCATACTTTGGGCATACTGTAAAGAGGGACCAGTCGCTGGAGAAGGATATCATATTTGGTAAGGTATAGGGTCAGAGAAAAAGAGGAAGACCTCTAACTAAATGGATTGGCCAAGTGGCAGCATCAATGGTCTCAAGCATGGCAACAGTAGTGAGGTTGGCCCAGGATCGGGCAGTGTTTCGTTCTACTGTGCATAAGTTCTCTATGGGTCGGTACCAACTCACTGGCACCTAACAACATACATCTCTATATCTGAAATAGATTTCTCTAAAGGCAAGAAATATTTTGGTGTGCATCATTCTCATAAAACAGAATCTTCTTTGTGTCTTACACATAGCATGTAGTCAGTAAATGCTGGTTGAGTGTCGGTTTTTTGTTTTGTTTTGTTTTTAACCACGTGAGCTCATGCTCAGTATACTACAATACTCTGAAACCTGTAAGGGCTGGAACTCGTGGGAATGCCTTGGTTTTCAAGGTCTCACAGATTTCTTACCTTTAATTGATTACAGTCTTTACACTTTTCTATTTCTTATTTTAGTGGGAGAATATTTGCATTTCCTTTCTCTGAGAGGTTTCCACACTACCTAGGTTCCAGCTTTCACAAGTTTTACTATGTGTAGAGACTTGTGGAACTGAGAAAAACAGCAAAACCATATTAAAGGTAATGGTGAATTTGTAAAGTAGTGGACAGTTGTGGTTACAAGTGTCAGATGACCCAATAAGCAAAGTCTCTGTAGACTTAATTTACAGTCTGCAAATTTCCTATCCTGTGGTAAGAATGGAATACTCAGTAAGGTAATCACAGTCTGTCTTACTAATCTGTGCTGAACACTTCCACGTGGCTTTCATGTAATAGCCAACACTGATTGTAATGCTCAATATTAATTTTACTTTAAGAGAAAATGTTACTGAATTCAAAAGATGTTTAAATTAAAACTTCTATTACAGAATTCAATAACCATTGGTTTATTAATACTGCTTTCCTTTTTTAATTGTTGCTGTTTTTATGTAGCTATAATACTGTTTTGTTTTTCTTGATAGGTTTCCTAAACAAAAAATTTTTTTAAAAAATGGAGGAATCAGTAAACCAAATACAGCCCCTGAATGAGAAGCAGATAGTCAATTCTGAAGATGGATATGTATGGCAAGTCACTGACATGAATCGACTACAACGATTCTTATGTTTTGGTTCTGAAGGTGGAACTTACTATATCAAAGAACAGAAGTTGGGCCTTGAAAATGCTGAAGCTCTAATTAGACTGATTGAAGATGGCAGAGGTTGTGAAGTGATACAGGAAATAAAGTTGTTTAGTAGAGAAGGCAGAACCGCAAAGCCAGAACCTATGCTCTTTGCACTTGCCATTTGTTCCCAGTGTTCTGACATAAGCACAAAACAAGCAGCCTTTAAAGCTGTTTCTGAAGTTTGTCGTATTCCTACACATCTCTTTACTTTTATCCAGTTTAAGAAAGATCTGAAGGAAAGCATGAAATGTGGTATGTGGGGTCGTGCCCTACGTAAGGCTGTAGCAGACTGGTACAATGAAAAGGGTGGCATGGCCCTTGCTCTGGCAGTTACAAAATATAAACAAAGAAATGGCTGGTCTCACAAAGATCTACTAAGATTGTCGCACCTTAAACCGTCCAGTGAAGGTAAGCATAAGATTTTCATTTTGGGTGGAGAAAGGGATGCTCCAATGAATAGCCAATTTTTTTGGCATAAGACATTTTTACAATGTCCAGAACTTAACCTCAAAATATACTTAATTCCAATATTTTTAATACCATCCTGAAACAATAAACTTACCACAAGTATTCTAGGCCTTAATAGTAAATAATTAAATAATAATTTGTAGATTAATATTCTGAATCTAAAAATATTAACCATGCTAATTAGAATGTTTACCTAAGTGATTATAAAATAATGAAAGCAGCACGGATAATATCAAATTGAAGTTGAAGGAAAGCAGTTACTTATTATCACGATACAGCAGATAGCCAGACTACATCCCCCTTCCCCTTATCATTTTTTTTTTCCTTCCTGTTTTATTAAAATATATGAGGGTAAGTCAAAGTGTGTTGCTACTAGAGTTCCAGTTCATGATGCATGAGTTTATTCCAAACAAAATGTGTTTAAACATGCCTCTGTAATCATTGGGTGACTGCAGACAAGTTCTGTCAGTAATCCACTAAATTTATCTTAGTCTCTAGTATTAGAGTTCCTTCAAAAAAGGTTGCCATGGGAGTCTGTTTGGCTACTACAAGAACAAGCAAGTTGTTTGCCGGGGAGCCATCAAGGCAAACAATCAAGCCCCGTCAGGACAAACCCCCCTCCAAGACTGAAATTCAAAGGAAACACATGAGCAGGCATATAAGCTTGCTGGCAACCATGTTGGCCTACCGGTGAATGGAAGAGGGGGAAAGGCAGCAATAAAGATACAGGCTGAGTTCAGCCATGTTCCATAGATTCCCGCTAACCTGGAGATGAAAGAGAGGTTGGTCTAAAGTGGGGTTAGACCTGGGGATTTCTGAGCCCATGAACAAGGACATAGCATTGGAGGTCTGGAGCTGAAAATGAAGCATCCATCAGATATGAAGTGAGGGGAGACACACAAGAATGCCCAAACTTGTAGATAGTACTCATTTGACCTAGCCTCGATGGCTTGATGATTGGCTTGATGATCAGAAGTCAACTAAAGGAAGATGTTAAAAAAAAAAAAATTGATAAAGGACAATTATCAATCCTGTTTCTTCTGCATATAAGGTTGATAGGGACAGACAACTTAGACATTGGCTACCTAAAATGAGGGGCCAATAAAGATATGAAGTTACTGGCTTACAAGTTTTCAAGAGGGAGTTTAAGAGTGTGCAGAAGCTGAATAGTTTTCATCTTGTCTAGATGTGTCTGATGAAAAGAGATGGGAATTAGATTCTTAATGATTTGGTAGTAATTGTTACCATGACTGATTGCAACTGCCACAACTATAAAGGTGGAAGATTTGTAACAAAAAGAGGGGAGTGGTTAATCTTATAGTCCAGGAACAAAGGACCCTAGGACCATCAAGGGAGAATAGCATGAGTGGAATGTGGGACCCTATCCAGAGAGGCAGCAACAGGAGAGATGGAGCCAGAGATGAGGACATGGAAAGAGAGAGCAGCTGAGGACTCTAGATTCATGGAAAGAAAAAGATTGAATGCTGTGACGGCCAGAAAGCAGGCTTACAGAATGTGCTCTTTGGTTTAAATTATTATATATTCCTGAGTGTTTTTGTGTACACCCCCCCCCCAAAAAAAAAGAGGGAATGGAAGCAAATAATGTTGAATGTATTGTAATGAAATGATAAGTATAAAAACCAATGTTCTCCAATGTAAACTATCACTCAATTCACAATAAAAACTTTTTTTTTTAATTGCTTTGTGAGGGGGAGGGCGAAGCAAAATGATTTTGAAGACAAGTTAATCAAATTTTTAACAAAATTCAAATGGCTGTCTTTCCAAATCATTGAAGCTTTTAAATACGTTTAATTTTTAAAAACAGTTTTTAGATAGATAGATCACTTATTTCAAGGAAGGTCAGCAAGACCTCAAAGATGAACCAAGAGAGGGAAGAATTTCAATCTTGACAAATGTGATTAAAGGCCGCAAGCTGGTGAAAGAAAGCCATAGAATTACCATTGATGTGATAGTTACTTAAGTCAAGATCACACATGATTTGACATTTCAGTTTTCAGTGAACATCTTGGCTGGCATCAGTAAGCTTTCAGCTTGGATGCCAAAAGCACTGTGTGAAAATCAACTAGCTAAAAGAACTGATGTTTCCATTACTCTTTTAACAAAAATTGAAGCTAATGAAGACAATTTCATGGAACAAATCATAAATGGAGACAAATTATGAATTACCAATATGATCCAGAGTTCAAGACCCAGTGAAAACAGTGGCATCCAAGGGGATCTATTAGGCTAGTTAAATTCCATGCAGAGAAAGTCACTTCAAAAGGTTATTGTGACTGGTTTTCGGGATTCCAAAAAAGTAAAATAACCTTAGTGGATTTTCTCAGAGGACATGGAACAATCATGGAGGCTTACTAGAAAAAAATGTTAAGAAAATTGAAAACTGCATTAGTGAGAAAGATGCAAGGTAAGTTGCTCCAATAAATGTTTTTTTGCATCACAACAATGGACTTTATCCTTACAGCAAGGGCTTTGGAATGAAAATCTTGTTGGGAAACTCTTCAAACTTCTTTTTGGTTCAAAAACTCAAAGAACGCCTAAAAAGAACACAATTTGAAGGGGACCAAAAGTGTTGTCTTAACTGACATATAAATCAAAGAGTGTGAGATTCATCAGAAAGAGCTAAACTCAGGCTCACTGCCGTTGTTATTTCTTATTCATAGCAACCCTGTAGGACTTGTAGAACTCCTTAAGAGTTTCCAAGACTGTACATCTTTATGGAAGCAGATAGCCTTATCTTTCTCTTTTGTTGTTAAGTACCATGGAGTTGATTGGGACTCATAGTGACCCCACACAGGGTTTCCGAGGTTGTAAATCTTTACGAGAGCAGAATGCCTGATGTTTGTCTTTAGAGAGATGAAAAATTTTCCTCAGAAATGTATGGAGGATGGATCAAATAATAACTTTACATTTTGATATTTTTGCTTATTAAACATTTGTATGATTTTGTAGCAGTACTTTTTGACTTACCCTCATATGTTCAAAGAACCTAAATGCATTGCTGTCAAGTTGACTGTGACCATAGGAACCCTAGAAGGCAGAATATGCTGCCCCATAGGACTTCTCAGGCTGTAAATCTTTACAGAATCAGACTGCCACCTCTCTTCCACAGAGTGACTGATGAGTTCAGTTAGCAGCCAAGCCCTTAACCTGACACACTAAGAGCTCCTATACAACTTCAAAAAGTTCATGTAATAATAGCTATCCCATATTTAGGCATATCATATTGTTAAGTGCCATTGAGTCTGTTCTAAGACTGTACATCTTTGTGAGAGCTGAAAGCCTCCTCTTTCTCCCACACAGTGGCTGGTGGGCTTAAACCACTGACCTTGTGTTTCACAGTCCAGTGCTTATCCCACAGAGTCACTACACTTCTTTATATAGGCACAAGGAAAGCCTAAACTTCTCAGATTGTTTTGAAACTCCAAGGACAATCGATACAAATAAGCAATGTTTTAATACCTTCACTGAAAGGTACATTTGTCATAGGTAAAATAAGTCAGTCAGATATTTACTGTATATCTACTGTGTGGCCAGCATACTTCTAGAACTGGGTAGATAATGGTAATTAGAATATTTCCATTAAGACAGTCTTCATTTCAGTTGGAAAAACAAATAGAAGACATACTTTCATGAAACAGTTAATCATTTAAGACAATAAAAAAATTGGGGACCAAAGTCTGGAGAACTGTAAGAGTTATACTAGTTTGGAAGTTCCTGCATATTAGTGTTGACTTGATAAAATGATTAAAATTCAAGTTCAGAAATAGCACATTGTCTGTCTGACTCTGGCTTATCGAGATGTATCTTATTTTTGGTTGCACAATATTTTAGGAGGAAAAATGAAGTCTTTACCACCATTTTAACAAATAAGACTTCACTTGAAAATCCATGTTCTAACCTGGCTAAAACTTTATCAGGATAATTCTCTTCAGTTTACCACATACAGTCATAACCGTTTCCTTTTATGTCACTGTATTTTCACCATGCCTGTTTTACTTATTTTACCTGCTTGTCACGCCCCCCTGAAAAAAAGAAACTTGAATTTGAAAATTCAGCCCCTATACATACACATACACACTTTTTATCGAAGTAGAAATTAATGCAGCTCATTTATTAATTAAGGTTAGAACCCAGATTTTCTGACCGCTAGTTCCAAAGCTTTTTCTACTGTTAATGTAATTACAAAAGGAATGAACAAATATTTAATTTTCCTCTTTTTAAAAAATTTGACCAGTAATGGTTTCTCAGCTATTAAAAGAAATAAAACTGATTTACCCATTTACTTCCATTTATTGTATTATTCAGAACGTGTGTTTTTATTTAGCACCTGAAGAGAGACGATTAACTGAGATATATTCATACTCTTGTAAAAAAAAAAATTTTAATGAAATGACTTAGGATATGTCTCCTCAAAACAATTTTGTTTACATATTCTCATTTAACATGTTCTATTTTTTTACCTGGTAACCCAACTTTTTTCATTGTTTATTTTCTTAAGGGCTTGCTATTGTGACCAAATATATTACAAAAGGCTGGAAAGAGGTCCATGATTTGTATAAGGAAAAGGCACTTTCTCTGGAGACTGAAAAATTATTAAAGTATCTGGAAGCTGTAGAGAAAGTAAAGCGAACAAAAGATGAACTGGAAGTCATTCATCTAATAGAAGAGCATAGATTAGTTAGAGAGCATCTTCTAACAAATCACTTAAAGTCTAAAGAGGTGAGTGAATTCTAATATAGTTTGTGATTAAATATGTCCCTGAGTGGTACAAACCATTTGAGATCAATTACTAGCTTAGCATTTGGTGGTTTTTACAAAGCAGCTGTGCCATGGAAGGTAAACCTGACGATCTGCTTCTGTAAACAGTACAGCCAAAATATTCTGTGGCGCAGTTCTACTACGTATATGTAACACACCAGGTTGTCATGAGACAGAGTTGACTCTGACTCTGGGTTTAGTTTTTGTGATTAGACAAGAGTAGTGAATGTATGAATATATTTAAAAAGGAAAAACATATGACTACATGCATTTTTTTAAAGGCAGTTGTATCTTGATATTAATACTTATTTGAAACACCTTTTGCAAATATCAGGAATATAATTGGCATTTAGTAAATAGTAGTTACACTACAGAAAATATATGCCTTGCCAATTAGAATTTTTCTGTGCCGTTCCTTTGAGTATCGGTTATATCTTTATTTCATAATCCTTTGGCCAATTAGCACAAATTTTCATTCTCAAAGTGCAATGAACCCCAAATTAAAGGCTTAGAGAATAGATAATGATTATTGTTAAACGTACTAATTCATCTCCCTTTGGATTTTTTATACTTCCTATGTTATTGCAATAGATATGGAAGGCTTTGTTGCAAGAAATGCCTCTTACCGCATTACTAAGAAATCTAGGAAAGATGACTGCTAATTCAGTACTTGAACCAGGACAATCAGAAGTATCTTTAGTATGTGAAAAGCTATGTAATGAGAAACTACTAAAAAAGGTAAGCATTCTCAGTGCCCTTCCTTTTACTTCTATTAATTTGAAAAATTGTCTTCTAAATTCTGGAAATGTAAACAGTGCAATTTTTTTAGGTGTTCTTAGATTTTTTTCTCATACCAAATTGCATTTTGACAAATCCTCCTTTTTCTTCCTTTTTTTTTTTTTAATAGCAACAATAACATGAAAATCCAAGGAAGATACATAAATAATTACTGCTATTTTTTAACTTGAATTTTACACTTACTTTCTGCTTTTGTCTTATTTCCAGGCTCATATACATCCATTTCATGTTTTACTTGCACTAGAAACTTATAAAACAGGGCATGGACTCAGAGGAAAACTGAAGTGGCACCCTGATAATGAAATATTAAAAGCATTAGATGACGCTTTTTACAAAACATTTAAGGTAATGTTTTTATTAATATCTTATAAAACATATTTCAATGTTTGTCATAGAAGTTAAAAACATTTGGGGTTACACACTAATTAGTTTTTCCTTAGTTCATAAAAATACATCCACTCCCCACTTTCTGACATGTTAGATTCTAAAGACGCAGTCATTTTGTGAAAATCCGTGTTAAGCAAACATAGAGGATGACTTAACTGACATGCCACAGATAATCATGACCGAGCCAGGCTGATGCATAACCTTAACCATCACAGCCCATGTTACTCTCACCTCATACCTCAGGTGTTTATTACTGTCAGATATGTTGTGTTCATGCACAAAGTAGTCAGATAGTAGATTTTTCAATTTTGTCATAAATACAAAATTTTGTAATATAATGAGCGAGGAGTACAAAATACAAAATTTTGTAATATAATGAGCTCTGGTAGCGTAGTGGTTACGAGTCGGGCTGCCAACCTCAAGGTCAGCAGTTCAAAACTACCAGCAGTTCCGTGGGAGAAAGATGAGGCGTTCTGCCCTCATAAAGATTTACAGCCTCGGAAACCCTATGCAGGGTCGCTATGAGTCGGAACCGACTCCACGGTACATAACGTCAACAATAGGTATATAGGTAAATAATGTATATTGTAATTTTCTGAGTACAATATTTTTTCCTACCTAAGGTTATAGTATAACTCTGTGGTATGGCACTGGACTGCTAACCACAAATTCGGCAGTTCAAACCCACAAGTTGCATCTCAGAAACCCTGTACAGGGTCACTGTGAGTTGGAACTGACTCAACAGCACTTCACAACAAGATCATTTTATCATTTTAATTAACAAATTTTAATCTGTGCATTCCTGTTGGATCCTTTGACTTGCTCTTCTGTACTGTTTTACCTGTTAATCAATAGATGTGTATCATCTGCTTTGATAGGAAGTGATGAGATATGTATATACAGAGAGAA
>NW_006408527.1:35700742-35718367 GCF_000296735.1 Chrysochloris asiatica | reverse complement strand
TGTGTGTGTGTATGTATATATATATATATATCCACACCCAGATGGTCCAGTCTTTTAATAAAATTACTACCTAGGTTCTCTTACTTTCTTACTTGCTTTGCTTTACCATTAGTAAAAGCTAAGCATATTGGAATAATTGTCAATCAAGAAATCAGAAAGCTTTTCTGTGATATATGGTATTTAATATGAATAGTGGATAAGAAAATATGATGTTAGAAACTTAATCTAATAGTTTCTGTGATTGCTCTTAATGGTTGTCTTTATTTCATTCTCTTTCTAGACAGTTGAACCAACTGGAAAGCGTTTCTTGCTGGCTGTTGATGTCAATGATTCTATGAACCAAAGAGTTTTGGGTAGTGTACTCAATGCTAGTGCAGTGGCCGCTGCAATGTGCATGGTGAGAGAACTAAAACAATCTAGAATTGTTTCTAAAGAAGTGTTTAAAGTTAAAATATAAAACTAAAGTTGTATATTATAAAGAAGTATATGTTAACTTATTTGGCACATTTTTCTGCCCTTTTATATTAAAGAAAAATTTAAATGTAATTTATTGAAAAAGCAAGTATAAAATACTGTAAGAATGGAAATTTTAATTTTTATAACCAAGGATTAAATATTATTAGTATTTTTGAGAAAGTAGATAATGCTTAGAAAACTTACTCAGTGAATATAAAAGTTTTTCTGAAAGATCAAGGATTGTGTCAGAAAACCACAGTTCTAGTCTAGCTGTCACTGAATAGATAAATCAGAGACAAGCTTCTTAGCATTTCTTTTGCGACTTTGTTTCTTAATAAAAATGAGAATAAAATATATATTCAGTTTGCTTCAAATAATTATTGTAAGGTTCAATTTCTCTATAAAAATTTATGAAAGTACTTTGAACTATTACCATATAGCTCCAAGCTAAGATACTTTAGTTATAGTAATAACATAAACGTAAGAGTGCTTCTCTGAAAGTTGAGGTTTTATGAACTTAGCCTGTAAAAGCCAGAACCTGGATAAGGCATAACTGTCAGAGGTGGTGGTGGTGGTGGTGGTGTGCTATGGTGTCAGTTCCAACTCATAGTGACCCTATGAGTGACCTCATCTTGCTCCCATGGATTGGCTGGTAGTTTCAAACTGCTAACCTTGAGGTTTGCAGTCCGACTCATAACCACTACACTACCAGAGCTGGAAAACTTTTTTTCCACTTTGAAGAGCATTAAAAAATTGCTAAGACTGCACCCTGTCAAAAGCGGAAACCTTGCAAGAACCAGAAAAAAAGGCAATTTTATTGAGTTCTGGCTCTTACAGGTTTTGCTGTACTGTTTGCGTTTCCTCAGAATCTGCTAAAAATTACTACCATTGAATTTTTCAGGTTGTCACACGGACAGAAAAAGATTCTTATGTAGTTGCTTTTTCAGATGAAATGGTGCCATGTCTCATTACTGCAGATATGACCTTACAAGAAGTCTTAATGACTATGAATCAGGTAAGAAACTAATTTATTAAAACATTCCATAATAATTTTGTATAAATAATTTCTAAGAACAAATTGTTTTATACAGGCTTTGTGAAGACCAGTATATAGGCTCTGAACAAAAAGACAATTAAGTATTATTATGTAAACTAGAATATTTATTTTTATTCTTGATATTTGTTTTTTGATGGGTTTTGTTTTCTGAATTAGATCCCAGCAGGTGGTACTGATTGTTCTCTTCCAATGATCTGGGCTCAGAAAACAAATACAGCTGCTGATGTCTTCATTGTATTCACTGATAATGAGACTTTTGCTGGAAGTGTCCATCCTGCTGTTGCTCTGAGGGAGTATCGGAAGGTAAAATGAATACTGTCTTTTTCTCAACCTCAGATAATATCAAATTTCTCAAATAATCACTATCTTTTTTTTAAAATGTTGCTAAAAATAGTTCTATAGTTTTTGTAAGAGCCCAGTGCAGGCTTTCGATTCAGTAGTGCTTGAAATAAGGGAACATATAATGTTTTTCAACCAGTTCCACTAATATATATTATTAATATCCTTTGCAGACAGTATTTTTTGTAATACTCAACAGAAATAAGTGGTTTACCAAATTATTCCATCCTGATTGGGTGGAATACATAGGAATGAAATAGACTACATCTGTGGAAAGAGATGATGGCGAAGCCAGATAGCATCAGTCAGAACAAGACTAGGGGCCGACTGCAGAACAGACCATGAACTGCTCATATTTCATTTCAAGTTGAAGCCTAGAAAAATTAAAGCAAGTCCATGAGAGCTGAACTACAACTTTAAGTAAATCCCAACCTAAATTCAGAGACCATTTTAATAACAGATTTGATGCACTAAACACTAATGAACAAAATGCAATACAAGTTTTGTGTTGACATCAGAACATCCAACATGAAGAAAACAAAAGGTCATTTAAAATATTAAAATGGATGTCAGAAGAGACTCTGAAACTTTCTCTTAAATGAAATGAATGGAATAAATGATAAAGTAAAAGAGCTGAACAGAATATTTTAAAGGGCAGTTCAAAGACAAAGTAAAATAGTATAATGAAATGTACAAAGATTTGGAGTTAGAACGCCAAACGTGATGAACATGCTCAAAAATTCTCAAGCTGAAAGAACTGAAGAAAAAAATTCAAGCCTCAATTCCAGTATTGAAGGGTTCTTTAGGCAGGACAGTGAAAAATGCAGAAAGCATTGAAAGAAAATGGAAGGAGTACACAGAGTCACTGTATCAAAATGGATTGTCAGCATTTATCCATTTCAAGAAGGAGCTCTGGTAGCGTAGTGGTTACGAATCAGGCTGTGAACCGCAGGGTCAGCAGTTCGAAACTACCAGCGGTTCTGTGGGAGAAAGATGAGGCGTTCTGCTCCTGTAAAGATTTACAGCCTCGGAAACCCTGTGCAGGATCGCTATGAGTCGGAACAGACTCCACGGCACTTAACAACAACAACAACAACATCCATTTCAAGAACTGATAATACTGAAGGAAGAAATCTAAGGTCATTGAAGTCATTTGATAAAAAGCAGGGCTCCAGGAGTTGATAAGATTCTAGTTGAGATGCTTCAACAAACGAATGTTTTTTTAAGGTCTTCTATGTTCTAAACAGTGCTCTTCCAAACGCTCTTCGAAATATCTGCACTGTCTAATATAATAACCATTAGCCACAGGCAGCTGTGGAACACTTGAAATGTGGCTAACATGATTGAAAGTAGAACAACAACTTGTTAATGAAGAGCAGTGGCTCTCGGTGTTGTTCTCCTCCAGCAACATTAGTATCACCGGGACCTTATTATAAATGCAAATTTCTGGTCACCATCAAAGTCCTGCTGAATGAGAATTATGGAAATGGGACCTCTGCAATTTAACAGTCTACCAGGAGACTTTAATGCACATATGACTTTAAGAACCACAGATGAAAAGACTAGATTTTGAAGTCAACTAGGTTCCATGTCCTGTATCTGTGTCTTATACTAACTTAGGTTTTGAGCAAATTACTTAACTGATATAGGTCAGGGTAGATACTAGAACTAGTATTAATTTTTAGGATTGATAAAATAATCAGATATATCACTTTAATAGCTTATTACAATTTCTAACAATGAACACTCAGGAATTACTAGTATTCTCAAATTCATTCATTTTAGCCTTAAACTGTAGCTATAAACGATTTATTTTACAAGTTCTTCCAGAGGACGTGTGAATATTGTACATATCAAAATCATAAGCCAAATAGATAATTCCAGAGGAATTTGTCCTCATACATAGTCACATGTACTGATGTATTGGTAAAAATGTCTGGGTCCCCTTAAGGCCTGACAGAAATTTATAAATATAGAGAACTCAGACTCTGTCCAAAACATGACACATTTTATGGGAGGAGAAAAATTAACTTTGTAATAAGAAGCTGTAGTACAGAGATTTTAAAGTATTTAAATTTTGGAAGATATTTGCTCTTTGCTAAATATATCATTTAAAAATATTATTTTGATCTTTTCCTACAGAAAATGGGTATTCCAGCAAAATTGATTGTTTGTGGAATGACATCAAATGGTTTTACCATTGCAGACCCAGATGATCGAGGCATGTTGGATATGTGTGGTTTTGATACTGGAGCTCTGGATGTAATTAGAAATTTCACATTGGATGTGATTTAACCATAAACACCAGCATGATCTAAGAGGTCCATTGCCTTCAGTGGATCTTACTGAAAATACACTGCTACTTCCCAGCTTATCTTAATCCAGTGAAAGATAATAATAGCATGTGTATGATAGAAAGTTATTTCACCCCTCTCTCCACTCCCCTCCCAAAAAATGGAAGAAGAAAAAAGTTAAGAATGAACCTCAACTTTTGTCTACTAAACTGTCTCTTGCAAAATAGCATCTGAATACACATTAGCTTCCTCTATCTAAGAGAGAGGACTTCTTGTTGATAGACACTGTAAAATAAAACAGTAGAATAGTTATTATTTCTTTGGGGAATAATAACATTTGTACTTAAGAGGTCAGAGCCAAAAGTGTACGTAGTTCATATCATGACACTAACAGTTTGTTTGAGAAGTTTTCTTAAATATTTCATTGGGTAAGGACAGCTTTGATAATTTCCAAATACTCTGAAATGCACTAGACCACGTAACTGTGATGGAATATAAAAATCATCTGTAAACTTGCAAACTGAAAAAGGAAAATGCTAAGACATTTGATTTAATTTTGAATTCATTTTTACCAATTCTTTTCAGAGTCTTCTAAGATAACATAAATAACAACTTTCTTACTCACTGATGTTTTTGTTTTTAATGAGAAGAGACTGAAGTTTGTGTGTGCCTATAGGAAGCCAGTTTGATTTGGTTTTTTGTTTTGTTTTGTTTTATTACCATGAGTGAGTGTTGTGACTTGACAGTGTGTTTCTCTAAATTACAACACAGGCACTTGTACTCATGTTTCCTTTTTTCATCCTCTTAAGTGAGACTTAAATACTCAAGTATTTAACTGTCCCACTTACAATGTTAGAAGTAGAACGATCAAGATTTCAACTATAACCACATTAACTATTTACTTAAAATTTTTTTCAACTTTTTTTTTGTTGTTGCCAGTTATAAATTGGTTTTAGATATTTTCTAATTATAAAAATGTCAGTGACCTCCTAACTTTGTGTCCAGTAGTCATTTTGTGGTAATCATTTCTTAAGCAGTTTAAAATATGACACTAGATTTATTACTATTATAGTAAAGATATAGATAGATAACCCAACCAACATTTGTCAGGTCAACATTTTTACATGTACAGTTGTGTGAAATAAATTAGTAGGCATTCTTTTTTGATAGTGGAAAAAATAATAAAGCAAGCTAGAATTCTTAAAAAAGGTTTGAAAGGCAATTTTTGAATAGTGTATTACCACCAAGCAGTCTTTTAAGAAAAAAAAATTTTAATTACTGTAAACTTCCTTTCATTACACTAAACACATTATTTACTTGAGCAAGTGTCTCTTGTTTATAGGTTTAATATTAAAACAACCTGTTGAAATGACAAAATTGTTACTCAATTTTATCTTGGTTGTCAAAGAAAGCTTACACATATCCTTTGCAAAATTTGTAGTCATTGTTCTTTAAATATTGAGACTTTCCTGTGGGTTTTTTAAAGCCCCTCTTAGCATTATATGAAAAGTCAAACTGACAAATGTTTATAATAGCCTTTCACATGTTTGTGGCTTAGAACTTTTAAATTTTGGGGGGAAGGGGAACTTTGGTAGTATTAGAGTTTGTGTAGATACTTTCCTCTGTTTCATGCATAATTGGTGCTCTTGGAGTGATAAAGAAAATGTTCCTTTCAAAGTCTTAGTTGACATATCAATTCTGGCTCTGATATGTAGCCATTCCTTCAGGGGAAACTGGTAGCAGTTTTTCAATGTTGGTATTTGCTTGGGGTTATTTTTGGTCAGCAAAGCTGGTAATTTGGGGGGGGGGGAATACAATGCTTTTTATTATTGTTGGGTATATGGTAGATTTGAAAATACTGTTTTTAACCCCTGGTCAAGCATTGAATTTAACATGTTAGCTACTTTTGATACATTAAAATAGCCTTTCTGATTGAATTTAAATGTATAGAACCTAATTGAATTGTGTAATACCTTTTGAATTCTTTAAGTAAACTCAAGGTTTTCTTAAATTTAAAATTATAATCTTTTTATTCCTAATAGAAATATTAATATAGTATAAAAGTTTATTTCCTTCCATTAGGTACTATTTCTGTAGTACGTTTATACAACTATATCTAGGAGTTAATACTAAATCCATCAGAGAAATAAAATTAGATGTGACATTTTTTAAGCGTTTGGCACAAGACTGGGCAGTGTTTTATTCTGTTGTGCATGGGTCGATTTGAGTCAGAATCGACTCAACAGCACCTAACAATAATTAAATGAATTAGCTTTGTGATTTTAAAAAAGAAAGCACAAAAAATAAAAATATTAAAGGAAACTAACGCAGAAGTTACAAACAATGTCTGTCCCTAAGTGTGTCTTTCAAGACCAATTTCTATGTTAAGTCAATTTGTATTTAGCCTTATTTTAGTACAAGAAAAAGCTTCAGACCTTTCAGTGATTTAAAAACTGCAGATACAGCAAGTGAAGGTGATTGTGGTAAAGAATTTGTTGCAACTCGGGATCAGTTCATTTATTTCAGAGTGAGGGCAAATTTACATAATATTATAGGTCAAGTGTAAGTTGTACATAAGTCAGAAATTCATAAACCAAGAACCTGTTATTTTTAAATCAGAATTTTTGTGGTAGGAAAAAAAACTTAGAAATTTATTAGTTAAATATAAATTTTGATTAAAGATCCAAGGTCCAACAGAGAGCGAGCATGACTTTGGAGTACTAGACTTAGAAAACTCTTTTTATTAGTTTTGTTTTGCATTGCATTCCAGTATTTTATTTTCCCAAATCATAGGAATACTGGCTCTAAAGTTTAAAAGATGAAATAGGAGTTTTCAAGACTTTTCTCTTATTTAGATATTTTAAAGCATTGTATATACATAATTGTTTTAAAATTAGAGAAATGGAGATTATGAACAATATACTTACATAACTCATAGTAATCCTCAAGCACAGTTAATGTTTATTTAATAGCCTGTGTTGATATATAGCTTAATCCTATAGAGAAAATAAAGAACTTTACCTCATCATAAATGAAATTTACTCAGTTGGTAAAGAAGTTTTATTTTCTGAATTACGTTTAGGATTTCTGTTACATTCATATTTCGGAAAATGTTGCTTTTAAAAACAATCCTAATGTAGCAACAGTAATAACCAAAAATATATAGGTTGTTACATAAATAAGAGTGCACGCTTCTATGTCTCTAGGAAAGCATATGTGAGCATATCATAAGTAGATATGTTGTTGTTATTATTAAGTGACGATGAGTTGGTTCTGACTCATAACAACCCTGTATAGGGTTTCCGAAGAGTGACTGGTGGGTTTGAAGTAGTGACCTTGTGGTTAGCAGTCTAGTGCGTATATTTACAGCACCACACCAGGACTCCATATGTAGATATAGATGTATCTATTGTACATGATGTCGTGATGTCGAGTTTGTTTCTACTCATAGCAACTCTATAGGATTTCCAAGGAGTGGCTGGTGAGTTTGAACTGCTGGCCTTGTGGTTCACCCGACCTTGCAATCTACTACTTTATCTGACAGCAGGACAGGCATATGTAAATACATGTTTTTAATGTGTTACATGTATATCCACAGTGGTGGTGTCCATGGAGTCAGTTCTGACTCACAGCAACCCTGCATAGGGTTTCTGAGGCTATAAATCTGTATAGAAGCAGAAAGCCTCATCATTCTCCCATAGAACAGCTGGTAGTTTCGAACTGCTGACCTTCAGGTTAGCAGCCCAACTCGTACCCATAAATACAATAAGACATATAAAGGACACTTACAGAGACTTCCTAGCCATATCCAAACACGTAGAATTGGTTTATTGGATTGACGGGCATAGGATCATAATCTTATGGGATAAGTTAGTTAATTGGCATCACATAGTTAATAAAAGTTAATGTACTACACCTTCGTTTAGTGAGTAGCGTCTAAGATCTTAAAAGCTTATGGGTGGCTATCTAAGATACAACTTTTGGTGTCTACTCATTTGGAATAAAAGAATGAAGGAAACCAAAGAAGAAAGTAGCCCACAGAACTACTACCCCACAAGAACTAAAGCCTCTACAATCTGAGAACAGAAGAGCTAAGTGGTGCCCAGCTACCACTACCAACCAATCTGAACAGGGACACTGTTGTTAAAGTGCTGTTGAGTTAGTTACAACCCATTGCGACCCTGTATAGGGTTTCCAAGGAGTGGCTGGTGAGCTTGAACTGTCAACTTTGCGGTTCAAACTGACTTTGCAGTTCAGCATACAAACCCACAGTGCCACACGGGGACTTCAGGAACACAATGTTAAGTGCTGTTGAGTCGGTTCCAACTCAGCAACACTGTATAGGGTTTCCTAGGAGCAGCTGGTATGCTTGAACCACCAACCTTGCAATTCAAATGACCTGGCAATCCAGCACATCAACCCACAGTGCCACACCAAGACTGCTGCCAAGGACACGGTAGAGTGTCCCAACTGGAATGGAGGGAAATCTAGAATAAAACTTAAAATGCCTAATAAAAAAAACAGGTTACAGCACTGATAGAAACTGAAGGAACTTTCACCCTAAGATAATATTTCAGTGGCTTTAACGGAAACCATCTTGAAGTTCACCTTTCAGTTAGTAGATTGTGTTATAAAAGAAACTATCACCTGTGAATGATGTGTCCCTTAAACATTTAAGTATATGACACCAAACAGTCAACATTTATCCAAAGGCAAAGATGGGAAGGGGAAATTGTAACCAATGACAGCAAAAAATTTTGAGTAGAAACTTAATTGGCTAAGTACACTTTCATCTAAAAAATAAATGCAACCTTTGGATAAAAACTGCATGTAAAAATGAAATTAAACTAATAAAAACAGTAATTTATAAACACAGTCCTAAGAAAAACAACCATATGCTAGGTGGCATGTAAATATTTTCAGGAGATAGTTACAACTAGCAAAACAAAACTAATAAAACCTCACTTATTAGTTGAAATTCCTTAGAATTTACATTAGTGAGCACTCATAATATTTTTTAGTTACAGTAACTTTTTTATAAGGTTATTAGGCATGATGCTAGTGAATTTAGTTTTACCTCTGGAAACTCTTCATCTAATTTCACTGTGTGACTATAGAAAATTAATTTTACTAATTTCGCTATCTTTAAAAAATAACGTCTCATGCATGTATTATAGAAGAATCAATGCTTTAATATTTAACTAAAAATGTTATTAAGAACTGGTTTGAAAGATAAAGGTTTTAGAAAAATACCTTGATAGACCTTAATTTTAACCATTCCTGTGCATTTTTCATAGTGTAAGTATTGACTGAGTTACTATATCAAAAAAAACAAAAAAGAGCTGTATTGCACGTCTTGATGAGACTAGAGAAATTCATACTCTGAGATGCTATTAAAAAATCATTTGCTTAGCCTTTTAGATTTATAGGTAATTCTCCAAATAACATTGTATCAGATTTGGGTTTTTGTTTCTGTTTTCTCATTTTCTGCTACTTGGTATTTTTAAAATACTCAAAATTTGTTTGAGAAGATAAATCAGAGCCACAGTATAAATTTTAGGCCCTTAAAATTAGAGAGGAATCACTTTAATAGCACAATAAGGCTACATCTAAACAATAATCATAGTTGTAAGTCATTGTAATCTCTTACTAGACTTGTTTCAATTTGACCTAAATATATTATGGCCAGTATTCCATATATCTAGTCTCATAGACCACAGGTTTAAAGTGATTTGATATGTTCTTTAGAAAAAATGTAAATATGCGCAAGAAAGAATTACAAAAGAAAAGATAGTTTAAGCTAGAAAGCTGGTTGTATTTACTCATTTTTCTTGTTATTGTTAAGTGCTTTCAAGTTGACTCATGACCCTGTATAGGGTGTCCAAGGAATGGCTGGTGAGCTTGAACTGCTAACTTTGTAGTTCAAACTGACTTAAATGCAGTCCAACGCATTAAACTATAGCACCCCATCAGGTTATTGGAAGATTTCTTTTATACCTTTTATTATTTTAATTAAAATTGTCATTTTTTGTCTATTTCTTTGTCTAGTCCTCCTGTACCTGGATAGTAAAATGACAGAAGAATCACTAACATTTAGATTTAGGATGTTAGGACATGTACAGATTGCTATTTGTCCTACAGAAATTTAAGGTTTAGTAAGGTCTTAAATTAATAGTGAACAGGTTTTTAGGGGAAAACAGCTGGATTGATAAATTTTCTCCCTAAAGCAAGTTACACTGTCTACTTTTACATCAGATAGTTTCAGAAATTATGCAGCCTTTTGAGTAAGTTCAAGTTTTCAGTCTTTGTTTGCAGTTACAAATTTACCTATATTTGAGAGGTGAATTGCTGTGCTATATAAGTATTCTTAGAAAAATAGCATGTCTCAGTGCTCATCTTTCTGTAATCACTGAGCTTACATATATGAGGAGGAGTCAAAAAGAATTGCTGTGAAATCATAGAAATTTATTTAACAAAAATAAAGTGTGAAGCCTACAATACATATCCTTCATCTGGGTCTATACACTTTTGATGGTGGTATTTACATCTCTAACCCTTTACCAAAGGAGCCCTGGTAGTATAGTGCGTTATGAGTTAGGCTGCTAACCACAAGGTGAACAATTTAATCTACCAGTCACTCATTGGGAGAAAAATGAGGCTTTCTGCTCCCATAAAGATGTACAGCCTCAAACCCTATACAGGTTTTTATAAGTCGACAGCACACAACCACCACCACCAACTCTTCACCCAAAGAATTTTACTTCTGTTTACACCACATCAAAATGGTTATTTGAGCATGCTCGTGGCATTTAAATTGTGTCCCTTTTAAAGCTTCCTCTGTACAACTTTTTTGGCCTTTATCTCACTAATGCAGTGTTTCGTTTTCTTAAAACTTCTTCCTAATAAGCCCTTGTGATTGTCCTGTGTCCTTCGAGAAAGTTTCAAGATTACCTCTGTGTTCTATATTTTCTACACCTATTCAGGACCTTCTCATGTGATCCCACTCACAGTTGTTGGTTGTGGTAACCAGGATAATGGTGACTAATGTTCACACAGTCCATTAGTCCGTTGGTCTAATGGTTTCCAGGTGTCTTCAGTGTTCGTCACTCTACCAGTCAGGGAGAAAATGTGGAACAAAACTCTGTCATAAAAAACACCAGGTTTATTGGTCAGATAGAGACTGGTGGCACTCCTAGACTATGGCCCTAGGTCACCCTTCTGTTTTAAACTGAACTCACCCTTGTACAATTCTCAATATACAATATATATGTATATATGGGGCACAACAACACTAGTAAGTGAGTTCACACCATAGAGTGATCAACCATTTGAGAATGAAAGAACAGCACTTAGTCAAGGACAAAATTCGGAAGCCCTGGGAAAGAATGGAAATGGAAAAAGAAATACAGGGAGGAAGTGGGTTAAGTGATGTTACTTTGTGGGGACTGCAGTCATTGAGATGAAGTGTATGATTTATTGAATGTAAAACTGATCAATTTATAATAAATTCACAAAAAGGTTTTAAAAAGGAAAGAAAAAGATTACCCCTTTGAAGTCCCGCCTTCCCCCCCCAAAAAAGTTGCCATAAACTCCTAAGCTGACCTCCGCCTTGAATTGAACTAACCCATCAGATCCCTTTGAAAGCCACTGTTTTGATTGGATCCTTTGGTGTTTTTTAAAGGTACCTTAGCAAGACAAGTGTATTACTGAAAAAACTTTGCAGCCATCCACTGGTCACAGAGACATGTCTAAATATGTTTTGTTTGGAATAAGCCCAGGCATATAAGAACTGGAACCTTAGTAGCAATACTTTTTGTACTTTGGTTTGTAGGATTAACGGGCTTGTAAATAACGAATTCACACTCAGCATTTTTTCAACTGGTTACTTCTTTGCATTTTTGAGAAATTATAAAGTTAATTATATTTTTCATTTAGAAAATGAATATATAATACTCGTATAGCTAAGCATGGAGTCCTGGTGTAGCATTGTAGGATAAACACTGGAGTGCTAACCACAAGGTCAGCAGTTCAAACCCACCAGCTGTTCCTTGGAAACTAACCAGGGTGGCTTTGAGTTGTAATGGATTTGACAGCACTTGGTAGCAAGTTAAGCATACTGTTTGAAAAAGTTAAATAACATTTTTAATCGAAAAATGCAAATTATAATGGAACGAGGGGAAGAAACAAACTAGAGGGGACATGTTGCAAAATTCTATTTACTGAATTTAAGGTGATTATTTTTAGTGAGAGTGAATTAGTATATACAAAAGGCTGCTTCTTTCTGATCCTTTGACATTTTTCCTCTTCTATTTGATTTAGCAAGGAGCTCTGGTAGCATAATGGTTACGAATCGGGCTGCGAACCTTAAGGTCAGCGGTTCGAAACTACCAGCCGCTCCCGGGAGAAAAATGAGGCTTTCTACTCCCGTAAAGATTTACACCCTCGGAAACCCTGTACAGGGTCGCTATGGGTCGGAACTGACTCAACGACACTTAACAACAATTTGATTTAGCACTACCATGTTGTTAAGTGCCATCGAGTCGATTCCGACCCATAGTGACCCTGTATAGGGTTCCGAGGAGCAATTGGTGAGCTTGAACCACCAACCTTGGAGTTCAAACAGCTTTGCAGTCTGGCTCATTAACCCACAGTACCACAGCAGGACACAAATTATGTGAACACAAATGAATTTCAATTTCTTCACTTTTAAAAGTTATCAAAATCTGAAAAAAATAAATCACAAATGCTACATTTCTCTGGGTTTCACTTAACACTTAGATTTTTCAGGGTAGTGACTGAGGTTGAAGCCTTTATTTTAAATATTACTGCAGATAATAGATGAAAGACATTAATATAAACAATCTATTGAAACGTCTGTTTAATTCTTAGGCTTTATTTGCAAATGTAAACTTTCAGAATTCTTACATGGCAGAATTGTGATATATAGAATTACCTATTTTTGAAAATCAGGTGGGACTAGGTAGAGTATTATATACTAGTTCTAAACTGCCCATTTACTTTCTGAAAAAAAGACTTTGATTTCCAAAATTGACCACTTTAACATTTACATTACATAGAACAATATTTGCATAGAATACATAGACTATAATTTAAGTATGCAAGAGCCTTGAAGTGAAATGAACCTTTTGACTGCCTTAAGATATTAACTAGCACTCCAATATAGGCATACTAGTTACTTTCCATGAGATCTGTTCATTAAGTAATGCCTTAATAGGGTTCTACTGTTAGGAAGTACAGAACTCAAAGGGTCTTTTAAAGCTTTTAATTTTACATAGTAGAAATTTAACTATTAAAATTTTAAAACCTTATTGTATTATCAGTTTACTAAGCACCCATTGACAGGTTAATCTGGGCACACTAATACATTATACATGACTGTTAACATTGTTATATTTTTTGTAGTTTAGTTTTTTATTATTTTGTATAATTGTCCAAGAAGCTATCTTATGACTATAATGACTTTGAAGGGTAAGTTGCATATTTGAAAACAAATTAAAAATAACAATTGCACAGTCCCAACAATGATTTATGTTATAAGGGAATTTCTCAAGACAAAAGCAAGTATTTTCTCTCAAGCCTATAAACAAAGAAGTAAGATAGTAATAAAACATTGCTATTACTGCAATAAGAAGTATCAAGGCCAGGATTTGTTTAAATACATTAACATTTTTACATTCACTTTGCCTTTCAAAGCAGGAATATTTTATAAAATTGAAAGAAAACTTTACATGGTAAAGCTGGTGCTTACAGGCATATAAAATTTGATTTATAATAAGTTTATTTCATTCCAGAGGACCCTGAAAAGATGTGTGTGTGGGGGTCTTATATTTGTTGATAAACTAAATGATGCTTTGTCAACTCTTAGAAATTTTCACTGTAAATACATCTAAAAATGTAATTTTGCTGTTTTCTCATAGCAACTAGATAAATATACTAATGTATGAAATTTATTTAAAACAGCTTTCACTTATGTTGTGGAACCTTGACTTTCTCTCATTTCCAGCCTTGCAAAGTACTATACTGAATAAATCATTTTAGACATGGAATACAGGTGGGCACAATATGAACTGTTTCTGGTCATCTGTATTGATACTGTAGAAATTGATAGGTGTACCAAATAAACTATGCACATCAAATTGTTGTCTTAATGTCTTTGAAGAAATGTGGATTTAAGGTTATAACATACTTTATGAAATCTAAGACCCTTAGTAATTAACCTGTTTGAATATGAGAGGGCTTCAACCCGTTTGTAGGAAATAGAATAAAAAGATAATGGAATTTCTTAGGAACATTTTGAAGTCCCTTCATATTTAAATAGGAAGAAGTGAAGGTGGAGAGTATCCAAATTAGGAAGGAAGAAATATCCTTATTCACAGATGACAGATTCTATGGAAATCCCAGAGACTTCACAAAGAAGTTACTGGAACTAATAGAAGAATTCAGTAAAATGACAAAAAAGATCAACACATAAATCATTTGGGAAAGAACTCTGAAAGGGAAATATATACCATTTATAATGGACTCCTGGTGTAGAACTTTAGGATCAGCACTGACTGGACTGTGAACCACAAGATCGGCAGTTCAAACACACCAGCTGTTCCTTGGATACCCTGTACAGGGTTGCTATAGGTTAGCTCTAAGGCACTTAGCAACAACAACAACAAACTTTACAGAGAAGTAGACTGGAACATGTGGAGGTTAAAAGACAAGTTCCCATCTAGATACATAAAACCCACCCACTCTCATCCAGTCAATTCTGACTCAAAGAGACCCTATGTAGGTTTTCCCAGACTAAAAACACTTGCGGGAACATATAGACTCATCTTTCTCCTTTAGAGCCAGTGGTGTGTTTGAACCACCCACCTTGTGGTTAGCCCAGTGCCTAACCCACAGCACCACTATAAGTAGGTAGAAAATGTCATCTTTTAATTCTATTTTCCACAAAAATTTTGAAGCTCCCTCGTATATGTATTTATGTGGGTATGTATCATTTATATAGCTATAATTTGTCAAGTACCATCGAGTCAGTACCGACTCATAGCAACCATGTATTGGGGTTTCCGAGAAGCGACTGGTGAGCTTAAACTGCTGACTTTGTAGTTCTAAGTGACCTTGCAGTCCAGCACATTAACCCACAGCGCCATGCCAGGACTCATATATACATATATGAGTCAAGTCCATTGTGACTCAAAAGGACCCTGTGTAGGGTATCCAAGGAGCAGCTGATGGATTTGAACTGCTGACCTTGCAACTCAAACCAACTTTGTATAGGGTTTCCGAGTAGTGACTGGTGAAACCAACTTTGTATAGGGTTTCCGAGTAGTGACTGGTGAAACCAACTTTGTATAAGGTTTCCGAGTAGTGACTGGTGAAACCAACTTTGTATAGGGTTTCCGAGTAGTGACTGGTGAAACCAACTTTGTATAGGGTTTCCAAGGAGCGACTGGTGAGCTTGAACCTCCAACCTTGCAGTTCAAACCAATTTTGCAGTCCAGTGCATTAACCCACAACGCCATGCCAGGACTCCAAGATGATTAAGTGGCCCTATTTATACAGAGATCCTCCCCTCTATTCTCTAAGCACTGGGTCTGATGCATTTAATGTGTTCATTATCTGTTGAATGAATTATCTCTCCTATAGCCTCGGAAACCCTATACAGGGTCGCTATGGGTTGGAACCGACTCGATGGCACATAACAACAACAACAACAACAATAGCAGTTTTATTCAGGTCTGGAAATGAACTCAACCCTATGGTCCAACTTATCAATAGACAGGCTAATAATATCAGGGAAGTACACACTCTTTAGAACAATCAACCATAGGGTATTAACAGGGTAGCATTTGCCCAAGAATAAAGGTCGGAAGGCAGGAATGGACAGGAAAGAAGGATTAATGAAAACAGTAAATACAAGAAGACAGTGGAGAGTATGTTACATTGTAGAGACTGCAATCAACTTCAAGAGATAAAATGTGTATAAACGGTTTAATACAAAACAAATTTGCTCTATAAACTTACTAGAATCGTGATAATTTTAAACAGCCAACTCTTAGGTATGTCAATGGTCTCCCAATTTATTAATTTCTGTTCTGCTTTGGACTTCTTCTCTTCTTTTTCAGTTAATTGAATTTTGATATTTTCTATGTTTTGCATTTTGTGGCTTTATTATTTTCCTTAGCACCTTAAAATTTGTTGAGATTTTCTATATAGCATTGAGTAGAATCAACTTTCATAAAGGTCAGTTTATGTCATAAATGCTGTCTGTCAGTTTGTCATATTAAGATGGCTTGCCTGTTGCTGTGATACTGGAAGCTATGCCACCAGGATTTTAAATATCAGCAGGACATTGTCAGAAATAGTGCCAAAAGATGAGCCCCTCAGGTTGGCAGGCACTCAAAATACAACTGGAGAAGAGCTGACTCCTCAAAGTAGAGTTGACCCTAACGACATGAATGGAACAAAGCTTTCCGGATATTCATTTGCCAATAGGGCACAAATCAAGGAGAAACAGTTGTAAATATCCAGTAATAATCAATATAGTATGCATGAAGCATAATACTACCAAAAGTCAAAGTTGTAAAAAACGAAGTGGAACGCAAAAAAATCAGTGTCCCAAGCCATTTTGAATGAGACAATAATAAGGTTTATTTTACTATGCCAAGAATGTCAAAGAGGAATGGTGTCACATTCATCATCAAAAAGAACATATCAAGATCTGTCTGTCATGAAGAACAACGCTGTCTGTGATAGAATAATACCTATACATCTACAAGAAAGACCAAGTACTACTATCATTCAAATTTACACACCAAGCATTAAAGTCATGATGATGAAATTGAAGAATTCTACCAACTTGTTCAGTTTAAAATTGATCAAACAAGCAATCAAAATTCATTGATATTTCTGGATACTGGAATGCAAAAGTTGGAAACAAAGAGGAAGGAAAGTATGGCCTTGGTGAAAGAAATCATGCTGGAGACTGCATGGTAGATTTTTGCAAGACCAAAGACTTACACATTGCAAATGTTTTGTTGTTTGTTTTTAACAGCATAAAAGGCGACTATACACATAGACCTCCCCAGATGGAATACACAGGAATCAAATTGATTACATCTATGGGATGAGACAGTGGAGAAGCTCAATATCATCCGTCAAAACAAGGCCAGCAGCAGACTGAGGAACAGACCTTTATCGCTCATATGCACATTCTGGCTGAAGCTGAAGAAAATTAAAACAAATTCAAGAGACTCAAAATATAGCCTATGTGGTGGTGATGTGCCTCCTGAATTTATAGACTATGTCAAAGGCAGATTTGACACATTAGACTCTAATGGCCGAAGACCAGAAGAATTGTGTACTGACATTAAAAATATCATAAAGGAAGAAATCAAAAAGTCATTAAAATACAGGAAAGAAAGAAAAGACAAAAATGGACATCAGAAGAGAATGTGAAACTTG
>NW_006408527.1:35685744-35700272 GCF_000296735.1 Chrysochloris asiatica | reverse complement strand
TGGCGGCCAGGGAGCAGATTTGCAGAATGTGCCCTTTTAGCTATTTAAATTATTATATATCCCTGAGTGTTTTTGTGTACATCCCCCCCACACACGTTATAATGAAATGTCAAAAAAAAGGAGATGGGGGAGAGAATGAAAGCAAATACTGTTGAAAAATGGTGCACGGAGGAAATTTTAATCATTGCAATGAAATGATGGTGTAAAGCCGGAGGAAAAAAAGCCATATTTACCATCCCCCCCCAAAAAAAATCACAGTCATCTAAATAAAACTCTTTACTTTGTCCAAAGAAGATAGAAGGAATACACAGTCACTACCAAAAAGAAATGGTCTATGTTCAGCCATTTCAAGAGGTAGTTTATGATCAAGAACCAATGGCACAGAAGAAAGAAATCCAAACTGCACTGAAGGAAAAAACATGACTCCAATAACTGATAGAAAACAAATTGAAGTATTTCAAAACACATGCAGCACTGGAGGCACACACTTATCTATCTATGCCAAGAAATTTGGAAGACAGCTACTACCTTGGCCAACCTGTTACAAAAGGTTCATATACGTGCCCTTTCAAAAGAGAGGTGACCTAATGTAATGTGGAACCACTGAACAATATAATTAATATCATGTGCAAATAAACTGTTCCTAAATATTATTCAGATACGGTTGCAACAGTAGACCAACAGGAAACTGCCAGAAATTCAAGCCTGATTCAGAAGAGCATCTGGGTCTAGGAATATTATTGCTAATGACAGATGGATCTTGGCTGAAAGTAGAGAATACCAGAAGGATGTTTACTTGTGCTTTATTTACTATGCAAAGACTTTTAACTGTGTAGCTCATAATAAACTATAGATACCATTACAAAGAGTAGGTATTCTATAAGATTTAATCATGTTCATGAGGAACCTGTATACAGCACAAGAAGCATTTGTTCAAACAGAACAGGGGATACTGAATGCTTTAAAATCAATAAAAAGGTATCAGGGTTGTATTCTTTCACCACATTTACCCAATCTGTATGTTGAGCAAATAATCTGAAAAATGGATTCTATGAAAAAGAACATGGCATCAGGATTGTAGGAAGACTCATTACCAATCTGCAATTCACAGATGACACAACCTTTTTGAGGGCAGCAAAGAGGACTTAAAATACTTACTGATGAAGATCAAAGACCACAGCCTTCCGTATGGATTGTACCTCAATGTAAAGAAAACAAAAATCCTCATAACTGAACCAATAAATAACATCATGATAAAAGATTGAAATTCTCAAAGACTTCATTTTGCTTGGATTCCCCATCAATAATTATGGAAATAGCAGTTAAGAAATCAAATGACATATTGCATTAGGCAAAGGTGCTGCACAAGACCTCTTTAAAGTGTACAAAAGCAAAGATATCAGTTTGAGGTCTAAGGTGTACCTGACACAAACCTCAAAATGGCCAATACCAGTCACTAATTTCAGCTCACTAATGCCTAATATTATTGCCTTAGGCAAATCTGCTGCACAGGAACTTTTTAAAGTGTTGAAGAGCAAAGATGTCAGCTTGAGAACTATGGTGCTCCTGACCCAAGCCATGGTATTTTCAATAACTTCATATGGATGTGAAAGCTGGACAGTGAATAAGGAAGATCATAGAAAAATTGATGCCTTTGAATTGTGGTGTTGGAGAATACTAAAAGTGCCATGGGCAGCCAAAAGAACCAATAGTTCTGTTTTGGAAGAAGTGTAGCCAGAGTGCTCCTTAGAGGCCAAGATGGCTAAACTTCGTCTCTCATACTTTGGACATATTGTCAGGAGTGAACAGTCGCTGGAGAAGGATATCATGTTTGGTAAAATGGAGGGTAGGAGAAAAAGAGGAAGACCCCCAACGAGATGGATTGACCAGGTGGCAGCACTGATGTACTCAAGTGTGGCAGTAGCGAGGTAGTGAGGTTGGTCCAAGATCGGACTCTGTTTCGTTCTGTTGTGCTTGGGGTTGCTATGAGTCGGTTTCTGTTTCGATGGCACTTGACAACAACGGCAATGCCTAAGATATCAATGCTTATGCATTCCATTTCATTTTGACAACTTCCAATTTTCCCAGATTAATTTATTTTCTAATGTAATCCCTTTCAGAGCACGTATAGTGGTTGGTGTTGTTAAGTGCCGTCGAGTCAGTTCCGACTCATAGTGACCCTGTACAGGGTTTCTGAGACTGTAAATCTTTACGGGAGCAGAAAGTCTCATCTTTCTCCCGCGGAGTGGCTGGTAGTTTCGAACTGCTGACCTTGCGGTTCACAGCCCGATTCGTAATCACTATGCTGGCAGAGCTCCTTACGTATAGTGGTAGCAAAGCAAAATCTAGCTCTTCTGGTCTCAGGGATATGGAGACTTATGTTCAAATGGTCCATGTGTCCACTGAACTAATTGTTTCCAAGCGTGTTCAAGTCCTACTTTCTTAAGTGCTTCCTTTTAAAGATCATGCTGGAACCCAAATCTTTATTAATCATTAAGTATAATGTTCAGAACACTAAAAAGCAGACATTAGAGAAGCTTCTTTTCCCTTTGTTAAATTAAGTCATAAGTAATAACTATGAGTCCATGTCAAAAATTACCCACACTCTGGCTGTAGAATTTGTTTTAAACAACTTTTAGAAAAGACACATACATCCTTTTTCGAAATAATCTCCTTGCTTTTCACTACACTTTGTCCATCTGTCAACAAACTTTCGTATTCCCTTATTAAAAAATGTTTTAGACTGAGCTGTGAGCCACGAATGCACCGCCGTCTTCACTTCATCAGAGGTGAATCTTCATCCTTGAAGGGCTGCTTTCAGGGGACTACACAGGTGAAAGTCTGATGGAAAAAGACCAGGGCTATAGGCAGGATACTGTAACATATTCAAAACGAAGTTTTTGCAGAGTGTCAACAGTATGGGCAGGGGTAGGGGGATGTGAATTCTCATGCAAGATCACAATACCCTTGCATGGTAGTCCTCTGTGTTTAATCTTAGATTTAAGATTCAGCTCCTCGGTAAGCATCTCACTGTTAAAGGAGCACTGTTGAATGCTGAGCCTTTTTCCTAATAGTATTCCAATACTTGGAAATCTTGAAAATCCCAGAAAACTGTAAGCATCAATCTTCCAGATGATGATTGACTTTTGAACTTTTTCTTGGTCAGCGATTGAGGATGTTTCCAGTCCATATTCTGCTGTTTGTACTCTCTGGCTCGTAGTGATGAATTCATGTCTCATCACCAGTAACAACTGTTTAAAAGAAATTTTTATCTTATTCTGCGTATGGGTCCAAATTTTGTTTGCAAATGTCCAAACGCTTCTGCTTCTGCTTTTTCATGAGTTGTTTCGGTATTCATCTCACACAAACTTTTTAAAGCTAAATTTGTCATGGATTATATCATAGGCAGAGCCACAGTTGATTTGCAAATGACTTGCCACATAATCCACTGTCACTCATCTATTCAGCAGAATCTTTTCATATGCATGGTAATGTTATCATCCGCGGATGTGAACGGGCAGTTCAACATAGCCAGAGTTTGGATAAGTTTTAACTCACCCTGGTAGGTGTTACATGCTATGGAATTGTTAAGCCTTTTGATGACAAGAGTTTCTCTTCTTAATGCTGAATTATTTCAAGGCCTAAGTATAGTTAAGAACCAACCACTCACCTGCTTTCACCATCCTACCAATCTAGGAAGAGTTTGTAAAATGTTTTTTCAGTCAAGCACTGTCAACACCATTTGGTCTGTGTTCCTACATCTTGAAAACCTTTGATAACTAATATAATTAACAATGATGACAGACATTTACAATTTTGCTTTTCTCATATGTAAGATATTTCTTTTATTCTCTAACAAAGATTTTACATCACAGCATGCCATGTAAAATTTCTCAAAACATAATGTAAAATACAAGGACCAAAAAGCATTGCATTCTCTGTCCTGTATCATTTTTGTAACTTAAATAAATGATCACATGGGAAAAAAGTCACATAAATTCTTGCTTAATGAGATCTCTTAATGACAGTGTCATAAATCTATTAAAGAAGCACTTTTGATGGCAAATGGTCAAGAAAGCCACTGGTTGTCTTCCTCAGAACTGTCCCAGACTTCCTGGAACATCTTGACCAGAAAGCAGCATTTACCTTAAAATCCATTTTCCTATCACTTCTAAGCTCTTTTCTGAATCTGATGATCTGCCAGTATGGCTCTGTGGAATCAACCAGGAAACTGCTTTGTAGACATTTAAAAAATTGTTGAAAAGAAGCAGGAGTTATGTCTTGATTAATAAAATACCTTAGAAAATTTTCTTTATTCTCAAGACTTCTATAGGATAAATCTTAACTTTATCTGAAATAAAATCAGTCAGAATAATATTCCCAGTCACAGAACTGCAGAATCAAATGGCTTTATATCAAAACTTGCTTTATAGGCTATCAAGTCAAACCTTCTATCCAATACCTGAATTTCTTGTGAAACATTTCCAAGCAGAGTTTCAACGTTCAAGAAGTCAAAACTCTTCACATCTTATAACTTAAGTATATTTCTGAACTATTTCAAAAGTTCATCCTTATAACATGCTGACATGTGCCTACTTTTAATTCTGCTCATAGATAAAGTTCTGCTTCCAGAACTAGAAAGTCATTAAATGAATCATTTTGTTTCTCTAAGATAACTTTCAGGAACACAGTGGTTCCATAAAATAAGCACTGAACTCACAACCACAAGGTCAGTGGTTCAAGCCCTCCAGCCACTCTGAGGAAGAAAGATGAGGCATTCTATTCCCTTGAAGATTTAAAGCCTTGGAAACCTTTATACGTGGTCACTATGAGTCGGAACCAATTCGACTTGACAATACTTAACAACAAAAACAAGATAACTTCTGTTCTCTTCTACAAATTTACTAAAGTTCTATTACTCTGGAAATACTAAGTATGAAACTTGTTACAACATGCTATAAAATACCCCTACATGGGTTAGGCATATAACCTACTATCTAGAGCTCGGTTATAAATTTTATATATAAATACCTAATAATACAAACTTTCTACTTAACTGCATTCCATCTCTTTTGCTCAAGAACTGGCAAATAAAAAGATGAGGTTTCAGCAGGAATTTATTGTTCATTATTTTCTATACCTTAGTCTTTTGTGATGATAATTCATATATTTAAATCATCTTCAAACATTTAAAAGGCATTATCAAGCATTAACACTTTAAATAACTGATATTTTATTAGGAAAGTTACGAATAACTCCATCACTGAAATTCTTTTCTATTACTTTTTTTTAAATAACACTGATGGACTAGTGGAATCAATTTCCCTTCTTCATGAAGTCTGTGAGTGTCTGTTGCACCTCCAATAAAAGCTCCATTGACAAATATTCTTGGAACCTGTTGAATACACACAATAAATTAGGTTTCCCACTATGATCAGAAATAGAAGACAATTTCATATACTAATACAGTTTATCAGGACTGGGTACTTTTATGAGCTGGGGACCACACAAAGATCTTTCATAAATTATCTCTTTAAATCTTTACAGGTACTATTTTTGGTCCTATTTTGCAGGAAACTGAGATACAGGAACTTGGCCAAGGTCACAGTGATAATAGCTGAGATGCAGATCTAGGACATCCGACTGTAACGCCCTGTTCTTAATGCTACATAATGCTGTGGCTGTTAATTGCCATCGAGTTGATTCTGACTTATGGCTACTTTATCCGTGCAGAGAACTGTTTCGGAGGTTGTCAAGGCTTTTAGAAGTAGATCTTCAAGCCTGTCTTTCAAGGAGCATCTGGGTGGTTTCTAACTGCTAAACTTTTGGTTAATAGTCAAGTGCTTAAACATTCGTACCACACAGGACTGCATAATACCATTGCCATCAAATCAGTTACGATCCACAGTGACCCAACACATTGTTTCTGAGACTGTAAATCTTTATGAGAGCAGACAGCCTCATCTTTGTCCAGAAGAGTAGCTAGTGGGTACGAACTGTTGACCTTGCCCAACCAACAGTGCCACCAGGGCTCCTTAGAACTATTGTTGTTGTTGTTGTTGTTAAGTGCCGTCGAGTCGGTTCCGACCCATAGCAATAGGTAAAATAAAATATCCTCTAATTATTTATATTTATGTGTCAACAGTTCGAAACTACCAGCTGCTCCACAGGAGAAAGATGAGGCTTTCTGCTCCCGTAAAGATTTATAGCCTTGGAAACCCTGTTCAGGGTTGCTATGGGTCGGAACCGACTCAACGGCACTTAACAACAACAACAACAATTCTTTCTGTTTTACTAAGGGGTAGCGATTATACTATAAACTTCAAAACTACCAGCCGCTCCGCGGGAGAAAGATGAGGCTTTCTACTCCCGTAAAGATTTACACCCTTGGAAACCCTGTACAGGGTCGCTATGGGTCGGAATCAACTCGACGGCACTTCACAATCAAAAAATCACAATGTAAATGTAAACAAAGAAAATACAATAATTTATATGTTTCTGATTATACATATTATGGGGAAACAACCTATGGAAAAAAAACACAAAATGTGGAAAACTGAAGCACTCCTAAAGTCCTGGTATGGTGCTGTAGGGTAAGTACTGGACTGCTAACTGCAAGGTAGGAGGTTCAAACCTATCAGCTGCTCCCCAGAAACCCTATACAGGGTCGCTATGAGTCAGAACCAACTCATTGGCACTTAGCGAAAACAAGATAGCATTCCTCTTAGTCTAGTAACTGAAGACTGACCCTGTTCTACGTTGTCCAAGAAAGAATAGTTTCATCTTGAGAAAAGCTCCACGAGGACCTTAAAGAATCATAAACATTTGTTCATGACAACATCATTACCTCATGTGTCCCAGTCAAAATATACACACACAATGAAAGTAATAATAAAATGAATTAACTCTACTGTTTCCTCTTCTAAGAATCTGATCCCCAGATCTTATATTTCTTAACCAATATAAACTCTTCAGAGAAACATCCCCCAAGAGGGTTATGTGCTGGGTGATGATCCACGTCTATTATTCCTGGGAAACGGTACCACAGAGGATATACTCACAGTTCTTTCACCTGTCATTTTGAAAAGAGCGTCTTGAAACTGGTTTCCATATTCAAGCATGTCCAATTCCACTACTTTATAGTTAATGTTTATGTCATTGAAAAGCTTTTTAGCCATTGTACAATAAGAGCAAGATGTTTTTGAGAAAATCACCACACAATTATCTGAAATTGTTTCCTGAAACAAAAACAAAAGAAAAAAATCACTTTAATTCCAGGCATTACCTTTTGAAAAGAAAAAGCATGATCTAGTGGGAAGGGCATGGATCTGAAAGTCTGGTGGTTCAGGGCTCGCACTAAAAGTCTCTTACATCTATATTTTTCATTCCAAATATAATTGATAACATTGGTTAGAAAAAAATGAGCATGATTTCTAGCCTGTAAAAGAAAAAAATATATACAAAAGAAATTCTCTAAGGCAGAACTGACTGAATATAGCAATGAAAGAAAAAAAAAAACAAGAGAATACAGTAGTGCATGATAACTCTGAAGGATCACTTAAGAAGCACCTGTTACGTGTTAGGTCCCTGGGAAGGAAGGGTACACAGTTAATGCTTAACTGTTGTTGTTGTTGTTGTTGTTGTTGTTAGCGACCCTATATAGGGTTTCCAAAGGAGCTGCTGGTGAGCTTGAACTGCCAACCCAGCAGTTTAAATAACTTTGCAGTGTGATACGTTAGCCCACAGCACCACACCAGGACTCCTTATGCTTATCTGTTGTTGTTGTTAAGTAACGTCGAGTCAATTCCGACCCATAGCGACCCTGAACAAGGTTTCCAAGGAGCAGCTGGTGAGCTTGAACCACCAACCTTACAGTTCAAACAACTTTGCAGTTTGGCGCATTAACCCACAGTGCTTCAATGCTTATCTACTCATCTAAAAATGGCTGGTGGCTCCAACTCATCCAGTGGTGCTGTGGAAGAAAAGGCATGGCAATGTGCATACATAAAGATTACAGCCAAGAAAGCTCTACGCAGCAGTTCCGCTCTGTAACCCATGGAGTCACTGCGAATAGGAGTTAACTTACTGGTAGTGGGTTTGGTTTCTGGTTTATTCCATGCTGGGTTCTATGTTACAGGGGAAAGCTGTGAAATAGCTGCCCAGGTCAGAGTCAGACAGTATCTCTGGTCTAAGGCAACTTGCTTAGTGTTAGTTATGGATTTGAGGAGGTCCTGCTGCATGCCATCAAGTCAGTTCTGACTCATAGTGACTCTGTATAGGGTTTTTGAGGCTGTACATCTTTATAGGAGCAGAAAATCTCATCGTTCTTCTAAAGAGCAGCTAGTTATGGATTCAGACTGCTGATGACCTTGTGATTAGAGCCCAACACATAAACCATCTATAATGAAAAGAAGCCAGCCTCAAACAGCTGACTTAGCAGATGCCATTAGAAGTAAAGCATATGCATTTTGACTACTAAAATGTCTACATTTTTCAAATGAATGAATTTGACAGCAGATATTTCAAAATGTAATTTAGTAATTCATTTGCTGAACTATAGAAATGTCAAGCTTGGATACTGATTGAGCATATTCATTATATATGATACAATTCTTTTTCCAGAGATGAAAATGTTTGCCTTGTCTCTTCTATCACTCACTTGGATCTGGTTCACAGGAGCCGTTGCTGATTTCCCCCACCATGATGATATGCTACTCCCCATCCTAAAATGAATTAAAAAGCACAATGCAATTTATTAAGTATTAAAAATACTATCACACATGCCGTTTGAAGAAAATAATTAGGTTTTTGTATATACGTGCAAACATATGCCCAAACTTATGAAATAGAAAAAAAATTTTTTTACATATTATTAATGCAAAATAACTGTTTACTAAAACAAAAAGGGGGTTCCCAAAGTACAAATGATCAGACCTGACCATTCTACCCAGCCAAATATGTTATTATCTCCAGAGATCCAGTGGGCCCAATGTAAGTGCCTGGCCATAAGATCCTGGCTTAAACAGGAGTAACTGCTCCAGTTCAAGGACCCCAAATGCTGAGTGTTCATCAGAGATTCGGCCTTGACTGGTTGGACCTATGCAAGATCAAGAAATATCTATCCCAATGTTAGACCCACTCCTAAGACTTCATTCTTAGGAGCTGTGTTTTACTTTGGGACCCTTGCTCTTCCAGCATTGTTTTCAAATTTACAAGTATAGGAAAGAAAAACTTTGCTAGAAAGGAGATTTGGATCGAATATTAAATATCTTATATTAAGTTTTTAAACAACAACTGAATGTACTTTTGATTTAAGTAAATCTTCAGTTAATCCAAAATACACAAATAAAACAAAAAGGGTTTGTGTTCTCATCTAACTAGCCTCCCAAAGCTCATAACTACTTTATAAAAACACATTTACTGGGTTTAAAGCTTCATACATTCTTATGGTCACTCCATTTCAAATATTATCTCTTATATTGCCTGGCCATATGACCTGACCTTCAATTAAAAAATACAGTTTCTATATTCTTATTAAAACATTCCAAAACTCCATGAACACTCTCTGAAGCAAGGAGCATACAAAATCTAGAGATTTTTTTAAAATTAAAGGTTAGCAGTGGTTCAAACGCACCAGCTGCTCTCCAAAACCCTATAGAGGCACTTAACAAAAACAACAAAGTATCAGAAAGGAACCACAGGGGAGTATAAGAGGTTTGCATTCAACAGCTAAACAAAACATTGGCAGTTTAAACCCACCCAGCAAAACTCCACAGAAGAAAATGCCTAATAATCTGCTTCTGTAAAGATTACAGTCAAGAAAACCTTTTAGAGCAGTTCTGCTCAGTAACACATACAGAGGCAGCTAACAACCAGATATCTTAATCATAATGGTTCATAGCTCAAAATTTCCGTATCTGTAAAGTGAGAACAATTATCATTCCAACCTCAAAGGGTTTTGTGAGAATCAAATGAGTGGATATGCAAAAGCAGAACAGTGCCTGACATATAAATGCTGAATAATGACACACAGTAAATGCTGAATCATGTTTTACATAATTATTTACTGATTACAGGGATCCCCTTTGCCTCAGTATTTATTATGAAAGACCCAGTTGTTGAGAGCTGGGGTATACATTGTAACAGTAAATATCCATAAAAAACTGACCAATTTAACATCATGGAAATCTCTCTGCTTACCTCTAGAACTCTTCCCCATCCACTTCATCTTTCTGGGCCCTAATATAATGTTGAAATAACATTCAACACTATGATGCAAACTACAGAGTAAAACTAAAAATCTTGTAAAATTATTTAATGGTTCAAAAGAGAAATATTCAAATATATAAGGGTAAAGTAGGATTAAGAATCAAAGGTTCAGATATTTTTAAAATAATTTTTTCATGATTATGTTGCAAACGTTAAATTTTGATAAAAAGATTTCTTGTTCAACACTCCATTCACTGTCTATTAGTGCACTTAACACAAAATACTATTAAATCAAGCAAGTAGGAAGAGACTGTTACAGAGACTGATGTAAATGCAGTGAAGTGCAGATATGAGAACTGTGCTCCACCTAGCCAAAGACCTCAACTGAACACCTTAGTCCCGGCTTTGCTCAACAATTTAGCCATTTAAAGAGTTACCTTCATTTCCCGAGGTAGAGATGAAAGTTTTGAGGAAACAAAAATACAGGACGCAGGGCTAAAAGTTTCACATGAACAGTGAATAATCATTTAGTCCAAGAATGCCCCATGCAATATTTGGACTAGTCATTCACTGCTTATCTGAAATTCTAATTTAACTGGGAGTCCTATGTTTTATCTGACAACTCACAGTGGGGTTCAAATGAACAATAATCAAGTACTTTTATCTCGAGAATCCAGAAAGCTAAATCAGACACCACCACTTGGGTACCCTTCCTAGCGCCAGCAGCAGCCGCTCTGCCCCTACTCTATCTGGGCCCTCCACGGCCGCCGCCTTCCTATGGCCTCCGCCTGGGTGAACTCAGGGCCCAGCCGGCAGCGGCGGAAGCAACTCCCCCGCCCACCGTGCCGCGGAACACACGAGGCCTCCGCGCTCCTAGTACCCAGAGGCTGCTGCTCTCGCCGTCCCGCGGAGACCTCCAGCCGAGTTGTTCCTGTTTCCGTGCCTGGCAAGCCGCGTCCCAACCAGAAACGCACGGCGCCAGGACATGACCAGAGCTCAGTCCACAGCGACAAGGGGAGCGTAAGCGCGGCCGGGAAAGCCAGCTTCTGCCGCGCCGCCCCACGCGCCCAGCTCTGCCGGTCGCCACCCGTCTCCTCCGCTCAGTCGCGCGCCTTCCTTCCGCAGGCAGCCCGGCCGCTGGGCGGCGCGCAGCATCCAGATCTGGTTAGGCTAACCCACGTTAGTCAGTGCTGCCACGGCTCACCTGTAGGTGTGTAGGGCTCACATGCAAGTCTACAGGGCTCACCTGAAAGCTTCCTCGACTCACCAAGCTCCGCACCTGTTTTTTTTAGGGTCAGGAAGTTCATAAAAGGTTTCAGGCGCAAGGAAACAGTGCGCGGAAGTTGTGGCCAACATTCTATAGAAACGTAAAAGAAAAATAATGATCATGATCGTACAAAACAGGATCAACGTGCCAGTGAATGTTTTCATGTGAATAATAATAGCATCATCACTGCTTCCTGTCAGACAGGTTTCTCTATTGGTAATATAACCTTAATGTCTCTCTTTAAAATTACGTACCTGATCGAGAGCCTATATAAATGACCGGACCTTGCCGTTTTTATACTCAGATTTAAAAACGAATGCAAATAGAGAACCTTCACTTGAAAATAAATAAATAAATCATCTGTTTTCAGGAATAAAGATGAAATTAGAAAGCAATAAAATTAACGAAACTTAAAATAGGCCAAAGGCCAGGACTTTGAAAATGGGCGAGTTCTATGAGTGACATTTTCTAAGCTACGCAGTAATGGTAATAATAGCTGTTTGTGTGTTGCCATGTAAAGTAAGGTGGGTCAGTATTTTCTGAAAATGACACTTTGTTTAAAATCAAAGAATAAGTGGTGTGTATAAAATTCTAAACAGTGAGAACAATCCAGATCATTTTTGATGTTTCATAAATAATCACCTAGATAAACTTAAGACTCAAGTTATAATGTACAAAATAGAGCTTCTGTTTCTAGCAGTTCTTTTATACTTTGAAACGGACTGTGCTTCATTATTTTATAAAAGGATGAAAATTAGTTTAAAATTTCAATATGAAATTATTCATAAATCAAAAAATAATCCAAAGTTAAATCAGGTTACCTTCAATTCCTTGATTTCTTTTTTGTTAATTAAAAAAGAACTATTTAAGGTTGTTGTTTCCCCTTTGACTGTTGTGAATAATGCTGCAGTGGGTCTGTGTACACGTATCTGTTTCTTCTTTTGGTTTTGATTCTTTTAGCTATATACCTAGAAATGGAATTGTTTGGTCATATGGTAATTTTATGTTCAATTTTCTGAAGAACTGCCAAACTATTTTCCACAGCAGCAATACCATTTTGTATTCCCACCAGCAGTGTAAGAAAATTGTCATTTTTCTGGTAATAGCCGCCTTAGTAGGGTGTAATTAAGAAATGTACTGCCTTGTCTTTGTTTTAAGGAGCATGGTGGTTACTTTGGGCTGCTAATCTCAAGGTCTGCAGTTCGAAACTACCAGCGGTTCCTAGGGAGAAAATAAGGCTTTCTGCTCCATTTAAGATTTACAGTCATAGAAACCCTATACAGAGTCACTGTGAGTCGGAATCGACTCCACAGCATATAACTGCTACCGCCATCTTTATTTTGAATTATTTTACCTAATTTTCTCAAGTTGTTTTATAAAACAATGACCATTATGAAGTGAAATAATTATGATAGAACTGGTGTGGCAGGATGATAAGCTGAACTGCAAGGTCAGTGTGAACTGCAAAGTCAATGGTTCAAAACCACCAGCCACTCCTCAGAAACCCTATACTATGGGTCACTATGGGTCAACGAACTCAATGGCATTTAATAACAACAATAACATGGACAGATTTTTCAAAAGAATCAGCAAATTAAAAGGACTCAGTCAAAATTAAGCATAATCATAATTTCCTATTTCTTTGTGCTTCATGGGGCATCATTATGCTGACAATAATAGCGCATTAAGAAGTATACTGGCTAAACAACTAGAACAAAAGTAACAAAAATGTTGACACAAAGTGAAGCATTTAACCAGCATCATGATCAGTATGTATAGAAACTACTATGGAATGATAGCTCATTTTGCTGAGTCTATTCGTAGTGGTTACGATTCGGGCTGCAAACCTTCAGGTCAGCGGTTTGAAACTACCAGCTGCTCCGTGGGAGAAAGATAAGGCTTTCTACTCCAGTAAAGATTTACACCCTCGGAAACCCTGTACAGGGTCGCTATGGGTCGGAACCGACTCGACGGCACTTAACAACAACAACATTTTCATACATGAACTCCTAGTGTGGTACTGTAGGATCAGCACTGGACTACGAAACCACAGACTGGCAGTTCAAACTCACCAGCTGCTCCTTGGAAACCCTGTACAGGGTAACTATGAGTCAGAATTCACTTGACAGCACTTAGCAATTTTCATACACATACATATAAGTATTCTGGTTGTTCATTTTACATGTGTGGTTTGAACTAAATATGGGGGAACTGTGGGTTAATGTGCCAGATCGCAAAGCCGTTTGAACTACAAGGTCGGTGGTTCAAGCTCACCAGTAGCTCCTTGGAAACCCTATACAGGGTTGCTATGGGTCGGAACCAACTTCACAGCACATAACAACAACAACAACAGTGTAAATACTCTACACTATAAAAGGAGCATAGTGGTTATTAATCGGGCTGCTAACCTCAAGGTCAGCAGTTCGAAACTACCAGCCGTTTAGTGAGAGAAAGATGAGACTTTCTGCTCCAGTAAAGATTTACAGCCTCGGAAACCCTATACAGGGCCACTATGAGTGGGAACCGACTCTATCGCACTTAACAACAACAAAGAGAATTAAAGTATCTTTAGAAGTTCTCTAAAGCTTAAATCTTCTATTCCTTGAATTGCTTATTAAAGGTCACACATTTTATTTGACAATATAAAGAAAACAAAAAGCCTCACAACTAAACCAATAAATATCATCTTGATAAATGGAGAAAAGATTGAAGTTGTCAAAGACTTCATTTTGGTTAGATCCACTGCCACTTTTAACATACTTGGACATATTACCTGTCGGGACCAGACCCTGGAGGAATATATATTTCTGTGTAGCGCTGTGTGGCACTGTGTGTTAATGAGCCGGAATGCAAAGTTGGTTTGAACCACAAGATCGGAGGTTCAGGCTCACCAGCTGCTCCTCGGAAATCCTATACAGAGTCGCTATTGGTCGGAACCGACTTAACAGCACTTAACAACAGCTATGTAGAGTTGTTGTTGTTGTTAAGTACCGTGGAGTTAGTTCCGACTCATAGTGACCCTGCACAGGGTTTCCGAGGCTGTAAATCTTTA
>NW_006408527.1:35685091-35685644 GCF_000296735.1 Chrysochloris asiatica | reverse complement strand
TATTGTTAAGTGCCTTCAAAAAACAAAAAAGAAGGTATTCAATGTCAGCATTTCAGAAAAGAAAGTCATTTTAGAATTTACTTCTCCAGACCAAATTCTCTAGCTCTTCCTATCTTGAAATGTGCAAAGAATTTTGAATGCCATTATTACCTGTCTAATCTCTTTTTAAATCATACAAACGATGTTAAGAACACAAACTGCTTATTAATTCCTCTCATTTAGTATTGGATTTTAAAAATGCAATATGTTAGACAAACACAAAGATAAGATTATGATTTTGTTATTAATCTAAAGCTATTTATACTTGAACAAAAAGATATTAATGTCAAGTGGGTCCTAAAATGAAAGCAACTGTGTAAACTTCAAACAAAAAAATATAGTGTTATAAATACAATTTCGCAATAACTATTTCCTTTGCTGATTATAGCAAAACATTTCATTGTGGTTTTTTTCTTTGTATCCTATAATTAGTATAATCGCATATGTTTTATGCCTTTATGATGAAGAGCCAATGATATTGAAGGAGGAAGTCCAAGGTGCATTGAAGGAATTG
>NW_006408527.1:35678157-35683301 GCF_000296735.1 Chrysochloris asiatica | reverse complement strand
CTTTGGACATGTTTCCAGGAGGGACCAGTCACTGGAGAGGGATATCATGTTTGGTAGGGTGGAGGATCAGAGAAAAAGAGGAAGTGGATGGATTGGAAAAGTGGCAGGATCGATGGGCTCAAGCGTGGCAACAATTGTGAGGTTAGCCCAGGACCAGGCAGTGCTTTGTTCTGTTGTGCATAGGGTCACTATGAGTTGGTACTGACTTGATGGCACCTAACAACAACAACAACAACTTATTTGCCATAACTTAAAGTAAATTCATTTTAGTATGGATTCTTCCTTTAATTCATTTTATTTTTATTCCCCCCTAATAATTTCATTTAAATGAAGAGAATCTAAATAAATACAGTAAATATTTTTTAAAGAATATAATTTAATTTAAAAACAAAGAGCCTAAACTCAAAAAGTAATCTCCCACTGTGGAAATAAATGAAGAACAGCCAAATGAGAACAAGCAGATGCTATTTATTCACAGCTTGCTACTGCAAGGAAGTCAGTCATCTTAGCTTTGCGTATGGCAGAGACTGGAAGGCAGTTAGGGGTAGCAGAAAAGCTTTATCTTGAAAAAGGCTTCAGGTATGCTCTGATTGGACATTGTTGGCAGAAGAAGCAGGAAGTGGACAAATTAGAAGGGCATCTTATGTGATTGGTTTGGGAAGCACATATGGCTTTTCCAGGTTCTTCCTGAATTGGAACCAAGGGGGCAGAAAAACAAAAAGCAAGCTCACGTCCATGGAGTTGATTCCCACTCATAACCATCTTATAGGGCAGGGTAGACTGCTCCTTAGGGTTACAGGAGCCGATAAATTCATCTTTCCCCTGAGGCTGAATTGGATGTGGATATTAGAAAACAGGGAAAGTAGCAGTCAATGACAAAGTTTTGATAGTTCCAGAAGTTGTGGTTTGACTTTCTGGGCTGATTACTGCACAGGTTGTTGAAACTGTTCTAGTGTCTTGTACAGTCTGGCTATTGTTTGTTTATGTTATGTATGTTATATTGTTTATAGTCCTCTCCATGAGAGGACTTCAAAAAGTTCCTAGAAAAATTCCACAATCTTTTAATTCCATTTTTCCCATGAACTTTTTGAAACCTCCTCATATACACAGTGCCAGGCACTGTGACGAGCTGTATATTCTAGAAATCTAAAAGAATATGTAGAAGGGAACCTAGGTTGAATTTGAGGATTGGTTCTGGTGGTGGTGATCAGGATCGTGTGCTGTCGAATCAGTTCTGACTCATGGCGACCTGTATAGGGTTTAATCAGTTCTGACTCATGGCGACCTGTATAGGGCTTCTGAGGGTATGACTTTACCGAAGCAGAAAACCTCATCTTTCTCTCATGGAGTGCCTGATAGATTCAAATTGCTGCCTCACAGTTTGCAACGCAACTCATAACCCACTATAATACAAGGACTCCTTTCAGGATTCGGAAAGGATTTGATAAAAGTAAATGTTGATCAGACAAGGTGAGGGGAGGGAAATAAAACTCTAGGCAAAGGAAAAGAAAACAAAAGGCATTCAATCTTCTGTAAAAGAGAACATCATGAAGGCTTTTTAACAAAACTGAATAATTGAGAATACCATGACTTGGATCAGGAGCGAGCACCTTAGTTCTCAAGGTGGCATTTTTGCTCTTGAATACTTTAAAGAAGTCTTGTGTGAGCTTCAGGGTCTCTTCTAACATTAATTTAGGTCTTTTCATTCTTTTGTCTTTTAAAAGACCCTTTGCTTTCTGTATGATGTTCTTTATCTCATCCCACAACTGTTCCTCTGGTCTCAGGTCATTACTGTCTAATGCATCAAATCTGTTCTTGATATGGCCTCTAAATTCAGGTGAGATATGTTCAAGGCCATATTTTGTCTCTCTCTGACTTGTTTTAATTTTCTTCAGCTTCAACGTATACTTACATGCAAGCAATTAATGTTCTGTTCCACAATTGACCCTGGGTTGTTTTTGCTGATGACATGGAGCTTTCCCGTCATCTCTTCCCACAGATGTAGTCAATTTGATCCCCGTTTATTCCATCTGGTGAGATCCATATGTATAGTCACCCTTTATGCTGTTTAAAAGAGGGCTTTGCAATGAATAAGTCATTGCTCTTACTTAATTCTGTCATGCAATCTCCAGCATCATTTCGATCACCAAGGCCAAAGTTTCCAACTTCTGATCCTTCCTCTTTATTGCCAACCTTTGCATTGTAATCACGAGTAATATCAATACTTCTTAATTACATGATTGATGTGTTTCAGACTGAAGAAATTGGTAGAATTCTTCAATTTCATCATCAATGGCTTTAGAGATTGGAGTATAAATTTGAATAATAGTGGTATTAACTGGTCTTCCTTGTAGGCATATGGATATTATCCTATCACAGACAGCATTATACTTTGATAGATCTTGAAATGTTCTTTTTTTTATGTTTTATTGTGAATTATGTGATAGTATACATGGGGGAACATTAGCTTTACATTCATCCTATTGTATATCATTTCATTGCCATGATTACAATCCCCTCCATACATCATCAACCAACCAAAGGGTATACCCTGCAAGCCTGCCCCCCGGTGTCAGCCCCTCTCCCTCTCTGGGTCTAGAGTCCCTAGCCACTCCATCTCTCCACATCATTGTCTCTGCCTCCATCTCTGATGTCACTGTGTCTCTGGGTAGGGTCCCGCTCTCCACTCTTCTCCCTTGATAGTCCCAGAAACCTCCACTCCTGGACTGCAAAGTCAACCACTCCCCTCCTTTTGCTACAAAATGTCTACCTTTACATTTTCAACCCTCACAGTCAGTCCTGATAGCAGTTATGCACTATTGTGCCTCATGAATGTTATCCCCATCTCTTTTCATCAGCCCTGCCCAGACAGATTGGATACGAGTCAGTGGAGATTTTACCTTCCTCCACGCCCTCTGGATCTAGGCTCCCTCTTAAAAGCTTGTAAGCTAGTCACTTCTTTTGTAGCCACCCCCATTTTGGGTAGCCAATGTCGAAGTTGCCCATCCCTGTCTACCCTGTATATCAAGGGGGTAGAAATGATCCTCGCTGTAAAGATTTGTTCCCTCTTCTGAGCTACTGCATCTATAGGTGTAGGTCAAGTTCATCAAATTGTATCAGATTACTCTTTTTTTCCTCTTCTTTCTTCTTCTAGGTAACTTCTGATCATCCAGCCATTGAAGCAGGTCAACTGGGTATTATCTATAACTGCGGATGTTCTTGTGCCCTCACTTCTTATCAGCTGGATGCTTCACTCTCCACTCTAGTCCTCTGTGGCTATGTCACTGAGTCTGGGCCCAAGAGTCCCCAGGTGTTGCAACACTGCTGGCTGACCAGGTCCCCACCTGTGTTCACAAGAATCTGTTGAACGTGGTAGGGCTTAGCTCTCAGCTTCATTGCTGTTTTCCCCTCACTTCCCCTTATCGGTGACCCACGTGGTCACCAATCTGCACACATGTCTGCTCGTGTATTCCCACTGATTCTTAGTTTTCGCAGGGGGTTTGCCCTGAGGGGACCCGACCACTTGCCTTGATGTCTCCTGGGGCGAGCTTGTTCTTGTAGTAATCAGTCGGACTGCCGTTATTGTTTGGTATTTTTCCTGTTGGTCTTTCTTTCAAGAAGTATCTTCTGTTCTTCTAGCTGCTCCATGCTCCAGTGGAAATTTCCCACCTCAGAAGATTCTTGATGGAGTTCAGGATTCATCCTGTGGTCTTATGTAATACAAAGACTCCACAGGAAGCCTCCTTCACTGGGCATGTTGTAGCTGCATTTTAGGTATTCCAATCAGTTATAGGCAGAAGATGGACTTACAAGCTTTCTATGGTGGTATTTCTGGCTATTCCTTTCTCTCCCCATCAAGTGTCTATTTTATAATGGTATGCAAGGGAAACCAAGATTCAAAAGCCAGCCAAGCATCTTAACATTGTTTCTCCCCTTTTGCCTATTGCAAACATGCCTCAATCCCTATATCCCAGAGTCCTGTTGTTCCAAGGTTGTGCATACATCACTGTTTACCTCTGTCCAACTTGTTGTTGTTGCCTGTCCAACTTAGTCCATGCAAACCTGTCTAATTGTTCTCCCATCCTCCTTGTTCTTCCATTCTCCTACCCCTTATTGTGTATTGTCCCCCTCTCTGATACCCAAACTATCCTGTGTCTATTCCCTACCCTGTGCTCCACCTTTCCCTCCCTCCCCTGACCCCACTCCCTACATCCTGGTAACAAGCAAAGAATTCCCCAAACCTTTAGTATGGGTTCTTTCTCTTAGTCTTTTACAGTAGTGGTCCTATGCAGTATTTCCCCTTTTGTGACTGAGTAAATGAATAAGGAAGATCATAGAAGAATTGATGCTTTTGAGTTATGGTGTTGGGCTAGAATATCAGTTTTATACTCATCCTATTGTATTTTGTTTCATTGCAATGATTACAATCCTCTCTGGGCATCATCATTCAACAGTATTCTAGTCCCTCTGTTTTTTGGGTTTTTTTTTTGGTTTTGTTTTTAGACATACACAAAAACACTCAGTATAATCATTTAAACAACCAAAGGGCACATTCTGCAAGCTTGCCTCCTGGCCACCAGCACTTACTCTTTCTCTTTCCGTAAGCCCAGAGTCCTCAACTGCTCTCTCTCTCCATATCTTCATCTCTGCCTCCATCTTTGGTATTGCTTCCTCTCTAGATAGGGTCCCATATTACCACTTGTACTCTTCTTCCTTGATGGTCCTCAAGTCTTCTGTTCCTGGACTGTTAGATTAACTGCTCCCCCCATTTTGTTACAAAACTTTGACTTTTACAGTTGTGGTAACTGCAATTAATTATGATAACAAGTACTCGCTATTGAATCATCAGCATAAGTTTTATGTTTCAATTTCTTTTCGAGACTATACTATATTACTTCTCTCAAAGAAATATTTCTATCTCTAATTGTTAATAAGAAAAAGAACAGCAACTAACCAAAGTTACACTTGTTGTTAAGTGCTTGCAAGTCATTTCCAACACATAGTTATAACCCTGAAGAGGTTTTCTGAAGAGTGGAAGTTAGGTTTGAATCACCAATCTTGTCGTAACAGTTCAGTACTTACCCAAAGTACCTCACCAGGACTCCTTGTTGTTGTTGTTGTTAAGTGCCGTCGAGTCGGATCCG
>NW_006408527.1:35663462-35677687 GCF_000296735.1 Chrysochloris asiatica | reverse complement strand
TGGCTGCACTTCTTCCAAAACAGATCTATTGGTTCTTTTGGCAGTCCATGGCACTTTCAGTATTCTCCTCCAACACCACAACTCAAAGGCATCAATTATTCTATGATCTTCCTTATTTTAGAACAAATTAACAAAGAATATGTGACAGAGATCTTTGTGGCCCACAAGTCCTAAATATACTAAATATTAAGTATTTGGACCTTACAGAAAAAAAAATTGCCAAACTCTGGTCAAGAACTGTCTGGAGTCTGTGATTTTATTCTACTTACAAACTAACGAGGTAGTTTGTCACAGTTTTCATGGTTATTGACAGTAGGCACTAAACTCCTGGATCAACAACAGTAAAGGACTTTATTACTGAATGTAGTAGCTAGATTGTCAGCATATTTGCATTGGTTCCCTGAACCCCAACTCCTACCGAGAGACACTGAGGGCTGCGTGACAGCTGTATACATATGAGAGAAAGGCAAGGCCAAGGGTCTAAAACTTCTTGAGTGAATACCATGTATACAGCAAAATGTAATCAAATTAGTCCCCCTCACCTAGGGAGTGAACAGATACATGGTAGTTAACCCGTGGTTGTTTTGACCTATTTAGTTCGTGTATGACTACCTCCAGAAACTGTTTAGGACCAAGAGATGGATAATTATGCAGTCTACTATATTCAGTAAGAAAACATGGGGATGCTCAGAGACCTTGGTGGGTTACCTTTCCAAAAAGTGTATTCCTGATGGTCTTTGTCTAAGGGACTTTCACCAAGATTCAGCTGAGATCCTTGTTGATGCAGACTGGAATCCTGAATTTTGTAGATTGTTGTTGTTAAGTGTCAACAAGTCAGTTGTAACTCACAGTGACCCTGTCAAGAAGTGGCTGGTGAGCTTGAACTGCCAGACATCTGAAATCTTTTGTGCCTCCTCCTGGTTAAAGTCACCATGACCACCATGGAGATGCAAGTTTATCCTGATTTGAGCTCTGATATGTTGTTGATATATTTCACATGGTATTTCCTTTTCTAGTCTTAGGAAAGGTCCTATAAATCATCAGTTATCTAACCAAATTTGTATTGTTTCTTAGTGACGTTTTCGGATCTTCTAATATTTTCTCCTATGGCATGTTTGCTTATTTATTTCCTAAAAAAGGAAAAGTTGATGGAAAGAGGACAGGTACATAGGTCCGGTAGGCCTATATTGAGCTAGAACTGGTATTTGAGGAGTTCAGGTCCAGGAAATGAACTTTGCCTCAAATTTCCATTTTAAAACCTTTTTAGGACATCCTCCTTAGTCTTGACTTTAGGTTTCCACTTTGTTTCAATTTCTTCTCTATAGGAGGTATGTTCAATGATCAACCTTTGGCCAACTTCCAGAAACATAAAATTCCATAAATACCATCTTTAGGGAGCATTACAGTTCTCACAGGGTGTTTTCAATCTAAAATTGTGCCTCTTAAATGCCAAAACCCCTCATCTTTTCACACTAAAATGTTAACTTGTATGATTATCTCTTTGATTTGCACATTTTTACCAGGGACAATTGGATTGACAATAGTCACTTCAGCTACTTTTGACAAGAACAATCTAGTGCATCCAGCCCTCTTTAGAACAAAAAGGGAAGCACTTTCATGAAGAGATCATCTTATTTGCTTAAAGGCAAATCATTGTATTGTATGTCTAAGAAGACATTTCCTTCTCTGTATCCATACTTTGAAGATTAATAAGTGCGGACATTTTAATTATAGAGCTACATAAAATTTTCAAGGGTCTGAATTATTCTTTAAACAAACTATAATAACACTCTTCTACATGTGTAAATGTCAAAATATGTCAAAATGAGTATTTCTGCACCTAAACATTCTCTCCTCTCTTTAAAGAGGAAGAATAATTAGCTTTTAACAATGATAATTTCATGTTTGTCTGAATCCAGGTCCTTTTCATTTTGTTCCCTTTCTCTTTATGCATTTTTCCCTCTCAGAAAATACTAAAGATTAATTGATAAAGAAAAAAAATCATCTAATCATTATGGTGTCACTCTAAGAATATCTAATCCAGATAAACAGTCAAAATAAATCAGAAGAAAAGAAAAGCTACCAAAGTCTCAGTGTATATTTTGTGAACTCTGAAAAGTGTATTTACTAACTGGCCCTTGTTGCTATAGTTACAAGATAAGAAGAAAAGCCCACAGCTACAAGATAAAAGAACTTGCCTCATGATGAATTAACCATATAAGATAATGTCAACAAAATATTGTGTTTTGTATGTGACCAGGGTTGAATTTCTCAAGACTTAAGCTTCCTAGATCTCCAGTACTGGTATTACCAGTTAAATAATCAGTTTTATAATGTCTCTAAAATTATATACTAGAGGCCTTCAAAAAGTTTATGAAAAAAAGTCCCACTATCTTTCAATTTCATTTTCCATGAACTTTTTAAAGTCTTTTAGTGTATGTGTATATAATTGCATTTGACTGAACAAAATGGTAATAACAGATATCTTTTTTAAAGGTTTAACTTTATGAAATTCTTGAAATGCTATAAATAAACTTATGTGTTTGCTAAAAATTGTTTTTTTCCAGATTCATAACAAACTTTAAGACATTAGATACATGATTAAGTTGATTAATAAATATTTTTTTTATGTCAGACATAAAAAAAAAATAGTAAAACACAGACACAAAACATTGGTCAGTAATATAATTTTATTTCATCCTTCTGGTGCAGTGGTTATATGCTTGGCTGCTAACCAAATGGTTAGTGATTCAAACCCACCATATGCTCTGTGGAAAAAAAAGTCCTGGTGATTTACTCTTGAAAAATTACAGCCTAGGAAACTCTATGTGGCGTATGGAGTCTGTGCCATAGAGTAGTCAAAAGTCAGAATCAACTTGATAGCACACAACTTATTTTTGGTACTTCAAAAATTTTTAAATATAAAATGTGTGTTTATTGTTACTGCTAAGTGCTGTCAAAATAATTCTGACTCATAGTGACCTGTATAGGGTTTCTGAGGCTAAAAATCTTTATGGGAGCAGAAAAAAATGTTTTTCTCCTGCAGAGCGGCTAGTGGGTTTGAACTGTTGACCTTGTGGTTAGCAGTCCAGTGCTTATCCTACAGCGCCACCAGGGCTTGTTTGAACCTACATTATTGTTGTTGTCAGGTGCTATTGAGTTGGTTCTGACTTATAGCAACCTTATGACCCAACTCGAAGGCACTTAACAACAACAACAACAATGCACAGTAGAATGAAGTGTTGTTGTTAGGCTTGAGCCCATTACAATTGCCACAGTGCCAATCCATCTCTTTTGGTGCCAACCGCTTTTTCGTTGACCCTCCATGTTACTTAACATGATATCCTTTTCCAGGGAATGGTCCTTCCTGATCATATTTCTGAAGTATGAGACATGAAGTCTCAATATGCTGGCTTCTAAGGATCATTGTGATTGTACTTATTCCAACATGGATTTGCTTGTTCTTCTGGCGGTCCCTGGTATTTTTAATATTCTTCTCCAACACCATAAATTAAAAGCATCAATTCTTCTATGGTCTTCCTTATTCATTGTCCAACTTTCACATACATATGAGTTTACTGAAAATTCCATGACTTGGGTCAGGTGCACCTTAGTCCTCAAGCTGACATCTTTGGTCTTGAAAAAGAGGTTTTATGTAGCTGATTTACCTAATACAATATCGTTGTTGTTGTTATGTACATGGAGTTGATTCCAACTCATAGCGACCCTGTACAGGGTTTCCGAGGCTGTAAATCTTTATGGGAGCAGAAAGCTTCATCTTTCTCCCACAGTACAGCTGGTAGTTTCGAACTGCTGACCTTGTGCTTTGCAGCCCGATTTGTAACCACTACACTACTAGAGCTCCTTTACACCATCCCCCCCCACACACATTGGTATATCATTCATTCACTTTTTAAAACTTTTTGTTGTGAATTAAGTGAAGGTTTACAGGCAAGATCATCAATTTTACATTCAACAAATCATACACTTTGTCTCATTTCAATGATTACAATCCCTCCATATAACAATAGTTATCCTGCTTCCTCCCTGTGGTTCCAATTTTCATTCCAACCACCCTCTCATCCCTTCTCAACTTTGTCCTTAGGAAAATGTTGCCCTTTTGATTTTGAATGACTGGCCATTCCATGGTGAGTATTCCTTATTAGTGTTTTTGTTGCCACTATAAACAAATCTACTGCTTGGCTGAAAATTGAGTAACGAGGATGAGTTCCTTTCCAGATTTAAAAGGTGGTAGAGGGCCATAGTCTAGGTTCCTCCAGTCTTTTTCTGACCAGTTGTTGTTGTTGTTAAGTGCCGTCAAGTCAGTTCCAACTCACAGCGACCCTATACAGGATTTCCAAGGAGCTGCTGTTGAGCTTGAACCACTGACTCTGTGGTTCAAACTGACCTTGCAGTTCAGTGCACTAATCCACAGCACCACACCAGGAATCCTGATCAGTCAACCCAGTCTTTTATTTATTTAGTTTATTGTGAATTGAGTGATAGTTTACATGGGAGAGCATCAGTTTTACACTCATCATTTCATTGCAATGATTACAGTCCCTTCCGTGCATCATCATTCAACAGTATTTGCTTCTATTCCCTCTGGGTTTTTGTTGTTGTTTGTTTGTTTGTTTGTTTGTTTTGGGGAGAGGATGTACATGAAAACACTCAAGAATATATAATAATTTAAACAACCAAAGGGTACATTCTACAAGCCTGCCTCCTGGCTGCCATGAGTCCAGAGTCCTCAGCTGCTCTCTTTCTCCATGTCCTCATCTCTGCCTCCATCTCTGGTGTTACTGCTTCTCTGGATAGGGTCCCACATTCTGCTAGTGCTCTTCTCCCTTGATGGTCCTAGGGTCTTCTGTTCCTGAACTATAAGATTAATAAACCCAGTCTTTTAAAAATTAAATAATTTTGAGTTTTGTGATCAATTTCAGAGAAGTTGGTAGTGATAGCATTGGTTGATTGGTTATGTGCCATGGAGTCTGTTCCGACTCAGCTACCCTGTACAGAGTTTCCAAGGCTGTAAATTTTTACAGAAACAGAAAGCCTCAACTTTCTCCCACAAAACAGCTGGTAGTTTCGAACTGCTGACCTTGAGGTTTACAGCCTAATTTATAACCACTACACTACCAGAGCCTTATTATGCTGTTGTGAAGTGATGTTGAGTCGATTCCAACCCATAGTGACCCTGTATAGGGTTTCCAAGGAGCAGCTGTTGAGCTTGAACCGCCAACTTTGCAGTTCAAACAGCTTTGCAGTCTGGCGCATTAATCCAGAGTACCACACACCATCTAAGTCTTCTGGCCTATTATTTGATTACTAGACTGTTGCTTCTATGAGTATTGATAGTGGATCCAAGCAAAACTAAGTCTTTGACAACTTCAATCTTTTCTCCATTTATTGTAATGTTACATTTTAGTCCAGTAGTGAGAGGTGTTTTTTTTTTGTTTTTTTTTTTTACATTGAAGTGCAACCCATACTTAAGCCTGTAGTCTTTGTTTTTTAAAAATAAAACTTTATTGTGAATTGAGGGATGGTTTACCACGCAGATCATCAGTTTTACGTTCAGCAAATCATATGCTTTGCTTTTTTACAGTGATTGTAAGCTCCTCCATCAGTTGACAGTATTTATTTTAACTATTGCCTTCTTCCCTGTGTCTGCAGCTACCTTCATCTTTCCTCTGCTAGCCTTCCTCTTGTATATTGCCCACGCTGTAATCCATATTAACAAGTGTCTACCTTCTAGCCTAGGAATATTTTTCCCCATTAACCATCATAGATTTTTTCTTTTATTAAGAATATGGTTTCTTAACTTTTTACAACATTGCTCTCAACAATATTTGTCTTTTTATGATTAATTTCACAAGCATTGTATCTTCCAGATTCAGTCATGTAATGAGGTGTTTTGCAGATGCATTGTTATTCTTCAACATTGTGTACTATTCAATTGTGTGCATGCACCAAAGTTTGTTTTACCATTCTTCTGTTGATAGACATTTAAGCTGGCTCCATCTTTTTGATGTGTCTATTGTAAACTGTAGGAGCTCTGGTAGCGTAGTGGTTACGAATCGGGCTGTTAACCTCAACGTCAGCAGTTCAAAACTACCAGCCATTCCATGGGAGAAAGATGAGACTTTCTGCTCCCGTAAAGATTTGCAACCTCAGAAACCCTGTGCAGGGTCACTATGAGTCGAAACCAACTCCACGGTACTTAACACACATGCACACACATTGTAGACTGTATATTGAAGGATCCTGTTTCCTTATACATTCTGCTTGCTCTTTCTTTTGACTTGTGCATTTAATCCATTTATATTCAGTGTATTTATTGATAGGTGTGAATTGATTGCTGTCATTTTGTTATGTGTTTTTTTGTGTGAGTGTGTGGTGCTTCTGGTTTCATAATTTTATATGCTGAGTTCAATTTGTAGTTTTCTTTTCGTTTTCACTTCTGGTGAGTAATATTAAAAATTTCCCTATTTAAAACTATGTTTTATCTTGATATCTACTTGCCTTCCTTTCCACTTGGACGTTCTATATCTACACTATTCCCACTTTTTGCTTTGTAGTTGACTTCCTTATGCATTGATATTTCTGGTTCCCTATTTTTAATCCTATAGGATAAGCACTGAACCACAAGATCCTTTGAACTGCAAGGTCAGTGATTCAAACTCAAAGGCACTTAACAACAACAGATTGAATAAATGTGGTGAAAGAATACAACCCTGCTGTACACCTTTCCTGATTTTAAACCATTCAGTGTCACCTTGTTCTACTTGAATGATTGCTTCTTGATCTATGCATAGGTTCCTCATGAGCACAATTAAATGCTCTGGAATATCCATTCTTCACAATATTATCCATAGCTTGCTATGATCCACACAGTTGAAAGTCCTTGCATAGACAATAAAGGTAAACATCTAATGATATTATTTAAAGATTTCCACATTTTGTTGGCGTATCTCCCTTTAGAATGGGCGCAAATATGGTTCTCATCTAATCGGTTGGCCAAGTAGCTCTCGTCCAAATTTCTGGGCACAAATATGCGAGTGCCTCCATTACTGCATCAGTTTGTTGAAAGATTTCAATTTGTAGTCTATCAATTCCTAAAGCCTTTTTCTTGCCTTCAGTGCAATTTGGACTTCTTCCTTTAGTACCATTGACTCTTGATCATATGATACTTCTTAAAATGGTTGAGTTTTCGGCTTTTCTTTTTGATACAGACTTTATGTATTCCTTCTATCTTCTTTTGATGCTTTCTGCATCATTCAGTATTTTGTCTATGGTGGTTATGTGCCGTGGAGTTGGAACCGACTCATAGCAACCCAGTACAGGGTTTCCGAGGCTGTAAATCTTTACTGGAGCAGAAAGCCTCATCTCTCTCCCACGGGACAGCTGGTAGTTTCGAACTGCTGACCTTAAGGTTCACAGCCCGATTCGTAACCACTATGCTACCAGAGCTCCTTATTTTATTGATAGGATCTTTCAATATTACAGATTAAGGCTTGAATTTTTTCCTTCAGTTTCTTTCAGCTTGGGAAATGCTGACAATATTCTTCCTTTTTAGTTTTATAACGCCAGGTCTTTGCACATTTCCTTATAATAGAGTTTGTCTTCTTGAGTTGTCCTTTGGAATTTTCTGCTCAACTCTTCTACCTTCCCATTTCTTTCACTTGCTTTAGCATCTATACGCTGAAGAGCAAGTTTCAGGTCTCTTTTGACATTTATTTTGGTCTTTTCCTCTCTCTTTTTATTGAATTTTCTTTCTTTCTGTATGTTGTTCTTGATGTTATCCCACTTTTCTTGTCTTCAGTCGTTAGTGTCTAATGCATTAAATCCATTCTTGAGATGACCTCTAAATTCAGGTGGTATGTGTTCAGTGTCATATTTTGGCTCTGATGGACATGTCTTAATTTTCCTCAGCTTTGGCTTGAACTTGCATATGAGCAATTGATGGTCTGTTCCACAGTTTGTCCTGGCCTTGCTGTAGCTGATAATATGTAGATTTTTCACTGTCTCTTTCACAGATGTAGTCAGTTTGATTTCTGTGTATTCCATCTGGTGAGGTCCATGTGTATAAACATCTTTTATGCTGTTAAAGAAAGGTATTTGCAATAAATAAATCACGGTTTTGCAAAATTCTATTATGTGATTTCCAGCATCATTTCTATCACCAAGGCTGTATTTTCCAACTACTGATCGTTTCTCTTTGTTACCAACCTTTGCATTCTAATTACCAATAATTATCAATACATCTTGATTGCAAGTTTGATATATGTCAGAATGAAGAAGCTGGTAGAATCCTTCAATTTCATCATTACTATTTTTACTGGTTGGTGCATACATTTGAATAATAGTAGCATTAAATGTTCTTCCTTATAGGTGTATGGATATTATCTTATCACAGACAGCATTATATTTCAGACAAATTTTTAAATGTTCTTTTTGGTGATGAGTATGATGCCATTCCATTTCCATTTGTCATTCCTAGCATAGTAAACCATGTGGGTGTCAGATTCAAAATGGTCAATACCAGTCCATTTTGTTGTTGTCAGGTGCCACCGAGTCGGAACTGACTCATAGCGACCCCATGCACAGCAGAACGAAACAATGTCTGATCCTGGGCCAACCTCACTACTGCTGCCACACTTGAGTCCATCAATGATGCCACCTGGCCAATCCATCTCATTAGACTAATGCCTAGGACCACATTATTTATGCGTTCTGTTTCATTTTTGACAACTTTCAATTTTTCTAGATTCATAACTTGTACATTCCATGTTCTGATTATTAGTGGATGTTTACCACTTTTTCTCTTCATTTTGAATTGTTTCCCATCAGCAAATGAAGATCCCGAAAGCTTTAGGACATTCTTTTTGTTCCTACTGATTTTTTTTTTAAAGTTTTTACTCTGAATTGAGTGATAGTTTATATGGGAAGACATCAGCTTTACACTCATTCTATTGTATTTGTTTCACTGCAATGATTACAATCCCCTCCATGCATCATCATTCAACAGTATTTGCTTCTATTCCCTTTGGTTTTTGTTTTGGATGTACACCAAAACACTCAGGTATCTACAATCATTCAAAGACCCAAAGGGCATACCCTGCAAGCCTGCTCCCCCAGCCGCAAGCACACAGCCCCTCTTCCCATGAGTCTAGACTCCCTAGCTGCTCCAACTCTCCACATCATCATCTCTACCACCATCTTTGGCATAACCACTTCTCTGAACAGGATCCCACACTCTGCTCCCACTCTTTTCCCTTGATGGTCCCTGGGTCCTCCATTCCTGAACTGCAAGATCAACCACACCCCTCTTTTTGCTACAAAACCTCTATCTTTATAGTTGCAACAATCACAATCAGTCATGATAACAATTACTCACTATTGACCCATAAGAGTCTTATCTCTATCTCCTTTCACCAGCCCTGTCTAGACAGTATGAAAACTGCTCAGTGGAGATTCTACATTCCCCCGCACCTTCTGAAACTAAACTCCCTCTTGAAAACTTGTAAGCCAGTCATTACTTGCCCTTATAGCCTCCCCATTTTAGTTAGCCAATGTCTAAGTTGCCCACCCCTATCAACTCTGTGTACAGAGGGGATGAGAATAATCCTTGCTGTGTAGACTCTTTCCCTTTTGGTTGGTATTTTGCCGGGAGCCAGCCCCAGAAAACTTATTCCAGGGTTTCCAAAGAGGTGTATGGTGTCGGCGGAAAAGAATTACAAAGTCGCTAGATCGTGATGAATTCAAAATCTTACGTGCTTTATTATTATTATTGTCTCCCTTCATTCTTTACTCTTTACTCTCATCTTTACTCTACTTCTCATTTTTTTCTCTACTCACCCTTCTTTACTCTACTTGCTATTCTTTACTCTACTTCTCATTCTTTCTTCTTCTTCCCCTCCTTTACTCTACTTTCACTCTCCCTCCATTCTTTACTCTCATCTTTATTCTACTTCCATTTTCTACTTCCCATCCTTTACTCTTCTTCCTTATTCTACTCCTCATCTTTTTCTCTACTTACTTATTCTATCTTACAACCCCCTTATATACCATTACAAAAAACATTGCTTTCATAGTAATCAATGTCCTCAAAATACAATCTATTCTGGGGCACATTCTTCATGGTTTACGACCCTTAGATTTACAACAGGGATGAGAAGTTACAGCAATGAAACATTACATCAAAACATATGAGACATCTTGGCGCCTTGAAACCTTTTGGTTAAACATTTGTTCCTACATAAATAACTTTTACTCTTTTCTCTGAGGAGCAAGTTAACCTTTACATATGTTTCTTAACCTCTATCTATTGAGTCTTGTTAATTTTAGTTGTTAGGTGCAATTAACTCTCCATTAACTTCTTCCATACACTATCTGTTTATAGCCTACAAAAATATCACTAATCAGAACATTTAAAAAACTGAGGTTGTGAAAAAACAACTTCCCTATTTTACTGATCATTAATTTAAGAACGTCTAAGTCAAACTTTTTATTTAGTATCTGGTCTAATTGCTTTTAAGGATTCTTTATTGTCTTAAACTAAGGTTACAAGGAAGAATGTTTATAATCACTAAACCTAAACTGGTAGTAATTCAACTGACAACTCCTGTCTCCTAATAGTCTTAAGAACATTGTTCATATAAGTAAAAACTACCTATGACTACAAGTAGAGTAAATGTAGCTAATATATGGCTTCTAACTTTTAATAAAAATATACTAAAGTGTAGGAGCGTCAAAATCTAAAGTAAAGGGATACTAATCAAATCATGAATAAATTGGAGAATAATTCAAGACAAAGATAAAAAATAATTAAGGGCCTTTGCATAGAGTTTTTTCTTTGTAGCTCTGCTATCCAAGGAGAACACTTCATTGTTGCTTTGCTAGAACAATGAGCTCTTCATGCGCAGGGTCCCCTGTGTCTCATTTCTTTATTTCAATTCCTTGATTAATATGTTTCAATTCCTTCATTTCAATTCCTTGATTAATATGGCTCCCGCCAGTATTTTAAGCTACTACATCCATAAGTAAGGAGCTCTGGTAGTGTAGTGGTTATGAATTGGTCTCCTAACCTGAAGGTTGGAAGTTTGAAACTACCAGCCATTCCACGGAAGAAAGATGAGGCTTTCTGCTCCCATAAAGATTTACAGCCTTGGAAACCCTGTGCAAGGTCACTATGAGTCAGAACCAACTCCATGGTACTTAACAACAACATCCATAAGTATATGTCAATGTCATCAAATTATGGCAAATTACGCTTGTTTTCTTTATCCTGCACCCCCACAAAAAAATTGTACTTTGTCTTCCACTAGTCAAGTTATGACCATTTAGCCATTGAACCTAGGTCAAATGGGTATCATCTATGAGTATGGGGATTCTTGTACATCTCCCCTCACTTCATATCAACTGGATACTTCATTCTCAGCTCTAGCCCTCTGTGGCCATGTTCTTGTCCTTGGGCTCAGGAGTCCCCATGTCTCACTCTACTACTGGCCAACCAGTTCTCACCATACTCCAGGTTAACTGGAGTCTATGTAATGCAGTTGGACTCAGCTCACATCTTCATTGCTGCTTTTCCCCCCACTTCCACTAATCAGCAGACCAATGTGGTTGCCAGCAAGATCACATGCCTACTCCTGTACTCCCTTTGAGTTTCACTCTTGGGAGGGAGTTTACCCTCAAGGGATTTGATTGATTGCCTTGATTGCTCCCAGTGGACAACTTGCTTGTTCTTGTGGTAGTCAATTAGACTGCTGTTATTGTTTTTTATTTTTCCTGCTGGTCTTTCTCTCAAGAAGTATCTTTTGTTCCTCTAGCTGATCCAGGCAGCTTTATTCCATTCTTGTCATCACAGTCAACTCTACTTTGAGGAGGCAGCTCTTCTCTGGTTGTATTTTGAGTGCCTTCCAACCTGAGGGGCTCATCTTCCAGCACTATATCTGACAATACTCTTGTGTTCTTCATAGTGTTTCAGTATTCAATATTTAAGTGCTGACTGTTCTAAGGTTTTCAGTGGCTAAATATTCATAAGGTTTTCAGTGGCTAAATATTCAGAAGTAGTCCACTTCTTTTTCCTAGTCTCTCTTAGTCTGCAAGCTCAGCTGAAACCTGTCCACCATGGTTAATTCTGCTGGTATTTAAAATACCAGTGGCATTGCTTCCAACATCACAACAAAACTGAGATCACCACAGTACAACAAACTGACAGATAAGCAGTGGAACCAACATTAGTGGAATCATTGTAAGGGTATTGCTGAGGATGTTGTCTCTGTGTGTTTTATCAGTCAGCAACATAGTCTGGGCTAGATTGTAAAGGTTAGACATGAATAGAAGCCTAAGTCTTCAGATTCTTCTGAACACAACCAACATGATTAATTTCCACAGCAACAAACTATGTGTCACTGTGAGATAAGCACTAGATTGCAAGGTCAGTTTGAAATGCAAGGGCAGAAGTTCAAATTCACCAGCTGCTCCTTGGAAACCATATACAGGGTCGCTATAAATCATAATCGACTTGAAGACACTTAACAACAACAATATAATCAAGTTGTTTGCTAAATCCCAGAATGGGTTGAGATTTCCTTGCTGATGACCTATGTCTACAAATGGTGGAAAAAATTACTTGATTTTATATTTCCAAACTAGGGAATTCCAAAGTATCCTCTTTAACAAGGATTTACACAGTTCACTGATGCTATTATTTAACAGTTTTCTAAAGTTTTAACTTTTACCTGGAAACTCCACTATGTTTGTCTTCCATAAATAATAGGAAGATCAAAGACAACTAATGGAATTCTAAAACTAAAATTAGCAAAGTTCTCAGAAACCTTTCAAATTCCATTGCACTTAGTATTGCCATTAGACTTAGTGGCAATAAGAGTACCCCCTTTGGGACCTGTAGATGATCTGCTTTCCTGTACACATGCATTTGGAAATATTATTTACAATCCTAGTTTCTATTCCATTATAGATTAACATGAACATCTACTACAAAGATTCATGATGCCTCTAGAATTATTAGCAGGTTCAAACTGCATTTTCAAAATGTCCACCTAACAAGATTTGACTTTCAGGAATAGGCCATCAGAAAACACACACACTCACAAACAAACAACAACAGCAAAAAAACAAAAAACCCATCCTTAGGCATTAATAGAAAGACCTTATCATGTACTGTTAGTAACTGATATAGCAGCAAAATACCAACTTCACGATCTTAGAGTCATAGTTTCCAATGAAAAAGACATACCACTTTTTACTAATCGCATCAGAAGATCTCAAATTGAGGATTCTTAAGAAGTCTTCAATAGCTGATAACTACTGAAGCAGACACCTTTTATGTCAGAAAATGGAACAAGATTAATTTTCTAGTTTCTCAGCTATATTACTAATCTTATCTCTTATTGTATTTTGATACTCTTTTTAAGCTGGTATCCTGGTGTAGTGCTGTACGATAAGCATTGGACATCTAATGCAAGGTTGGCAGTTCAAACCTACCAGTGGTTTCTAGTAAATCCTTTATAGGATTGCTCTGAGTTGGAACTGACATGATGGTACTTAGCAACAACAGCAATGATAGAGTAAAAGGCAACTCAATATGTTTTTGCCTTGTAGTCATCCATCTATTTGTGAATGTTTGTTGTCTTTGGCAACTTATGAAAAAGCAAAATTCTCTGGTTAGTTTCCAACCAAAACTATTAATCTGAATTTTACTGGTTCTTGACTCTGTCATCCGCTACCTGACCATGATGATATAAACTCAATAAGTGATCCTCTAAAGACTTCAGATGGAGTACACTGACTGTACAACAATCACTGGACTTTAAACCACGAGATCCTCAGTTCGAACCAACCAGCCACTTCCCATGAGAAAGATGAGACTTTCTGTTCCCATAGAAATGTTATATTCTCAGAAATCCTATACAGGGTCACTGAGTCAGATTCCACTTGATGGCACAAAACAAGGACAGTAAACACATCGGAAGGTAAATTTCATTCTATAGGTCCCTTCTGGTTCTTGTTTCCCTTTAACATTTAATCCCAAACTATAAAAAATTGGACTTTGACCACATGTCAGGAAAAAAAAAAGAGAGAGAAAGAAGTAAAGAAAAAGTTTTTGCTGATGTTGAAAACCCTGCCACCATAACATAAGCTATCAGAAATAGGCACTTATACTGGGCTAATCTTTAGAAAACCAAAAGGGAAGAACA
>NW_006408527.1:35659729-35661512 GCF_000296735.1 Chrysochloris asiatica | reverse complement strand
TATGAATAGCAAAAGAACATTGTCAGATATAGCACCAGAAGATGAAAACATTATGAATAACAGCAGAACATTATCAGATACAGTGCTGTAAAATGAACTCCACAGGTTAGAAGGCATCCAAAATATGGCTAGGGAAGAGCTATCTTCTCAAAGTAGAGAGTTGACTGTGATGACATGAATTCAGCAAAGCTTTGTGGACCTTCCTTTGCTGATGGGACACAACTCAAAATGAGGAGAAACAGCTGTAAACATCTATTAATAATTGGAACATTTTTAATAGGTATGAAGTATGAATCTAGAAAACCTGGAAGTTGTCAAAATTGAAATGGAACACACAAATTGCTATCATAGGCGTTAGTGAGCTGAAATGGACTAGTATTGGTCATTTTGAAATAGACAATCATATGGTTTACTGTGCCAGCAATGCCAAATACAAGAGGGATGGTGACACATTCACCATCAAAAAGAACATTTCAAGATCAATCTTGAAGCACAATGCTGTCTGTGACAGTATAATAGTCACACACCTACAAGGTAGACCAGATAATGCCACTATTATTCAAATGTACGCACCAATGAGTAAAGTCCGTGATGATGAAATTGAAGAACTCTACCAACTTCTTCATTTTAAAATTAAATTAAACATGTATTCCAGCCACAAGATGTATTGATAATTACTGGTGATTGGAATGTGAAAGTTGGAAACATAAAGGAAGGATTGGTAGCTGAAAATATGGTTTTGGTGATCAAATTTTGCCAGACCAATGACTTATTCATTGCACATATGTTTTTAAAACAACATTAAAGATGACTATACACATGGACTTAATCAGATGGAATACACAGGAATCAAACTGATGACATCTGTGGGAAAAGATGATGGAAAAGCTCTATATCATGAACCAAAACAAGGTCTGGGTTAGACTGTAGAACAGACCATCAGTTTCAAGTTCAGGCTGAAACTGCTCAGGCTGAAGCTGAAGAAAATTAAAACAAGTCCAAGAGAGCCAAAATATGACTTTGAACATATCTCACCTGAATTTAGAGACCATCTCAATAACAGATTTGGTGCATTAGACACTAATGATTGAAGAGCAGAAGAATTATAGGATGACATCACGAATATCATACAGAAGAGAAGCAGCAATGCCAGAGATGGAGGCAAAGACAATGACTTGGAGTGATAGAGCAGCTGGGGACTCTGGACTCAGGGAGGGAGAAGGACTATGTGCTGGTGGCGAGGGGGCAGGCTTCCAGGGTACACCCTTCGGTTGTTTGAATGGCTATATACTCCTGAGTGCTTCAGTGTACAACCAGGAAAAAACAAAACAAAACAAAGGGAATGAAAGCAAATGCATTTGAATGATGCTGCATGGAGGGGATTGTAATCATTGCAATGAAATGAAATACTACAGGATGAATGTAAAGTGGATGTTCTTTCATGTAAACTATCACTCAATTCACAATAAAAACTTCGAAAAAAAAAAAAAAAGAATATCATACAGAAAGAAAGCAAAAAGGCCATTATAAAGACAGCAAAGAAAGAAAATGCAAAATAGATGTCAGAAGAGAATCTGAAATTTACTATTCACTATAGAGATGTTGAAGTGAATGGAAGAAATGAGTAAGTTAAACAGCTGAACAAAAAGTTTTGAAGGGCAGCTTAAGAAAACAAAATAAAGTATTTTAAAGAAATGTGCAAAGACATGGAGTTAGAAAATCAAAAGGGAAGAACATGCTCAGCATTTTCAAGCTGAAAGAACTAAATAAAAAATTCAAGCCT
>NW_006408527.1:35657211-35658509 GCF_000296735.1 Chrysochloris asiatica | reverse complement strand
AATGGAATACAACTGAAATCTTCAAAAAATGATGAAATACTGGAGGCGCTCACTGATCTATGCAAGAAATTTGGCAGATAGCTACGTGGCCAGTTGACTGGAAGAGATCTATCCATATTTGTGTCCGTTCCAAGTAAAGGTAACCCAATAGAATGTAGAAATCATCAAACAATAACATTAATATCACATCTAAGTAAAATTTTGCTAGAAGATAATTTAAAACAGTTAAAAGAGTACATTAACCAGGAACTGCCAGAAATGCAAGCCTGATTCAGAAGAGGACATAGAACCAGGGATATCATTGCTGACACCAGTGGAATCCTGGTTGAAAGTAGAGAATACCAGAAAGATGTTTTCCAATGCTTTATTGACTATGCAAAGACTTTCAACTGTGTGTATCATGAAAAGCTATGAATAGCTTTGCCAAGAATGGGTATTCCAGAAGATTTAATTGTGCTTATGAAGAATCTGTACATAGACTAAGAGACAAGCATTAGAACCAAACAAGGGGCTACAGAATCAGGAAAGGTGTGCTCCAGGGTTGCATCCGTTCACCATATTTATTTGATCTGTATGCTGAGTAAAAATCTGAGAAGCTGGATTACATGAAAAAGAATGTGGCATCAGGATCCGAGGAAGAATCATTAACAATTTGCAATATACATAGGATTGCTATGAGTTGGAGCCCACTAGATGCCATCTAGCAACAACAACATGGCTAACATTGCTATAATAGCTTGTTCTCTGAAGACACACTCCTGTTTGCTTTAACTGTGCTCAAGGAATCTTCCCATCTCAAGAAACACAAAATTGATTCATTTTTGTGATCTATGACTCTTATATTTACAATATATTTGTTGCCCCACAAGCATGCTATTTTTATGTAGACATCAACCTTACATCTGAATGCAGCATACACTGTTATTTGGGGTGATTGGTAGACATTTTCAGATCATTAAAACTACCACCCCTCCATTGTGTCATGTTTTCCTGAGGACAGTCAGAAGCCTCCCAAAAGAGGCCGTGCCAAGAGTGAGGTCAGAAAAATAGTCAGTTTTGAGCTTTTATTTCCTTACAGAAATGTTGATAAAATGAACAGAAACTTCCCAAATCAACAGTAGAAGTAAAATTATATAATTCATAAAGACGTGATAATTAAGCTATCCACTCTTTAGCAATTGATTAAAGAAAAAAATCACAAGGGAAATTAGAAAATATTCAGTAATGAAAAAGAAAACGCACAATACCCAAACTTATAGTGAAGGCAGTGCTCAGAGGGGAAAGTCATATAAAAAGAA
>NW_006408527.1:35650351-35656399 GCF_000296735.1 Chrysochloris asiatica | reverse complement strand
CAATCCATCAGAAGCCTCAGCCTGAAGCAAACCTAGTTCCCCAATTTAAGTTTATGAAGGCACCCCATTCTATAAGTAAGCTTTCTTTCCAAAGTCACTCCGTTTTACTTGATGTGTGGACTGGGAAGCCCACTGCTCTGTTTTATGCTTTGGTTCTTAGTTTTGCTACTGCTTCTCTGCCACTACGCTGGTGTCACAGCTTTCTGCCCTGGGTGGTGAAAGTCCAATGTGCAGTGATCGCAGGGTCCAAAGGATGCATTCCACTCCTGGATCATCTACTTTGCTTTCCTCCCTGCCCCCAACTTTTTATTGTGAACTGAGTGAAGGTTTACAGAGCAGATGATCAATTTTACTCCAATAGTTGTTTTGCATCAATAGAAATTGAATCTCAAATTCATATGAAATTGCAAGGGATCTCAAATAGCCAGGACAATCTTGAAAAGATTAATACAATTAGGACTTACACTTCCTGATTTAAAATCTTACTACAAAGCTACAGTACCCAAGGATAAATGTATATAGCAATAGAACAGAATTGAGAGTCCAGAAATAAACATATATATTAATGACTAATTGATATTTTACAGAGATGCCAAAAAAAATGGTACTGAGACAACTGGATTTCCACATGTAACAGAATGAAGTTGGATACCTACCTAAACAAAAATTAAGGTAAAGACATAAGGCTCTTGAAAGAAATCATAGTGATTATTCTTCATGACCTTGGAATTCACAATGGTTTGTTTGATATGACTCCCAAAGCACAAGCAACAGCAGAAATAAAACAGATAAACTAGACGTAATCAAAATTAATATATTTTGTTTATCAAATAATATTACTAATAAAGTGAAATGGCAACTTACAGAATGGAAAAATGTTATCAATAATATACCCAGTAAGGTTTAACACCCAGAATACATAAAGAACTCCTATAACTCAACAGAAAGACAAACTCCTCAATAAAAAATGGGCAAATGACTTGAATAGACATTTCTCGAATGAAGATATATAAAAGGCCAGCAAGCATATAAAAAAGATGCACAATAATTTGTCCTTGTTGTTGTTGTTATTAAGTGCCATTGAGTCGATTCCCATTCATAGTGACCCTGTATAGGGTTTTCCAAGAAGTGGTTGGTAAGCTTGAACCTCAGACCTTACAGCTCAAATGACTTTACACTTCAGCGCATTAACCCACAGTACCACACCAGGACTACAATTTGTCATTAGGGAAATGAAATGCAAAACCTCAATGAGATAACCCTTAACAGTTAATTTTGTTTTGGGGTGTCATCAAGTAAACTGTGACTCATGTACAATAGAACAAAATACTGTTAGTCTTGTTGTTGTTGTTAAGTGCCATCGAGTCCATTCCGACCCATAGCGACCTTGTATAGGGTTTCCAAGGAGCAGCTGGTGAGCTTGAACCACTGACCTTGCAGTTCAAATGACTTTGCAGTCTGATGCATTAGCGCACAGTGCCACACCAGGACTCCATATGCTATCCTTACAATTGTTGTTAAGTTTGAGCCCATTATTGCAGTCACTGTGTCATCTTCTTAGGGGCATTTCTCTTTTTCGCTGACCCTTGACTTTACCAAGTGTGATGTCTTTTTCCAGGTACTGGTCCCTATTGATAACATGTCCAAAGTGCGTGTGACAAAGTCTTACCATCCACACTTCTAAGGAGTAATTTTGTTGTATTTCTTCCAAGATGGATTTGTTTGTTCTTCTAGCAGTCCATGGTACTATCAATATTCTTTGCCTACATCATAATTCAAATGCATCAGTTCTTTCTCATTCATTGTCCAATTTTAACATGCATATGAGGTGATTGAAAATACCATGGCTTGCAATAGGCATACCTTAGATCTCAAAGTGACATCTTTGTTCTTTAACACTTTAAAGAAGCCTTTTACAGCATATTTACCCAATGCAAGTTGTTTCACATTTAATAGGATGGTAGGATAAAAACAAACAAACTCAGAAAATTACTTATTGTGTAAGTTGTAGAGAAATTGGAACCCCTATTCATTATTGGTAGAATTGTGAAATCGGACAGCTGCTGTGAAAAACAATTTGATGATGCCTCCAAAAGTTAAACACAGAATTTCTATATGGCCCAGCAATCCTACTCCTAGATATATAACCAAAATAATTGAGAGCAGGAGCTCAGATACTTGTGTGTCAATGTTTATTGCATCATTGTTCACAATAGTCAAAAGGTAAAACGATGTGAGTGCTCAGTAACAGATGAGTGAATAAACAAAATATAGTGTATGCATACACTGGAGTATTATTTAGTCATGAAAAGGAAGTAAGTTCTGGTAAATGCTTCCACATAAATGAACCTTGTACCAAATAAATCAAGCCAGATACAAATATTTATTGTATGGTTCTACGTATAGAAAATATCTGGAATAGGTACATTCATCGGAGACAAGAAGTAGATTAGAGTATATGAGGGGTGAGATGCAGGGATGAGGGAATAGGGAGTTATTGAAAACAGCTACAAACTTTCTCTTTGGGTGAATAAACAGATTTGGAAATAGTGGTGATGATTACACAACAATGGGAATGTAATTAGTGCAATTAAATTATACACTAACATTTTTTTAAGTGGCAAATTTCTGTTACATATGCATTTTTTACTACAGTAAAAAAGTATCAAGATCATGAAACGCAAAGAAAAGACTAAGCAATTGTCACTATTAGAGAGAATTAAGTAAATGCAATGTGGAGTTATGGATTTGATTCTGAATTAGGATAATGCCATTAGTCACAATTGGCAATACTTGACTAAAGTCTGTAGTTTGCTCTTATTGTTTTAGGTGCCATTGAGTCGACTCCAACTTATAGCGATCCTGTGCTCAACAGAATGAAACACAGATGGTCCTGTGTCATCTTCACAATCGTTGTTATGTTTTAGTCTATTGTTGTAGCCACTGTTTCAATCCATTTTTCTTGAATCTTTCTATTTATTGTGGATCCTCTACTTTACTAGCATGATTGATGTCCTTTTCCAGGGGCTGGTCCCTCCTGATAACATCCCCAAAATATGTGAGATGAAGTCTTGCCATTTTTACTTCTAAGGGGCATTTAGCTATACTTCTTCCAAGACAGATTTGTTTTGTTATTTTGGCATTCCATGGGCCTTTCAATATTCTTTGCCAACACCATAATTCAGATACATCATTTCTCTTAAGGTCTTCCTTATTCATTGTCCAGCTTTTACATGCATATTAGGCACTTGAAAGTAACATATAATTTAGTCATTACTGATGATATTTGTTCATTTCTTGACTTTACTAATTGTACTAAGACTTTAGAGGTCAACATTAGGGGAAGTTGGTAGATTGGAACTCTGGGCTATTTTTGCAACTTTTCTTTAAGTCTAAAAGTGTTCCAAAATAAAAATCTATAAAAGGATTTCATTTATTTATTTAAAGAGGCAAGTACCAGTTACTTGGAGAAACTCCGAAAGAAACAATGGACTACTCCTTTCAAGCTATCTGCAATTTCCACAGTAGGAACAATACAATTAGAAGAGTTGGTCTAACTCTTGCCTCTGACTATAGCATAGAGTTATAACTGCTACCACTTGTGTTCTTAACATGTTATTTCAAATTTATTAGCTAGAATCATGAATTATCTGTAGTACGTGATTTCCTCTTTACTTGTTGTTGAGTGGTGTCGAGTTGGTTCCCAATCATAGTGCTATTGTATAGGACTTCTGAGAGAGACTAGTGGATTTGATCTGTCAAACTTGCTAGTGTGGTTAGCAGTCCAGTGCTTATCCTACAGCACTATCCCAGAGCTCTCAACTAGTCAAGTTGAATTTATGCTGTAATAAATACTTTTCTTACTGTACCTATATTAATACTATAGGCGCTGGAGAATAGTCTATGATTATTTTAAAAGAAAAAATACATCTGAGTCTCTACAGAAGACCCAACTGCAATTAGAAACATTTTTTGAGTTCCTGTCTCTAGGATCTACTATCAGAATTAATGTCTTTTATGGGTTATCTAGTGCTGCCGTGGAATCCTGCTGTGGCACCATAGGATAAGCACTAGACTATGCTAGTCACAAGTTTGACAGTTCAAACACATGATCTGCTCCTTGGAAACACTATACAGGGTCACTGTAAGTCAGAATCAACTTGACAACACTTAAAAAGCACAATGCTACTGTAACAGAAATACCACAAGTAGATGGTTTTAACAAATAAAAACATTAATTTTTGGAGACTAGCAGTACAAATTAAAGAGTGTTGGCTTTAGGGGCAGGTTTCTTTCTTGGTGTGTTCTGAAGGAAGGTCCTTGTCTCTTCTGAGCTTCTCCTTCTGAGTGATCTTGATGTGGCCTGGCATCTCTCTTCCCCTATCTCTACTCTGTTCTCTTGTTGATCTCTTATACATCTCAAAAAAGATTGAGTCAAGATACATGCTACATATTTGTACATGTGTATTTACTTTTGTTGCAAACACACCTATGAATGTGGTGAAGCATGTTGTTGTTAAGTGCCATAGAGTCGGTTCCAACCTATAGTGACTGTCGACCTCGCAGTTCAACCCAACTTTGCAGTCCAGTACATTATCGCATAGCACCATACCAGGACTCTGTGGTAGAGCATTACTGTTGTTGTTAAGTGCCATGGAGTCAGTTCCAACCCATAGTGACCCTATATAGAGTTTACAAAGAGTGGCTGGTGAACTTCAGCATTTGTTGTTGTTAAGTGCCGTTGAGTCCTTTCCGACCCATAGCCTGTGTAGGGTTTCCGAGGAGTGACTGGTGAGCTTGAACCGCCGACCTTGCAGTTCAAACGGCTTTGCAGTCTGGCACATTAACCCACAGCACAACACCAGGACTCCAAACTTGAGCATACAGGGGGCAAAACGAAGAAAACTTCTTAGATACTACCAAACATCTTAGGACAATGAATTGCTGGCTGTGGAGGCTCAGGACCATAGTCTTTGAGGACACATTGGTCAATTGGCATACCAAAAGACAATGTTCTATATCCTGCATGGGAGAGTAGCATTTGGGGTCTTGAAAACTCATGAGTGGCCATTTAAGGTCTCCATGTACAGGAGAAAGAAGAGTGATAAGAATTGAAGAGGCTTGTAATCAATTAGTTCAATGGAACATGTGAACATCAATCTTTAAGACTTTGAGACCAGAAAAACTAGATGGTGCCCATCTATCACTCCCAACCTCCCTGAAAGGGATTATATTAGAATATCTCAGATAGAGTGGGAGAAAATGTGGAACAAAACTCAAAATTATAAGTATAAAAAACAAAAACCACCACCACCACCACCACCACCCCCCCCAAAAAAAAAAAAAAAAACCCACGAGAAACAGGTTTACTGGTCAGAAAGAGACAGGAGGAAACTGAGACTATGGCTCTTGACCACCCTTCAGGTCTAGAAAGAAACAGACACTCTTGGCCCAATTTTTGGCCAAGCAGTAGATAGGTTTATAGGATGAGACAACAACAGTAACTAGCGAGATGTGCTGACCATGGAATGGTCAATCATTCAAAGTCAAAAGAGCAACATTTTCCTAAGAACAAAGTTGAGAAAGGATAAGGAGGTAGGTGGAATGCAAATAGAAATCACAGGGAGGAAGCAGGTTAACTGTTGTTGCATGGAGGGGTTTTAATCAGAAAGATGAAACAAAGTGTATGAAATTTGTTGAATATAAAGCTGATGATTTGGTCTGTAAACCTTTACTCAATTCACAATAAAAAGTAAAACAAACAAACAAAACAAAAGGCTCACGAGTGGCCATCTAAGGGGAAATTATTGGTTTTTCATGTTCAAAAGAAAGAAGTGATGAAAATGCTTGGAATTAACTAGTCCAATGGACCAATGGAACATGCAAACATAAATCACCACAACTCTGAGACAAGAAGAATTATATGGTGCTTGCCTACTACTACTACTAACTGCTCCGATAGGGAAAATATTAGAAGGTTCCAGGTAGAGTGGGAGAAAATGTGGACCAAAACTAAAAATTTATATATATATATATATATATATATAT
>NW_006408527.1:35630864-35649836 GCF_000296735.1 Chrysochloris asiatica | reverse complement strand
AAATTGATATGTAAAAGACTGAAACAAGACCTTTACCTCACCCCATATACAAAAACCAATTTAGCATGGATTAAAAACATAAATGTGAATCCCAGAATTAAAAGGTCATCAATGAAAAAATAGGGACAAATTTAAGGGCTCTAATCCAGGGCACACACAGACTACCAAACATTGCGAAAATTACACAAACAAAAGAAGACAAAATAGATGATTGGGACATTCTAAAAATTAGAAACTTACGTGTATCAAAGGGTTTCACCAAAAGAGTAAAAATGGAGGCCACAGAATGGGCAAAAATCTTTTGCAATGATATATCAGACAAGGGACTAATTTCTAAATTCTATAGGAAACTACAAAACCTCTACAAGAAAAAGACAAGCAACCCAATTAAAAAATTGGCACAGGACATGAAAAGACACTTTACCAAAGAAGACATTTGGGCAGCCAATAAATATATGAAGAAATGTTCACAATCAAAACCACTGTTGTTATTGTTGTTATGTGCCTTGGAGTCAGTTCGGACTCACAGTGATCAAGCATAGGGATTCTGAGGTTGTAAATCTTTACAGGAACAGCAAGCCTCATCTTTCTCCCGTGGAACAGCTGGTAGTTTCAAACTGCTGACTATGAGATTAGCAGACCAGTTATGCTAACAGAACTCCTTTGGTGGTGGTTATGTGCCGTGGTGTCTGTTCCGACTCATAGTGACCCTGTACAGGGTTTCTGAGGCAGTAAATCTTTACAGGAGCAGAAAGCCTCATCTTTCTCTGGCGGAATAGCTGGTAGTTTCGAACTGCTGATCTTAAGGTTTGCAGCCTGATTCGTAGCGAGAAGCAAATCTAAACAACAATGAGATATCATCTCACAGCAGCAATAACAGCAAAGTTAAAAAATGCAGAAGACACACAGGATAGTTTGGGTGCTGGGGAGGGGGCAATATACAAGAAGGGAGAGGGGAATGGAAGCACAAAGCAGATGGGAGAACAATTAGGCAGGTTTGAATGGGCTAAGTGGGACAGAAGTAAATAATGATGTATGCACAACCTTGGAATAACAGGGCTCTGGGATACAAGGATTGAGACATGGTTGGATTGGGGAAAGGGGGGAAATAATGTTAAGATGCTTGGCTGTCTTTTGAATGTTGGTTTTCCTTGCATTATATTGTAAAATAGACACTGGAGGGGGAGAGAAAGGAATAGCCAGAAATATCACCATAGAAAGCTTTGTAAGTCCGTCTTCTGCCTATAACTGATTGAAATACCTAAAATGGGGCTACAACCTGCCCAGTGAAGGAGGCTTCCTGCAGAGCCTTTGCATTACATAAGACTATAGGTAGAATCCTGAATCAATCCAGAATTTTCAGAGGTGGGAAATTTTCACTTGAAAGGATGAACAGATCAGCCTGGAACGGCTAGAAGAACAGAAGATACTTCTTCAAAGACCTACAGGAAAAATATAAAACAATATAGGCAGACCAACTGTTACTACAAGAACAAGCAAGTTGCTCACCCAGGAGACATCAAGGTAAGTGGTCGGGTCCCCTCAGAGCAAACCCCATTCCAAGACTAAGACTCAATGGGAATACGCACTCTGATTGGTGACCACGTTCATCACCGATAAGGGGAAGTGAGGGCAAACAAGCAATGAAGCTACAAGCCAAGTCCTACAATGGTCAGTAGACTCCTGTGAACCCAGGTGGAGACCTGGTTGGCCATCAGTGTGGCATGACCTGGGGACTCTTGTGCCCAGAGTAAGTGACATAGCCACAGAGGACTAGAGTGGAGAGTGAAGGGTCCAGCTGATAAGAAGAGAGGGGATATGCACAAGAACACCCACACTTGTAGATAATACCCACTTGACCTGGCTTCAATGACTAGATGATCAGAGCTCAACTAGAAGAAGAAAGAAGAGGAAAAAAAGAGCATACAATTTGATGACCTTGACCAACACCTATGGATGCAGTAGCTCAAAAGAGTAAACAATCTTTACAGCAAGGATCATTCCCACACCCTCCACACATGGAGAGGACAGCGATGGGCAACTTGGACATTGGCTACCTAAAGTTGGGGGGGACATTGGCTACCTGAAGTTGCTACAAAGGCAAGAAGTGACTGGTTTACAAGCTTTCCAAAGAGAACCTAGATCCAGAGGGTGTGGAAGAAGGTAGAATCTCTACTGAGTAGTATGTAATCTGTCTAGGCGGGGCTGATGAAATGAAATGCAGATAGGTCTCTTGTGAATAATTGTTATTAGGACTGATTGTGAGGGTTAGAAATGTAAAAGTAGACATTTTGTAGCAAGGAGGGGAGTGATTAACTTTTCAGTCTAAGAGCGGAGGTCTCTGGGACCATCAAGGGAGAGGAGTGGAGAGCGGGACCCTACTCAGAGAAGCAGTGATGACTGAAATGGGGGCAGAGACGATGACATGAAGAGATGGAGCAGCTGGGGACTTTAGACACAGAGAGGGAGAGGGGCTGTGTGCTGACGATCGGGGGCAGGCTTGTAGTGTATACCCTTTGGTTGGGTAATGATGCATGGAGGGGATTGTAACCATGGCAATGAAACGGTTTATGATAGGATGAATGTAAAACTAATATTCTCCCTCGTAAAGTATCATATAATTCAAAATAAAACATTAAAAAAAATGCAGAGAAAAATAAATGCTGATGAAGATGAGGAGAGACTGGGACCCTTCTACATTGTTGGTGGGAATGCAAAATGATCCAACCACTCTGGAAAACAGTATGGCGCTTCCTCAGAAAGTTGGAAACAGAAATACTATATGATCCAGCAATTCCTCTACTTGGTATATATCCACAAGAAATACGGAGCTATTACTCAAGTAGTCAAATGCACACCAATGTTCATAGTAGCACTATTCACAATAGCCAAAAGATGGAGACAGTCTAAGTGCCTATCAGTGGAAAAATGGATACACTTTCGTACATCCACACAATGGAATATTATGCTACCTTGAAGCATATGTAAGCCACCACATAAAAGGATGAACCTTGAGAACATAATGCTGAGTGAAATTAGTCAGTCACAAAAGGACAAATATTGCATAAGATCATTATTGCAAAAGCTTAAGAAAAGATATCCATACTAAAAGGGGGGGAAGTTCTTGGTTACCAGTGGGGGTGGGAGGGTTGGGAGGTGGAGGGAGGCAACAGTAGAGCACAGGGTGGGGGCAGACACATCATAGTTTGGGTGTTGGGGAGGGCAATATACAAGAAGGGTAGGGCGTGGAAGAACAAGGTAGATAGGGGAACACTGAGACAGGTTTGCATGGGCTAAATGGGACAGAGGTAAAGAGTGATGCATGCTTAACCTTGGAACAACAGAACTCTGTGATACAGGAATCGAGGCATAGTCTGAAGAGGTACATAATACTAAGATGCTTGACTGTCTTATAAATACTGGTTTCCCTTAGCTACTATTTAAAATAGACACTTGAGTGGGATAGAAAGGAATGTCAGGGAACATGATTACAGAAAGCTTGTAAGCCCTTCTTCAGTCTATAACTGATTGGAATAACAGGGGTTCTACAACTTGCCCAGTGAAATAGGCCTCTTGTGGAGCCTTTGCCATGTATAGGATAATAGATGGAATCCTGAGCCCCATCGAGAACCTTCGGAGGTGGGACATTCCCACTAGATAGGCCAAGCAGAGCATCCTGGAACAGCTAGGGTGACAGAAAATACATCTTCAAAGAAAGATCATCAGGAAAACCCCCAAACAAAAATGGCAGTATGATTGGCTACTACAAGAATATGCAAGTTGTTTTCCGGGAAACCTTCAAGGCAAGCAATCAAGTCCCTTCAGTACAACTCCCCTCTAAGACTGAAACTCAGAGGGAACACATGAGCAGGCATGTAAGCTTGCTGGTGACCACACTGGTCTACTGGTGAGTAGAAGAATGGGAAAGGCAGCAACAAAGAAATGTGCTGTGTTCAACCACGTTCTATAGACTCCTGTTGACCTGGAGATGAGAGAGAGAAGAGGAAGGGCTGGTTGGTCTAAAGTGTGGTGAGACCTGGGGACACCTGAGCCTATGGACGAGAACATAGCCACAAAGGGCTAGAGCTGAGTGTAGCATCCAGCTGATAAGAAGTTAGGGGAGACACAAAAGAACACCCAAATTTTCAGATTGTAGCCATTTGACCTAGCCTCTGTGGCTTGATAATCAGAACTCAGCTAGAGGAAGATTAAAAAACGCCCCCAAATTTTTTTTGATAAAGGAAACAAGGGTAAATTGCTACAATTTGATGAACTTGACCTATATTCATGGAGGTTGTTGTTGTTAAGTGCTGTTGAGTCGGTTCCGACCCATAGCGACCCTGAACAGGGTTTCCGAGGCTGTAAAGATGAGCAGAAAGCCTCATCTTTCTCCCATGGAGCAGCTGGTAGTTTCAAACTGCTGACCTTGCGGTTTGCAGCCCGATTTGTAACCACTACGCTACTGGAAGTAGTAGCTCAAAATACCAACAGAGAGGGAAGGAGTCTTCACAAGTATAAATGCTATCCCCTTTGTATACAGGGTAGATAAGGATGAGCAATTTAGACATTGGCTACTCAAAATGCTGTTGTTGTTGTTGTTAGGTGCCATTGAGTTGATACCGACTCATAATGACCCTATGCACAACAGAATGAAACACTGAGGGGTGATAAAGGCTAGAAGTGACTGGCTTACAAGGCTTCAAGAGGGAGTTAAGTTTAAAAGTGTGTGGGGGAAGATAAGAGTCCCCACTAAATAGTTTTCATCTTGTCTAGATGGGTCTGGTAAAAAGAGATGGGGGTAAGATTCTCATCATTCAGTAGTGAGTAATTGTTATCATGACTAGTTGTGACTCTCACAATTCTAAAGGTAGAAGTTTTTTTTTTAACAAAAACAGGGGAGTAGTTAATCTTACAGTCCAGAAACAGGACCCTAGGACCATCAAAGGAGAAGAGTACAAGCAAAATCAGGACCCTATCCAGCAAGGAACTCTGGTAGGATCGTGGTTACAAATCGGGCTGCGAACTGCAAGGTCAGCAGTTCAAAACTACCAGCCATTCTGCAGGAGAAAGATGAGGCTTTCTGCTCCAGTAAAGTTTTACAGCCTCGGAAACCCTGTACAGGGTTGCTATGAGTTGGAACCAACTCCACAACACACAGCAACAACAATCCAGAGAAGCAGTGACACCAGAGATGGAGGCAGAGTTAGGGACATGGAGAGAGGGAGCAGTTGAGAACTCTAGATTCATGGGAAGAGAGGGTCAGAGAGCTGGCAGCCAAGAGGCAGATTTACAGAATGTGTCCTTTGGTGGTATAAATTATTTTATATGCCTGAGTGTTTAAAAAAAAAAAAAAAAGAGCTAAAATGAATAGAGAGAAATACTGTTAACTGATGGTACCCAGAGGGGGTAATAATCATTGTAATGAAACAAAGTATGTGATTTGTTGAATGTAAAACTGATGATCTGCCCTGTATAGTTTCACTCAATTCACAATAAAAACTTAAAAAAAAAAAAGCTGTATCCTACATGAATCTTACCTCATTAATATAACAAAGACAATCCATTCCCAAATGGGAATATGACCCCACCACAATATATGTGTTAGGATTTACAACATGTATATTTAGGGGACACAACTCAATCCATAACACTTCATTGCCACTGTTTTAGCAGCCCATTGAATTCTGTTCAGAACTTCAGTAGCTAAACTTACAAATGCAAGGGGAAAAATAAACTAATACTATTTCAATTACAGACTTTGTTTTTTTTAACAACCTTCTCATCAGCACAGTATTGATAATGGTGAAGATCTGAAAATGAATATCCTCAGGCATGACTTTGTCTGTTATTAAGCAAATAAGTATACTGAAAAAAAAAATAGCTGTCTCCGACATCTGAGAGCTCGTCCAGCTGTCCTGGTGCTCATAGTCAGGCTATGATTTTCTCCTGTTAAATATTATTTCATAGAACTCCACTAGACAAGGCCACTCTGGGACGGTGATGTATCAAGACCAGAACAAGACCACTCAGTAATGTGACCTTAACACAACAAACAAAACCAAGAATATTGTTCAAACCACAAAAATGTTACAGTCAACCTCCTAGACTGGCTAACAAGAGTAAATGCTACTACTTTTTCAATTACAAACTTCAAACCAAAAAACACACTGCAGTAGATTTAATTCCAATTCAAAATGCAGGGCTGAGTAGAACTACTCCTTAAGGATTCCAAGGCTATAAATCTTCATGGAAGCATACTGTCTAAATTTTCTCCCTTGGAGCAACTGGTGGGTTTGAATCACTGACCTTTTGGTTAGTAGCCCAACGCATAACACATAGTACCATAAGGGCTCCTTTTATTGTAACTTTGGTGGTGTTGTTAAGTGCCATCGAGTTGGTTCTAACTCATAGTGATCCTGTATAGGGCTATTAGATAATAAAGCATTATAATATCTTATCATTGAAATACCCAGGCTTCCTTCAGCATCCAATCCAGAGCACATCCCAGCTTTCTTTCTTTAAAACTTTTTATAAGGAACCTAGTGGTGTAGTGGGTTACTTATTGGGCTGCTAACTGCAAAGTTTGCAGTTTGAATTCACAAGCTGCTGAGGGAGAAAGATGAGGCTTTTTGTTCCTATCTTGGAAGTTATTGGTTGGTCACTATCAGTTGTAATTGATGGAGTAGCAGTGGGTTTTTGTGAATTGGGTGAAGTTTTACAGAACAAATCAGTTTTCCATTCAACAATTCACCTATAATTTGTTTCATATCATATACTGCAATCTCCATAATGTATCAATTATTCCACCGCCTCCCTGCATTTCCTGTTTCCATTCCTCCTTCTTTCTTCCTGCCTTATGAATTTTGTACTTGGGCAAATGATGTCCTTTTGATCTCAAATGGTTGATTATTCTAAGAGGTGTTTACCTCCCTAGTGTTACTGATTATTTTATAGCCCTGCCTATTGTCTGGTGTGGTGCTGTAGGTTAAGTATGGATTGCTAACTACAGTGTCAGTACTTCAAACCCACCAGTTGCTTCTTGGAATCTCTTTACAAGGTAGTTGTGAGTCTGAACTGACTGGACAGCACTTAACAACAACAGCAACATTGTTTGACTGGAGTCCTGGTGTGGTGCTGCAATCATAAGGTCAAGGGCTCAAAAAATCACCAGCTGCTCCTTGGGAATCCTATACAGGGTTGCTATCAGTCAGAACCCCCTCAGTGGCACCTGAACAATGATGACAAATTTTTTTGACTGAGATTTGAGCCACGAGGGTGAGTTCTGTTACAGCCTGAAGGGTGACTAAAGGCCTTAGTCTCAAGGGTAAAGTCCTACTTCTTGAACTCGTCCCAAAGTCAAGTAACACAAGCACAAATCCTGTAATAAGCATCCACAGTTTCCTGTGGCATATAGACTCCTTCTTTGCAACAAGTCAGTTGCAACAAGCCACCTTTATTCAACTATGTTCTTGGTGGTCTTTGGTTGAAGAATAACAGAAAAAAAGAAAAACCCTGAAAGTCATCCTACATTCTTTCCATTCTTCTATTTCTTAATCATATTTTATTTCTAAATATTAAAAAAATCTATCCTGTTTTTCCCATCCAGCTGCCACTGCCTTAATTCACTGACCAGCTTTCACATGCATAATAAGCAGTTAGTCTAAGCAATGTTGTTGTTGTGAAGTGCCGTCAAGTTGGTTCCGATCCATAGTGACCCTGTATAGAGTTTCCAAGGAGCAGCTGGTGAGCTTCAACTGCCGACCTTGTAGTTAAAATGGCTGTGCAGTCTGGCACATTAACCCACAGCGCAACACCAGGACAATAGCCAATTAAATTTTTTCAACAGTGCTTCCTCAGACCATTCTCCACACTATTATATATGGAATAGAACAGGTATCTCCAATATGTATGTTATTTTGGTTTGCTAGACACTTTCACCATTTTTCTCTTTCAAAAAACTTTTTACTGTGAATTGAGTGCAGGTTTATAGAGATCATCAGTTTTACCTTAAACAAATTATGTACTTCTTTTTATCCCAATAATTGCAATCACCTCCATGTAGCATCAAGTAAAGAAAATGAAAACAAGTCCACGAGAGCCAAAATACAACCTTGAACATATCCCACCTGAATTTAGACACCATCTGAAGAACAGATTTGATACACTAAACACTAAAGACTGAAGACCAGAAGAGTTGTGAGATGCTATCAAGATCATCAACAGGAAGAAAGCAAAAGATCATTGAAAAGACAGGAAAGAAAGAAAACACAAAAATGGATGTTAGAAGAGACACTGAAACTTACTCTCCAGCACAGAGATGTTAAAGCAAATGGAAGAAATGAGGAGCTACAAGACCTAAACAGAAAATGTCAAAGATCAGCTCGAGAAGATAAGGCCAAATATTACAACAAAATGTGCAAAGATCTGGAATCAGAAAACCAAAAAGGAAGAACACGCTCAGCATTTCTCAAGCTGGGGGAACTGAAGAAAAATCCAAGCCTCGACTATCATTATTGAAGGATTCTCTGGGAAAATTATTGAATGATGCAGAAAGCATCAAGAAAAGATGGAAGGAATACAGAGTCACTGTACCAAAAGGACATGGTTGATGTTCAACTGTTTCAAGAGGTAGCATTTGATCAAGAGCTAATGACACTGAAGGCGGAAGTCCAAGGTGCACTGAAGGAATTGGCAAAGAACAAGGCTACAGGAATTGATGGAATCAAAGTGAAATCTTTCAAGAAAGTGAGGTGGCACAGGAGGCACTCACTCATCTATGCCAAGAAATTTGGAAGACAACTATCTCGCCGACTGATTGGAAGAAATCTGTACTTGTGCCCATTCCAAAGAGAGGTGAACCATTGGAATACGGAAATCATCAGACAATCTCTTTGATATCTTATGTGAATAAAGTTTTCCTAAAGGTAATACAGAAACAGCTGCAAGCATACATTGACAGAGAACTTCCAGAGGTTCAAGCCGGATTCATAAGAGGCCATGGAATGAGGGATATCATTGCTGAAGTCCGATAGATCTTGACTATCAGAAAGATATTTAGCTGTGTTTTATTGACTACACAAAGGCTTTCGATTTTGTGGATCATAACAAGTTATAGACAACATTGTGAAGTATGAGCATTCTGGAACACTTAATTGTGCTCATGAGGAATCTGTACCTGGACCAAGAGGCAGTTGTTCAAACAGAATAAGGGAACACTAAATGGTTTAAAAATTAAGAAAGGTGTGAGAAAAGGTTGTAGTCTTTCACCATACTTATTCAACCTGTACACGGAAAAAATAATCTGAGATGCTGGGTTATATGAAGAAAAACGTGGCATCAGAACTGGAGGAAGACTCATTAATCACCTGTGATTTGCAGATGATACAACCTTCCTTGCTGAAAGTGAAGAAGACTTAAAATATTTACTGATGAAGATCAAAGAGCACAGCCTTCGGTATGGATTGCATCTCAATGTAAAGAAAACAAAAATCCTCACCACTGGACCAATAAACAACATTCTTATCAACAGAGAAAAGATTGAAGTTGTCAAGGATTTCATTCTTCTTGTATCAACAACTATCACCAAGCAGTAAACAGCAGTCAAGAAATCAAACGACGTGTTGCATTAGGCAAATCTGCTACACAATCCCTTTTTAAAGTGTTGAAGAGCAAAGATGTCAGCTTGAAGACTAAGGTGTGCCTGACCGAAGCCATGGTATTTTCAATAGCCTCATTTGGATGTGAAAGCTGGACAGTGAATAAGGAAGACCATGGAAGATTTGATGCTTTTGAATTATGGTGTTAGAGGAGAATATTGAAAGTGCCATGGGCTGCCAAAAGAACCAACTATGTTGGAAGAAGTGCAGCCAGAGTGCTCATTGGAGGCCAGAATGGCCAAACTTTGTCTCTCGCATTTTGGACATATTGTCAGGAGGGACTAGTCACTGGAGAAGGATATATCATGTTGGGTAAAGTGTAGGGTCAGAGAAAAAGAGGAAGAAGCCCAGTGAGATGGATTGGCAATGTGGCAGCATCAACGGGCTCAAGCGTGGCAACAATAGTGAGGTTGGCCCAGGATCTGACACTGTTTCGTTCTGCTGTGCACAGGTTGCTATGAGTCGGTACCAACTCAATGGCACCTAACAATAACAATTAATTGACTTTAACTCTTGCAATCCTCCCTGTGTCTTCTGCTACTTTCATCTTTCCTCTACGAACCTTCCTCTTGTAGTAAATTGTCTTCCCAGCTACCCAACTTAACATGGACTCCTGATGTGGCCTGTAGGATCAGCACTGAACTGTGAACCAAAAGGTCATCAGTTCAAATCCACCAGCTGCTCCTCGGAAACCCTATACAGGGTCACTATGAGTCGGAACTAACTCGATGACAGTTAAGAGCATCAACCCCCTAGCACGTGGTTTCACGTTGTTGTGGTTGTTAGTGCCATCGAGTCCGTTCCGACTCATAGAGACCCTGTATAGGGCTTCCGAAAGCTGTTTATGAGCTTGAACAGCCAACCTTGCAGTTCAAACCGACCTTGTAGGCCAGCTCATGAAACCAGAGCGCCACACCATATTATAATTCTCCTAAAATCCCTGAAACCAACACTACCCATATGTTAACTCCATTTTATACATTAAACAAAGTGATGCTGCTGTGAGAATGTATGTAACTTGACCACGATCAAACAGCAGCTAATCTATAGTGGTGGTGGGAATTGAGCTCTGCGGTACTTGATCTTTTTCATTTTGTGTGTCCATAGGGAAAAACAGTTTTCTAAAGCAGTTTAGCAAGTCCTCGTGTGGCGCTGTAGGATAAGCGCTGACTTCTAACCTTTCAGGTTGGCGGTTCAAATCCACCAGCCACTCCTCGGAAACCTTATACAGGGTCACTCTGATTCAGAACCAACTCAACAGCACAGGGGCTTAACCAGATTACTAGCATCTAGAGGATTTTTTAATAATACGTCTGGGTTAGAAGTAGATGGGAAGGTAATTCTACTTTTTTGTAAAACGCGAGAGCCTTGTGCTGCCTTCAAGACAGGTTGTGTCAGAAAGCTCTCCAGCGGGGGTAGTAGGATGCGCCTGCCAAGCAGGTGCGCGCGCACCTGTCGCCTGTCGGGTGCGCGCTGCGGGGAATGGAGTACGTACTTCTCGCGCGTGCGCGTGCACCCGGCAATGTTCCCTGTACGTGCGCCGTACGTAGGCACGGTGTTCCAGCACTCTGTGCTGGGAGTCAGTTCCTAGCAGAGTAGGAGTCTGGGAGGGGCATTTTCCCGGGCTGTCGCGGCTCCCCCTGGCGGCGGCGGAGCAGCGCTGGAAGCGTGCAGTCAGGCATTCTCCGCGGGCAGCCAGCGGCGGGGCCTTGCCTAATAACGCGGGGTCCTCGGCGGTCTGGGTGGTTGCTGCTTCTGCTGCTGTCGTAGGCGAGGACGGCTGTTGGTGGTGCTGCTGTTGGTTCGCGGCGGCGGCGGCGGCGGAGGAGGCGGAGGCGGAGGAGGAGGGCGAGGAGACGGAGGAAGGCGGAGGCAGGCGCGGCGGCGGCGGCGCCTGGGGCCGGCTTCGGCAAGGGGGGGGAAGATGGCGGACGTGCTCAGTGTCCTGCGACAGTATAACATCCAGAAGAAGGAGATTGTGGTGAAGGGAGACGAAGTAATCTTCGGGGAGTTCTCCTGGCCCAAGAATGTCAAGACCAACTATGTTGTCTGGGGGTAAGTCCGGTAGGGCTGTGGCCAAGGGTGGAAGAAAAGAGTTGGGAGCCCCCAGGTGACCTCTTTCCTAACCCTTCCCCTCGTTTCCCATGGGAACGCGAAAAAAAAACCTGGGGTGCTCCGAGAAAAAGTTTCTCTCCTGAGCAGAAGTTGTACTTTTGGGGTGAGGAGCTGCGTTTTGAGTGGCCCATTCCTTTAAAATTTGAGAAGTCAAAGGACCAAGGTGCCATGGGAATTTCTTACTTTACCGTTCATTTTTTATCAGTATTCATGGAGTGCCTGTAATGTGTAAGGCTGGTGCATAATATACCAGGGCATAGGTGCCCAAAGGAACACATCGTCTGGTGCTGGAGACGTCTTTTTTTTTTGTTCATTTTCTTTTCTTTGAGGCTGCCATGTGTTGTAACTGTCTTCGCTGACCCAGGTTCATTTCTTCTTTCGTGTTCGAGAAAGAGGTATCTCTCAAGAAGAGAGAAGGGAACCAACTATGAAGTAGGACGAAAGACAGATGAGATGAATTTGAAAGTCATCAAAATCTATATTAGAGGTGGAGGCAGGAGTTTTCGTAGGGAGAAAGTTAGTATTGGAATGGTGCGAGAGGATACAGGTATAAGAAATTGATGTGCGTGAATTCATTTGTTATTGTTAAGTGCCGTTGAGTCCGCGACTCAAGGCGACGCTGTATAGCGTTTCCGAGGAGCCACTGGTGGGTTTGAACCGCCGTCCTTGTGGTTAGCAGTCCAGTGTTTGGAATGATAATCCATGTGGGGTTTCTTGAATTTAAATCACTCAGCAAAACATCTAGAGACAGGTCTAATGATTATTAGAGGCCATTTTAGTGATGACACTACCTTTGGGGCTACATTTGGCGATTAGCATCTTGAACCAGAACTCCATTAGTTTTGTTTTATTGAAGAGTAAAGTGCAGGGTGCAGTGTGTTTATGAAGATAAGACAAAAAGCTATGGACAACATCAGGAGCTCTGGTAGCGTAATGGTTATGAGTCGGGCTACTAACCTCAAGGTAAGCAGTTCGAAACTACCAGCGGTTCCGTAGGAGAAAGCTGAAGCTTTCTGCTCCCGTAAAGATTTACAGCCTCGGAAACCCTCTACAGGGTCACTATGAGTAGGAACCAACTCCATGGCACATAACAACGTGTGTGTGTGTGTTTGGTTTGGTTCTTTGGGTTTAGATTTTTTATGATATCTCAAGGACTTACGATTTAATTAGCTTTAAAAATGTATATGAAATGATATTTGGAGTTTTTGAGTGTGTGTGTTAATCTTTTCAAAAGAATCTGCATGGGCAATATTGGATTGGATTTTTTCTTTTTTTTGTCTTTTGAAGTGCTTAAGAGTACTCAGTGCAGATCAGTTAAAAAAATAAATGTGAGAAATAAAAAAAATCTCAAGACAATGGTGGTTAACTTAATCTGAATAGAGTAGATAACACATAAATGGATGTGAAATGTTTTTGTCTCATAAGCGATTATCACTTTTGGATGGGTGGGTAGCATTAGGAAGGGTTTCATAAATGTGTTTGGCATGTTGGCTTCTAGTAATTTTTTCCTGAATGAATGAATATACTTTAAAGAATGGGTAAACTTTAAAACTGTAAATCAAATCAAGAAATACATTTTCATTTATTATAACTGTGCATCCATATGCACGTGCATTTATATATAAACATATGTAACAATAAGCAATACTGTTATTGTATGCGGTCCATTGTTTTTCTATTCTGTATCAAACATGAAGAAAAACCTAGTGGTTACCCATATATTTGATTTCTTAGCGTAGATGTGTAGTTTGAAATAAATTGATTTAAAGGAAAATTGAATACCAGGGTACTTCAAAAAGTTTGTAGACAACTGGAAAGAAAAAGAAAGGAATTTTTCCATGAACTTTTTGAAGCCCCCCTGTAGAATCTGTTAATAAGCAGAATCAGGGCTTATTATAGTGAGCTGCATTCAGATGAATTCATATATTGTCTTAGTTATCTAATGTTACTACAGCAGAAATACTACAAGTGGATGGCTATAGTAACCAGAAATTTATTCTTTCCTAGTTACGGAGACTAGGTGTCTGAGTCCAGACCACTGACTGTAGTAGAGAAAGGTCCTTGTCTCCTTTCAGAATCTGTAGGCCTAGTATTCCTTGGAGATTTCCATGTGTCTTTTCATAAGTCTTTCCCTGGATTTAGGAGCTTCACAGTGCAGGGACCCCAGGACCCAAGGACACTTCCACTCCCAGAAATTCTTTCTTGGAGCTAGTGGGTCCCCTTCTCTTCGAACTCCTGTCTTGTAAGATAAAATGTGCTGCATGCCACACTCTGGGAACCTCTCAGATTGGATCAGGGAATTGCTAGGATTAAGGGTGGTGTTTCTCTCTCTTAATTCTTTTATTGGTTTATCCTATCAAGCTACATCATAGGGAATCATTATGTAACCGCCAAACCAGAGAATCATCCCAGCCAAGTGTACACACATTTTGGGGTTGGAGTGAACACGACATAGTTCAATCCATGAAAAATACATTGACCTTTTTGCTTCTGAATGAGAGAATGAGGTAGGAGAAGTGGGATCAGAAACTAATAATTGTTACTTAGAAAACATTAGAAAAGTTGCATCCTTGTACTGTATTGTTGAATTACATGTACAATTGCATTTTGGGTTTACGTCATTGGTCTAATTTGAGGGATGTCACAAGAATCATACCTCTGAAATTCATTTCTGTGTTTACTATAAGAATATTGTTGAGGATGTTCAGCACTATCTTTCTTATCAGGAGCCTCAAATTTTAACACTAACCGCAGTTGTACTTCTGAGCAATTTAGTGATTTTTCTCATATGAATTCTCCCTATCTGTAACTGGTTAGGTTTCTCTTGCTGTTAACAATGACCTGGGCCTAATTTAGGCCTAATTCTAAAAAGTTTATAGTATCTTAAGAGTATGAATTTTGTGTACTTTCTTTCTGCTTTTTCTCAGTGTTTGCCATTTTGTTCCTTTTGTCCTAATGACCCGTTTGACTCACTGGTTAATGATATACTTTAGTGTATTTTGGTTAGTTATTTTTTAAGTACACTGTTGGACAGCAAAGTAGGTATAGATAAATGAGTACATTAAATTAAGCCCAAAGATTTGAATTAGAATTGCTAGTAAAAATCTTGCTTTGTTTGATTATTTCAGGACTGGAAAGGAAGGCCAACCTAGAGAGTATTATACATTGGATTCTATCTTATTTCTTCTTAACAATGTGCACCTTTCTCATCCTGTTTATGTCCGACGTGCAGCCGTAAGTAGAATTCATTATAAAATTGGTTCTTTGAGTTAATGTTAGATGTCACTTGATTTAGGTAACTTAAGATTTCAAATAAAAATAATGAAAGGTTTGTCTGCGTGAAGTCTCATGGAGGATCACAATTGGGCCAATGCCTGTGATTTATACACATGTTAAAATTGTAACTTTTTTTTTCATTTGATAATGGAGTCCTGATGTGGCGCTGTAGGTTAATCACTGGATTGCTAACAGCAAGATTGTAGGTTCAAACCCACTGGATGCTCCTCACAAACCCTATACAGGTTCTCTATGAGTTGGAATCGACTTGATGGTATTTAACAAACAGCATGTGTAATGTTTATAACAATACAAGTTTTGAAGCTACTTATAAGTGTGATTTTTTTTTTAAAGAGAATTTATGTACTTCTGGAAGGACCCAGATATTTGTGACTCTTAATTTTAAGGAAAAACATTTTTTAAAATGTTAATATGAATGACTCAAGAGACAGATCATTTTTAAAAGTTAATTTTTAATCAATTTAATAACACTTCTTCATTTGTTGTTAGTTTAGCCTTTCTGCACCTCACGATTTAAAAATGTGTTACTCAGAAGCAACTTTATAAAAGTTGATTTCACAGAAAATATGCTGCTGAGATTCTTCATTGATCCAGAAGCAGTGTGTTATACTATGTAAAGCTACAGGTTGCTTGGTCATTGAGTGTGAGACATGGCAAATTGACATAAATGTCCTAATAAATTGTTCCCAAAAGATATTTAGATTTCCAAATGACACTCTTCCCTGAATTTCTTTTGGTAAACTTAAACATAATTTTTTTTTCAGAAGCATAAATAAGTAATATGTACTTCTACTGTTTTAAAAGTTATTTGTGTGGGGGCTTCAAAAATTCATGGGAAAATGGAATTGAAAAGATAATGGACTTTTCCCTCAAACTTTTGAAGCTCCCTTATATTTAAAATTAAATATAAAGTATTTAAAATTAATTATGAAACGTACCAGTTTTTAAGTATGGCTTTTCCCAGTTCTTAATTGTTTTTGAAGTAATTTCATTCATACTTTTCCAAAACATCATCAGCATCACTTTTTGAGTGATAATACCAGCAGTTCCACGGGAGCAAGATGAGGCTTTCTGCTCCTCTAAAGATTTACAGCCTTGGAAACCCTATGCAGGGTCGCTATGGGACGGAACCGACTCAGTGGCACTTAACAACAACAACAACACTATGGCAAGAAGATGTTAAAATGAAAATTACTTTTGTAATCTTCTCTCCCTCCCAGTAGTAATGTTGAGGTTGGTTCTGACCTATGGGAGGTTGTTAAAAATGATTAGGAACATGTCTTGTCTAATGGGCTTTGTAAGGGTCACACTGTAGTACTCCTATTTTCTCAGCAGCATAATTTTAAATGTTTATTATAAAAGCAGTAAAGTATAGTGAAATTACTTGGTCAAAATGGCAGTATCTCTTTGTATAAAGTTAACTTTAATTCACATTGATTAGTGGTAGTTATGTGCTGTGGAGTCGGTTCTGACTCATAGTGACCCTGACCAGGGTTTCCGAGGCTGGTAGTTTCGAACTGCTTATGCTGAGGTTAGCAGTCCAATTCGTAACCACTGCGCTACCAGAGCTCCTTTTAATTCACATTAAGTCTTTAAAATATGAGTTAGGCAGTAATTAGGATGTTTTGTTTTACATGTTCAATCATCTCAGGGTAATAGAAATGATCCAGATCCTTAATATTTAGAGATGGTTTTCATGTTGAATGGTTGTAGAGCATAATTGGCATCTATAGCTGTTACTGTGAACCTTCAAATTCCTGGTCAAGTAAGATCTAGCTCTTTAATTTTCTGTACATTTTTGAGAAGTTGAAAAAGTGGAATCCTAAAATTCTAGAGCCCTATTGTAGGATCAGCACTGGACTAAGAACCATAAGATTGGTAGTTCAAACTGACCAGCCACTTACTGGAAACCTATACAGGGTCACTATGAGTGGGAACCAATTTGAGAGCACTTAACAACAACAGTGAATTAGAGGTTATTTTCTCCTAATTCCTGTGAAAATTTGCTATTTCTTGTGAGCAGACCTCTCCTGGAATGGGTATTCCTGACCCATAGCTCCTATTTTAATGTGAGTCAATTATAACTTTTTCACTTGGCTGTAATAATTCAGTAGTAATCAAATGATGCTTTCTGTTATCAGACTTGTTGTTAGGTGCTGTTGAGTCATTTTCAACTCATGGTGGCCTTATGTACAACAGAATGAAACACTGCCAGGTCTGCCCATCCTCACAGTTGTGTTTAAGCTGATTGCTGCATTCACTGTGTCAATCTCATTGGGGGAGGGGGGGGCTTCCTCTTTATCACTGACTTTCTACTTTACCAAGTATGATGTCCTTTTCAGGTACTAGTACCTCCTGATAACATGTCCAGTGTATGTAAGACTAAGTTTTGCCATTTTGACGTGTAAGGGATATTCTTGCTATACTAATTAGAAGATTTAGGAAACAATAATTTAACATCAAGTCTTCTAACTTTGGACTCAAATTTTTATATTCATAGGTAAAAGTAAAAATTTAACTTGCCCCTCCCCTTTTTAAAAGATTATAGATTATTCCCTAGGCAGTTAAATCTAGTTCATCTATATTATTTGAGAATATGTACAGTGAAATGTACTACTCAGTGTTGGTCATAGGTTCTAAGGACTTTCGTTACTTCATTTTTGCTCATGTAAGGTGACAGTTTTATAATCCTGCCACCATAATGTTATTTACATTAGAGAAATGAAATGCAAAGTTGTGGATTTGTTAAATTCATGAAACAAAGATGTGTTGGTAACCAAAGTATAGTCTTATTTTGCTCACCTCTTTACAAATGATTTTGCTAATGATTAATATAGAATTAACTGTAGGATAAGCACTGTACTACTAGCCACGAGGCCAGCAGTTCAAACCTACCAGCTTCACCTTACAAGGAAGACGAAGTTTTCTGCTTTTGTAAGATTTATAGCCTCAGAAATCCTATATCTATGAGTTGGAACCAGACTGATGGCAGTAACAACACCAACAATGTAAGAGATGAAAGAAAAATTATCCATTTTACAAAGATATGTTTGTCAGATTTTTATTTCTGTTCGGCTTGCAGAATTTATATACACAGGCAACCTAAACAACTACTGTAAATATTTTCTTGCATAATTTGCCAAATTTTGCTCATTCTTGAATAGCATGTTGTTGTTGTTAAGTGCCGCTGAGTTGGTTCTGACCCATAGCGCAACCCTGTATAGGGTTTCCAAGGAGCAGCTGGCCTTATAGCTCAAGCTGATTTTGCAGTCCTGCGTATTAAACAGCACACTAGGACTCCTGACTAGCACATGTTATTGTGTTGTTAAATGCTGTTGAGTCGATTCCAACCCATAGTGACCCTGTATAGGATTTCCAAGGAGCAGCTGGTGAGCTTGAACCACCGACTTTGCAGTTCAAACGACTTTGCAGTCTGACGCATTAGCCCATAGCGCCAGACATAGCTCTTGTTAATTATCATAATTTAGCTTTAGTGGTTAATATAGTTGAGGTGAAGGAATTCAGAAGAAATATTTTGAGGAGATCTGATTTGTGTGTGAGAAAAGAATTACTTTGGAAATACTGTATAAAGTGAGGAAGTAATGGGACTAAAAAGGTACATGTTCCAAATGTGCAACAAACCATAATGAATAAAATTAAAAAAAATATTTAGAATAAACAAAAGTTGAAAAAGTAAGAGTAGAATTGATATTTTAGAGAGAAAAGAGGCACTTTCATTTCTAATTATATTTTGAATATCCTAATAAAAATTAATGCATAAAAATTATAAAAGATTTTTGTTTTCAGAGGTTATTTTCTTCTATTTCCTGTGAGTAATTTTCTCTTTCTTGTGAGCAGAACACTCCTGAAATAGCTATTCCTGACATAGCTCCTATCTTTCAGA
>NW_006408527.1:35616396-35617127 GCF_000296735.1 Chrysochloris asiatica | reverse complement strand
CCACCAGCAATGTAGGAGGGTCCACTCTCTCCTCATCCTCTCCAACATTTATTGTCCTCTACATTTTTGATCTTTGCTGTTGTTGGTGGTGTAAGATGATAGCTCATTGTTGTTTTGATTTGAATCTCTCTAAGGATCTCTCATAGCATAGTGGTTATGAATCAGGCTGCTAACTTCAAGGCAGGCAGTTCAAAACTACCAGCGGTTCTGCAGGAGAAAGATGAGGCGTTCTGCTCCCGTAAAGATTTACAGCCTTGGAAACTCTGCAGGGTCGCTATGAGTTGGAACCGACTTCACGGTACTTAACAACAACAACAATGGCTAATGGCTAAACATTTATAATGTTTGTTGGCTGCTCAGATGTCTTCCTTGGTGTGAAGTGTTTGTTCATGTCCTGTACCCGTTTTTTAATTGGGTTATTTGTCTTTTTCTTATAGAGATATTGTAGTTTCCTATATTAGAAACTAGTCCCTTGTCTGATGCGTCATTGTAAAAGATTTTTTCCCATTCTGTGGGTTGCCTTTTTACTCTTTGGGTGAAGTCTTTTGAAGCACATAAGTTTTTAATTTTTAGTATATCCCAATCATCTCTTTTGTCTACTTTTGTTTGTGTAATTTTCACAATGTTTGGTAGTCTGTGTGTGTCCTATTGTTGTTATTGTTTGGTGCCATCGAGTCGGCAGCAACTCATAGTGACCCTATGCACAACAGAATGAAACAATGTCTGATCCT
>NW_006408527.1:35603451-35616296 GCF_000296735.1 Chrysochloris asiatica | reverse complement strand
ATTATATTAATAGTTATAATTATATTCCAGGTTATGTTGGAATAAAATTCAGACTCTAGGGGCTTTCAAAAAAGCTCATGGGAAAATGATGTTAAAAGATAGTGTAAAATTTCCAGGAACTTTCTGATGCCCTGTTGTATGGTGTTTATCTTTATTAAGTTTCATATGGTTGTTACTGATTTTCATGTCTATTTTAAACTTTTTGCTTCAGACTGAAAACATTCCTGTGGTTCGAAGACCTGACCGAAAAGATCTCCTTGGATATCTTAATGGTGAAGCATGTGAGTATTTTAAAAATTGTTGTCACTCTTAAATAGATAAGTTTCTTTCTTTCTTTCTTTCTTTTTTTTTAATGAATTGAAAAGCAGCGGGAAGAGAATTGATATTAAAAAAATTAACTCACTTATGTACAACTCTGTTCACTTTTTCTGTTACTGTAAGTGCACTTTGTGTTTACAGCCAGTCATTCCTGCCTTATATATGGGTTCCATCTCTTTTTACTCACTAAAAGACCTTACTTCTGTATATTATTATTTCTTTCTTGCATCATCAGTTTCACTTATTATGTCGTTTCCTTTAAAATACACAAATAAAGTAGTAATATCTCTCATCTTTTAAAAAAAGCAAAAATTGACCCCATATTCATACTCTCTTCTGTTGCATATAGTTTTCGCTATTACTTCAGAGTTCACGGAAAGAGTTGGTGTGGTGTCACTGCTACCTCTTTACTCACTCAAATCTAACATTTATCCTTACCATCTTTCAGAAATCACTCTTGTAAAGTCAGCAACTGATAAAGGATTGTTGTTGTTAAGTGCTGTCAAATCAGTTCTGACTCTGGGGTTTCTGATGATGGGTAATGGGTTTGAACTGCTGACCTTGTGGTGCAGTGCTTTATCCTACAGTGTCACACGTGACATAGGGTTTTGTTGTTGATTAGTGCTGTTGAGTCGGTTCCGACCCATAGCAATCCTATACAGGGTTTCCTAGGAGTGGCTGGTGAATTTGAACTGCTGACCTTCTGGTCAAGTGTTTGTCCTACAGCTCCACACCAGACATAAGGTTACAAATCCTTTATTCTGTTTTGTTAGCAGCATACTTGAGCTCTAAACAGCATTTAATACTACCTTCTGAAAGCCATTCTTCACTTGGAGTTTGGGGCACCAAACTCTCGTGGTTTTCTTCATCCTCACTGTCTAATTCTCAGTCTGTTCTGCTTACTTTCTTTTTTTTTTTTTGCCTGACTTCTAATTCTTGAATTTCTGTAGGACTTGATTCTTTTTCTTTTTCTTTCTCTTTTAATGTTTACTCTTTTGGTGAGTTCCTTTATTTTTATCCTTTAAATACTTCCATATGTTGATGAGTTTCAATTTTCAATTTATCTCCAACACTGACTTCTTCCATGGCAACTTAGCATCATCTCTTGGTTGTTTATTGTTGTTGTTAAGTGCTGTCAAGTCAGTTCCGACCTATTGTGACCCCATACAGGGTTTCCAAGGAATGGCTGGTAAGCTTGAACCACCAACCTTGCATTTCAAACCAACATGCATATTAACTCATAATGCCAGTTGGCATCTGAAATTTAACATGTTCAAAATGGAATGCCAGATTCTCTCCTCTTCTCCCAAACAAAAAACAAAACACCCAAGTCTAGTATACTGCATTCATGTAATTTATTAAGTCAAAAAATCTGGAGAAAACTTTTCTCATATCTCACATCTATTCCAATAACAAGTCCTTTTCTCTACTTTTACAGGTATGACAACATCTGATCTTTATACCTCTACCATATTTCATCTTCCTTTAGACTATTACATAGCCACTTCTCAAGTCTCCACTGTTTTGTGTAGTGCATTTTCCACCTAAAAGTCAGAATGACACTTTATTTGCAATTTCAAATATTTCAAATGTGTAGCCTGCCTGCTCACAGCTATCTTGTGGTTTTCCATTATGCTTAGAATAAAGCAGTTGCTTCCTATATTGGCTGTATATGATCTTTGTTGTTGTTAAGTGTCATTGAGTGGCTTCTGACTAATATAGTGACCTCGTATAGGGATTTCGAGGCGTTGCCTTGTGGTTAGCAGTCCCGTGCTAATCCTACAGTTGTAACACTAGGACTCTTGCATGGTCTTGCTTCTGCCTAAATCTCTTGTGACTTTCTCCCAATCTTCCTTTGATCACAGCAGTCCAGTCTCATCAGTGTTTCAGGTGTTCTAACTTCAGACCCTTTGTGCTTGCTTTTTCTCTCTCTTGAACTCATTTGGTTTTATGCCTGACTTGTTCCATCACAAAGAATTTCTCTGACAACTCTTCAGGAGTACTCGTATGATGCTGTGGGTTAATGTGCTGGAATGCAAAGTCGCTTTGAACCACAAGGTCATTGGTTCAAGCTCACCAGTTGCTCCTCAGAAACCCTATTCAGGGTTGTTACAGGTAGGAACCGACTCATTGGCACTTAACAACAACAACTCTATCTAAAATATAAAATAATACCACTTCTCTACATCCTCCCATCCTATTTCGTTTTGTTGCTTAAATAAGATCTTTTTCTTTGATTTGATGATAGTTAAATATTTGTTTATGTATTTGTGTTTTCCCTGTTAGCGGCTAGACCTCAGTAGACAGAGACTTGTTTTTTTTTGTTTTTTTTTTTTTTGTTGTTTATTGTTGAAGACCGAGCATTTAAAATGGTATTTGGTATATGTTGTTGTTGTTATGTGCCGTGGAGTCAGTTCTGACTCAGTAGTGCTTAAATGAATAAATGAATGATTGTTAATTTGCCATGTTACAGAATACAAATAAATTGATACAGTAGAACTGTTTTCCCTGGGATGGTATTTACTACTTTAAGTCATTAAAGCTGTCCTGTCACATATTTTTCTCCATGGCTTTAAGCAGTAAGATTGATTTGTACATAGAATCTTATGCAAATAGAAAGATTATCATCAGAAGTGTTGTCTTTCTGTGTTAAATCTTCATTCAGTATTCAGTAAGCACTAACTTAGTGCTTATTCTTGCAGGTATTGTGCTGTGTGCTCTACAAAATGCAAAATCTCTGTCTTCAATGTGTTTACTGTTCTAGAAGGTAGACAGATACAGGATTAGAATCTGGGAAGTACTAAAGAGAGAGGGGGACCAGTTGTGCTATGAAGAAGGTTGGAAATTGAGAGGATATGAAAGATTTCCTTTGACTTAAATCAAATTTAATTTTTTTTGAAGCAGTTTTTCCACAACTTTTAAAATCATGAGAGTTGTGTGGTATACTAATTAAAAATAGTAACTTTTGTTTCAGAAGATCTGGTATAGTTTTACAAATCTTTATTTTTAACGTGCCCCACTCCTCATTTATCTACATGGTTAGGTTCTAAAGACCAGGTTGTTATGCAAAATTGGGAATGACTACATCATTACATAATGGCTAAATTACATCCTGTAACTGCCAAACTACTGATAATCATGGCTCAGCCAAGTTGACACATAGCCATCACTGTCATTGTTGTTTTGACTTTGTAGCTCAGTGTTCATTATATATGTAAAATAAGGGATAGTAGATTTTTTGGATAGCAAGGTAGTTGATAAGTGAAGAGTAGGTATGTATGCTGGTAGGACTACAAGGAAACATTATAATATCTTGTTGACTGTAGTGTCAGTTGATTGAACCTCCCATTCAAGTAATTTTTCAGCAGTCATTTATAATTGCACGTTTAACATAGAAATTCCACTTATGGGATTTTTTTATTATATATACTTTGTACAGGTACGTTTGAATCGACATATACAAAATTATTCATTGTGGCATTATTCATAATGGCAAAAGACTTAGAATTGAAATGTCTATCAGTAGAGGAGTAGATATATTTAATTCATACAACAAAATACTTTGTATTTAGTAAAAGATTTAAGAATGTGTTCCACATTCTGATAATGAAAGGATGTTGGAGATATATCATTATGTTAAAAAAATGCAAGGTGCAGAATAGTATCTAGTATGCATGTTTTTGTGGACAAGGGAGGAAAACAAGGGGCTAATAGACTCTTTTGAATCTACGGTAATACTAGAAGGATATACAAGAGACTAACAGTGGTTATGGAGGATGGTGGGAAGTAGGAATTTGAATGGGGACTGGTATATACCTGTTTTTATACTTTCATTATTTTTGAGCCATTCTAAATGATGTAATTAAAATGTAATTTAAAGGTTTTTTACCAATTGTACTGAAAAGTATGTTTAATATGAATGCTAACTTAAGACTTTCCCTCATCTGTATACTTTTATGTATTTAGGTTTAGATGTACTTTTTATGTGTGTGTGTTTGATACTGGAGTGTTTGAATTGACTGGTTAATTTCAGTTAATGAGATCAACTCAATAGTTTGTAAGGTAAATTGTTAAAAATGTGTCCTTTTGTATAGTGTCTAATATAGATTAGTCTTGTAGTTAAGTTATTTTTATGAAACTACTGTAAAGTATATTTTTATTTAAGAAAATCATCATTTGAAACTTAGAAATGTAGCAAACCTTGAGCATTTCACTAATTCATATCTAATGTTTGTGTTTAAGTAATCACTCACATGAATCTTTTTAAATCTTCAGCAACATCTGCAAGTATTGATAGAAGTGCCCCCCTAGAAATAGGTCTACAGCGATCTACTCAAGGTATGTCTTGACATGCGTTTGTATAGAACTTTAAAAAATATGCCAAAGCTATATGTTTACTAACTTTTGTTTTTTTTTTTATAAAAAGTTAAGCGTGCTGCAGATGAAGTTTTAGCAGAAGCAAAGAAACCACGAATTGAGGTAATGGAGTTTTATTTTAAAGGTGATTAATACTGGTACAGGAGTTATATTGGCACTGTACGATAAGCACTGGACCTAACTGAAAGTCTGATAGTTCAAACCTACTAGCTGCTCTGAGGGAGGAAGATGAGTCTTTCTGTTTTTGTAAAGATTTACAGCCTTGGCAACTTTGTACAGGGTCACTATGAATCAGTGGCACTCATTGGGTATAAAGTTACTGAAATTGGAATTGTGTAATAATTAGACTTTTGTGCTTATGTTGTTGTTGTTAAGTACCGTGGAGTCGGTTCCAACGTATAGTGACCCTGCACAGAGTCCTAGGAATATTGTTGAGGGTGATTAGGATGGGGGGTGATAGTGAAAAGAGCAACTAATATGTTGCTTGAGTTATCGTTTTGGCTTTCTTATTTACAAGCCAAGTCATGGACAAATGAATTAATTTTCTTTGTCTTTCATATCCTATGTAAGAGTACAAGGTTTCAGAAAGTTTGGAAAAGTTGCAATATCTTTAAATTATATTTTTGCACAAGCTTTTTGAAGCACACTCCCCCCCCGCCCCTCCCCAATATTATACTAGAGCAGCGGTTGGAGAACTTTTGAAGAAAGGGTCAGTAAGTAAATATTTTAGGCCCCATGCATTTTTTGGTCTCTGTTACAACTTCTCCACACTTTTGTAGTCCCAAGAATTGTTAGGCAATATATAAATGAACAGGTGTACTGTGTTCCCGCAAAACATTGCACACACAGGTAGTGGGCTACATTTGGCCTGTGTGTTGTAGTTTACCTACACTGGGAGTAAGGTGATATGGGCATTTATCTTAAGTTTGAACTTAATATATATAGCTATTTTATTAAACTACATATCATGTTACAGATTTCTTGTAGAATTTTATGTCAAGTGGAATAGTTTTTAATGGTAATTCACATGAAATAGAAGCCACCAAAAAAATGGAATTACCCATAATAAAATTTATTGTTAGTTAATATATTGCATAAAACAGTTGAACCAGCAATATTAATATGCTAGGATCCCAGGAACTTGAAAAATCCACAACAGATAGCTTAATAAAATTATTTTCAGCGCATGTGTTAAAATGTGTTTTTCAGAGATAGCTTTATTACATAGACAGATTTTTATTTCCGCAAGTACATATTGATAGGCCTTACAAGGCTCTGTGCTCAGAGAGATAAACCTGAGGGTAGTAATTTTAATTTTACTAAACTCTAGACTGTGTTTAATTTTAAAATGAGTCGCCTCTAAAGTAACTTGGACAATCTTTGTTAATGCCTTTATTACAAATGTTTAGTACATCTGCTTACATTAATTTCAGCTGATGTGTTCATGTTAAGATTTTTATTACATGATGGACTAATATTAGGGTATTGTTTAGATTCAACATCATTTCTGAATCTCTTGAATATGTTTATGCTTTTTATACAATAGCATATTTTACTAGTGATAGACACTGACTCTGGTCCTGAGTTTTCATATTTGTAGAATGTAGGCATTGAGCTACATCGAGTTGTTAAGTTTTATTTTGCTTTTAAAGAGGAACATAGTTTTCAGACAAAATTACGTATTTTAGATAAAAGTTTAGCTATGAAGATTGAATTCAGATACGATCTTGAAGTGGCTAATGGCCACTTTGCAGTAGACTCTTAATATTGTGATGAAAATGTTTTGAAAACTGTTGAAGTTTAACTTGAAGTGTTTTGATCTTTGTTGAGGAATTTATGACCAATATCAGTTTAGGACCTGAAAAAAAATTGAAATTCAAAATTAAATTCTTGACTGTGATGAGTATTTTTATAAACTTTAGTTATAAACCTTCTGAAGGAGAGAACACTAACTCATAGAAAAAGTGATTGAACAACTTGTTTTCTAAACTTTTAGTTAATTATCTTATGGGAGTTAACATTTTTTTATTGTATCTGTATAACGTGTAAACTAAAAGTAATTTTAAAGCTATCTTAGGATCAGATCTACCTAGAATTTTATATGGTGGAACTTTGGTAAGAAACTGGTTATGTATTTTTTCTTAACAAAAGTTTTAAACATTAAATAATCAGTAATTATTTCCAGGATGAAGAATGCGTTCGTCTTGATAAAGAGAGATTGGCTGCTCGTTTGGAGGGTCACAAAGAAGGAATTGTACAAACAGAACAGATTAGGTAAGATTTTTTAAGTAGAAAGTAGGTAGTTTAGGCATGCCTAAGTCTTACATAGAAAAGGAGAATTCCTGGTGTGATACTGTAAGGATTAGCACTGGATGGCTAATGCACAGTTGGTGGTTCAAATTTAGCCAGTGTTCCTCAGAAACCCTATACAGAATCACTATGAGTTGGAACCGATTCATTGGCATTTAAAAAGAACAACACCCATGTTTGCAATGAACCGTGGTAGCACAATGATTAATGCCTTGGATACTAACTGAAAAGTTAGCGGTTTGAACCCAGCAGCTGCTCTAGGTGAGATTGCAATCTTGGAAACTGTGGGACAGTTCTAGTTTGTCCTGTAGGGTTGCAGTGAGTTTGAATTGACACACAAAAGGCAAAGAGTTTTTTTAATCCATGCTTATATTTTCCTCTTCTGCTTAGTATTAAGTGGCTATACCCTAAATTCAAAAGTATATGATGTGTGGACGTGTTTATTTTAGGGAGGATTAGAAGTCATTGTGCTAATCATGTTTTCTGGAAAATCCTTTTGATATTATTGCCACATGGGTCTTTTTTTAAAAAAATTATTTCATGATATAAGCCACTCATTTTATTATATAATCTCTTAGAGATTTTTGGCAATGGTCAGCAGACATTTTCTGTGAAGTATTACATCTTAAATATATCTGGCTTTGCAGGTCTTTGCTGTACTCAGTTCTGCAGCAGAAGACAAAGGAGCTATAAACAGTACATAAATGAATGGGCATGGCTAAATTTGACCTGTAGCCTTAGTTTTTTGACTTTTTTTGATTTTTAGTGTAATATGAATTATTTTGTAACATTTCTTTGCCACAGTCTCCTGCTTATGGAATTTTTATCTAAATTTAAAAAGTCAGTACAGATTTAAGAAAGCATTTTCGTTGATATACAGTTGATAATACATTAAACTGCACATAGTTAATTATACAAGCTATGAAGCCATCATCAAAGTGAAGACACTGAACATAGCTGTGGCCCCGTAAGTTTTCTGTGCTCTTGTGATGCCTTGCTACCACCTTCCCAACGTCCTCTCCTCCCGAGGCAATCAGCGATCATCTGTTACAGTAGATTAATTTGTTTTTTTCTAGTAAGGTGCTGCCGAGTTGGTTTTTGCTCATCATGGTGGTAGTGTGCCATGGAGTTGGTTCTCACTCATCGTGAGATGAGTGAGATGAGGGTTTCAGAGGGTTTAGATTTTTATGTGAGAGGAAAACCTTGTTTTTCTCCTGTGGTATGGTTTCGCGGGCTCGAATCGTGGGCCTTATGTTTCTCAGTCCAGTGCTTATCAAACAGTTTTAGTACACCTTGGTAAAAAGAGGAGCTTTCTGTTCTGTAAAGATTTGCAGCCTTGGAAACCCTACATAGAGGTTGCTATGAGTTGTAGTCGACTTGATGGCAGTGTATTTATATAGTTTTATTTCTCTGTTTTCTTTTACATAGCATAATTATTTGTGAATCATCCATGATTTTGGGTGTGTTATTAGTTTATTACTTCTTGCTATGAGTATATTAGTTTGTTTACCCAGTCACCTGTTGATGGGCATACAGGTTATAGCTACTTTTTGGCAATTACAAATAAAGCTGCTATGCACTTTTGTGTACAAGTTTTTGGATGGACAGTGTAAGTTTTCATTTAGGAGTGGAATGGTTGAATCACGTGGTGGTGGTGTTACTAAGTACCGTCAAGTAAGTTCCAATCCATAGTGACGCTGTATACGGTTTCCGAAGAGCAGCTGATGAGGTTGAACCATCTACCTTGTGGTTCAAATTAACTTCACAGTACAGTGGATTAACTCACAGGTCCTTACTGGTGTTTCCAAAATCACTGTACCATTTTACATTTCTACCAGCAGTGTGAATTTCTCAACATTTCCTGTCTAGAACTTGGTATGGTCAGTTTTTTCAGTTTTTACCATTTAAAAAGGTGTGTAGTGTTATTTCATTTGATGTGATCATCATTTTATGTACTTATTTGTCATCTTATCTCTTTGGTGAGGTTGGTTTTCCAAATTTTTGCCCATTTTAAAAATTGAGTTTTTTTAAAAAAGTGACATTGGAGAGGAGAGTTTGTTACATACTCTATAAAAGTTCTTACACGGTACATTCTTTGAAATATTTCTTCTATATATGGTTTGTTTTTTCATTCTGCTAACAATATGAGTGCTTTAGGAGGAATAGAATATTCTAAGTTTGATGAAGTCTGTTGGTGTGTTCTTTGTGGATTGTGCTTCTCATGTTGTAGCTAAGAAATATTTGCCCTAAGTAAGGTTAATAGTTTCCTATACTTTCTTGAAGACATTTTAAAGTTTTAGATTTTGTATTTGTAAGTGTGTGATCCATTTTGAGAGTTTTTTTTTAATGCCTTAGGATAATGGTTTGTAGTGTTGTTTTTTCACCTAATACAAGGATTGAAGTTCAGTTTTGTACATATGGATTGCCAGTTGTTCAAGCATGATTGGTCTCCATGGTATTTCAGTTACCAGTGGCATAGCTTCCAGCATCACAGCAGCACACAAGCCACCACAGTACAGCAAAACGATAGATGAATTCCGGTACAACTCAATATCATTGATTGTATTTTTCATGCTATAACTCCATTTTCATGATCCTTAACCAGAATATGACCCACCATTAATATAAACTCAATGCTCCCTTTCTACTCCCCAGCCAAAAGTTTTCTGATTACTCTCAGTAAGCTTTGTGTTCTAGATATATATTTATTTCATATAAGTAAGATTATACTGTATGAGGAGGTTTTAAAAGGTTCATGGAAAAACTGAATGAATATAATGGAATTTTTGCATCAACTTTTTGGAGTCCCCTCATATTTGCCCTTTTGCAACTGACTTATTTTACTCAGCATATTTTCAAGGTTCTTCATTTTGTTGCATGCATTAGAACTTTTTTCTGTTTACCTCTTCATTATACTATGTGTTATGCCATAATTTGCTTATTGTTTCCTCTGTCTTAGATATTTTGCGTGTTTTTTTTCACCTTTTGGGTATTGTGCAAAGTTCTGCAATAAATTTTGGCATACAGATTTGTTTTTACTGTATGACTGGATATTAAAGTTTTTATTTCATCTTTATTTTTGAAAAAGATTTTTACTGTATATGGAATTCTAGGTTGACAACTTTCAGTTTTCCTATTTTCATGCTTCATACTATCCCTTTTCTGATTATCAGTGGATGTTTGTAACTGTTACTCCTTATTCTGAGTTGTGCCCCATCAGCAAATGAAGATTCTAAAAGCTTTACTTGATTTCACAGAATCTGCTCTTTATTTTATAAAATGCACCTTTTTAAAAATCCTATGAGTACTTTAAAATTTTTCTGATCACTTTTTTGAGGATTTTAAGTTTGACATGATTGGAAAGAGTGTTTTTTTTTTTTTTTTTGATTTTTTTTGTCTATTTAGCATCTTCGGGGTATTTTTTAGTTTATAGCTTTCATCAGATTTGGAAATCTGTATATATATATATTTGTTGTTGTTGTGTGTTGTGGAGTTGGTTCCGACTCATAGCAACCCTGTACAGGGTTTCCGAGGCTGTAAATCTTTACGGGAGCAGAAAGCCTCATCCTTTTTCTGTGGAACAGCTGGTAAGTTTCGAACTGCTGATCCTGAGGTTAGCAGCCTGATTTGTAACCGCCACTCTACCAGAGCTCCCTATATATATATATTTTGAAGTTTTTATTGTGAATTGGGTGATAGGTTACATGGGAGAATATCAGCTTTACATTCATTCTGTTGTATTTAGTTTCATTGCAATGATTACAATCTCCTCCATGCATTATCATTCAATAGCATTTGCTTCCATTCCTTCTAGTTTTTTTTTTTTTTGATGTACACCAAGGCATTCAGTAATATACAACCATTTAAACAACCAAAGGGCACACCCTACAAACCTGTCCACTGGCTGTCAGCCCACAGGCCCTTTCCCTCCCTGATTCCAGGGTTTCCAGCTGCTCCATCTCTCCACGTCATCAACTCTGTCTCTATCCCTGGTGTCACTGCTTCTCTGGATAGGGTCCCACACTCCTCTCTTCTCCCTTGTTGGTCCCAGGGTCCTCTGCTACTGGACTGCAAGATCAATCACTCCCCTCCTTTTGTTACAAAACATCTACCTTCGCATTTGCAGTCCTTATAATCAGTCCTGATAGCAATTCCACAAAAGCCTTATCCCTATCTCCTTTCACCAGCGCTGTCCAGACAGGTTGGAAATCACTCAGTGGAGACTCTACCTTCCCCCATATCCTGTGAAACTAGTCTCCCTCTTGAAAGTTTGTAAGCCAGTCGCTTTGTGCGTTGTAATCCCCCATTTTGGGTAGCCAATGTCTAAGTTGCCCATCCTTGTCAACCCTGCGTACTGAGGGGGTGGGAATGATCCTCGCTGTAAAGACTCATTCCCTCTTTTGAGCTACTACATCCATAAATGTAGGTCAAGTTCATCAAATTGTAGCAGATTATTCTTTTATTCCTCTAGTCGAGTTCTGATCATCCGGCCATTGAAGCCAGGTCAAATGGGTGTTATCTACAAGTATGGGTATGCTCTTGCATCTCCCTTTGCTTCATATCAGTTGGGCGCTTCACTCTCTGCTCTGGTCCTCTGTGGCAATGTCCCTGTCCCTGGGTCCAGGATTCTACAGGTCTCACCGTACTGTTGGCCAGCCAGGTCTCAATCGATGTAGACATGAGTCTGTTGAACGTGGTTGGACTTAGCTCATAACTTCAATGATGTTTTTCCCCCACTTGCCCTTATTGGTAGACCCTACATGGTCACCAGCAATACCATATGCCTGCTCCTGCATTCCCCTTGAGTTTCAGTCTTAGAAGGGTGTTTGCCCTGAGGGAAACAACCACTTGCCCTGATGGTTCTTGTAGGAGTCAGTTGGACTGCTGTTATTGTTTTTATTTTTCCTGCTGGTCTTTCTTTCAAGAAGTATCTTCTGTTCTAGCTGCTCCAGGCTGGTCTTCTTGTCCTTTCAATTAGAAATTTCCCACCTCAGAAAATTCTGGATGGGGATCCAGATTCCACCTATGGTCTTAGCAATGCAAAGGCTTCACAGGAAGCCTCCTTCCCTGGGCAAGTTCTAGCCCCAATTTAGGTATTCCAATAGGCTGAAGACAGACTTACAGGCTTTCTATGGTGAAGTTTCTCGCTATTCCTTTCTCCCCCTCAAGTGTCTATTTCACAGTAGCAGGCAAGGGAAACTAAGATTCAAAAGACAGCCAAGCATCTTAATATTATTTCCTCTCTTTTAACCATTCAAACCATGCCTCAATCCCTGTATCCCAGAACCCTGTTATTCCAAGGTTGAGCCTACATCATTGTTTACCTCTGTCCCACTTAGCCCATGCAAACCTGCCTACATAGTCTCCCATTCGCCTTGTTCTTTCATTGCCCTCCCACTTCTAGTGTATTGTCCCCCAGCACCCTTACTTTCTTGTATCTGTTCCTTATCTTTTGCTCCAGCTTCCCCTGCCTCCCCTCATCCCACCCCCTACATACCAGTAGCCAACAAAGAATTTTTTTTTCCCCCTTTTAGTGTGGGTACTTCTGGTTTGGTGCTGTGGGTTAATGCGCTAGACTGCAAAGCTGTTTGAACTGCAAGATTGGCAGTTCAAGCTCACCAGCTGCTCCTTGGAAACCCTGTACAGGGTCGCTGTGGGTCAGAACTGACTCACCTGCACTTCACAACAACTTTTTCTTAAACTTTTACAATAATGGTCCTATGCAATATTTCTCCTTTTGTGACTTACTAATGTCACTCAGCATAATGTCCTCAAGGTTCATCAGTGTTATGTGGTGGCTTGCAGCTTCCTTGCTTGTTATTCTTCAAGGTAGTATAATA
>NW_006408527.1:35592007-35600718 GCF_000296735.1 Chrysochloris asiatica | reverse complement strand
GTCTTCTTAATGAATTTTTGCTCTCTTCACTTATGATGTTTTTGATGTCATCCCACAACTCTTTTGGTCTTTGGTCTTTAGTGTTTAATGTATCAAAACTGTTCTTCAGATGATCTCTAAATTCAGGTGGGATAAATTCAAGGTCATATTTTGGCTCTTGTGGACTTGTTTTTATTTTCTTCAGTTTCAGTTTGAATTTGCATATGAGTAATTGATGGTCTGTTCCTCGTCTGCCCCAGGCATTGTTTTCAGTGATGATATGGCGCTTTTTCATCTTCTCTTTCCACAGATGTAGTCAGTTTGATTTCTTTGTGTTCCATCTGGCAAGGTTCATGTGTATAGTCTCCTGTTATGCTGTCTAAAGAAGGTACTGGAAATGAACAGATCATTGGTTTTTGCAGAATTCTATCATGGGTTCTCCAGCATCATTTCTATCATGAAGGCCATATTTTCCAACTACTGGTACTTCCTCTTTGCTCCCAACCTTTGCATTCTAATCACCAGTAATGAGCAATACATCTTGATAGCATATTTGATCGATTTCAAGTTGAAAAAGTTGGTAGAATTATTCTATTTTATCCTCACTGGCTTTAGTGATTGGTGCATAAAATTGAATAATAGTGGTATTAACTTCGCTTCCCTGTAGGCGCGTTATTGTCCTATCACATACAGCGTTGTATCTCATGACTGATCTGGATATGTTCTTTTTGACTATGAATGCAACACCATTCCTTTTAAATTTGTCATTTTCTGCATAGTAAACCATGTGGTTGTCAAATTCAAAATGGCCAATACCAGTCCATTTCAGCTCACTAATGCCTAAGATATCGATATTTATTCATTCTATTTCATTTTTAACAACTTCCCATTTTCCCAGATTCTTACTTCATACATTCCATGTTCCACTTTTCAGTGGATGTTTACAGCTGTTTCTCTTCATTTTGAGTTGTGACCTATCAGCAAATGAAGGTTCTGTGGGCTTTTCTCCCACGAGCTTAACTCCATTCACGTCATCATGGTTAACTCTACTTTGAGGAGGCATCTCTTCCCCAGTCGCATTTTGAGTGCCTTCCAACTTGAGAGGCTAATTTTCCGGCACTGTATCTGACAGTGTTTCTCTGATATTCATAAGGTTTTCAGTGACTAAATATCTGGAAGTAGTTCGTCACTCTTCCTAGTCTGTCTTTGCCCTAATTAGAGCCCTCAAATTTGTCCCATTTTTTTCATTGACTGTCTTTACAATTCTGGAATTGACATTTAGGTCTTTAATCCATGCTGAGTTGGTTTTTACATATGGCGTAAGGTAAAAGTCTGTTTTCAGACTTTTGCATATCGCTTTCCAATAATGCCCGTACCATCTGTTGAAGAGACTTATCTCTTCCCAATGCATTATACCTTGGTCCTGTGTAGAAAGTCTTTTGGCTGTTTGTGGATGGGTTTATTTTCTGGATTCTCGATTCTGTTCCATTGATCGATGTATCTTTCATTGTACCAGTACCAAGCTGTTTTGACCACTGTAGCTGTGTAGGAAATTTTGAAATCAGGGAGTGAGAGGCTTCCCACTTTATTCTTTTTCTTCAGCAGTGCTTTGCTTATCCTGGATCTCTTTCCTTTCCATATAAAGTTTGTAATAGTTTTTTCCATCTCTTTGAAGAATGTTATTGGATTGTGGATTGGGATTGCATTGTACATGTAGATTGCTTTCTGCAGTATAGACATGGTATATTCTTCCATTTTTGTAAGTCTATTTTGGTTTCTTGTTGTAGTGTTTTGTAGTTCTTTGTTTCTCTGGTTAAATTTATTCCTAGATATTCATCCTTTGGGCGGCTATTGTAAGTGGCATTGCTTTCCTAATGTCCTTTTCAGCGCTGTAATTATTGGTATAGAGGAATCTAACTGATTTTTGTATGTTGATCTTATACCACTTTGCTGAGTCTTCCAATGAAGTCTAGTAGCTTTTTTACTGAGTCTTTGGGGTTTTCTATGAATAGGATCATCTTGTCTGTGCACATAGATGGAAATGTTTTTGGTACTGGGTTTTCAGCTATGTTTTTCTGTCTCCCCTTACTCAGTCACTCAAATTCCACTTGAAGTTGTTTGACAGTTTACTGACGGTTCTTTCTTTTATTGGATTTTAATTCTTTTTGGATATTTTTTGTTGTTGTGTCTTCAAGGTTATTCATTAATCTTTTTTTCTGGATTCGTATGCATTGTATTTTTAATCTCCAATACTGTGGTTTTCATCTATTAAAATGTTTTTGTACTTTTTAGTGTAGCTTGTGTATCTGCATGTTAAATAGGTGGAAAATAGTTGTATTAGTTGTTTTAATGTCTTTGATAATTCTAACATCTGTATCAGTTTATTGTTGGTTTTGATTGAGATTTCTTTTCCTTCTGGCTTATATTTTTCTGTTTCTTTTGCATGCCTTGCAGTATTTAACTGGATAATAGGAATTCATGAATTTTACCTTGTTGAGTGCTAGATATTTTTGTATTAATATATATCTTTAGGTTTGTTTTGGGACACAGGTTACTTGGGAGCAGTTTAAGATTTGTTGGGTCTTAACTTTAAGATTTGTTATTTTAAGAATATTAAGTTGTTGGTGGGGTTGGTTGCATGCCACCGAGTTGGTTCCACCTCATAGTAAACCTGTGTAGGGTTTGTGAGACTGAATATTCACGGGAATAGTAAGCCTCATCTTTCTCCTATGGAAAGACTGGTAGATTTCAACTTGTGGTTAGCAGCCAGCTCATAATCCACTACACTTTCAGGATTCAGATAGGGCTTATTATTCTCCATTTGCTGAGGCAAGGCTACTGTGAGTAGTTTACATGATGCTCTGTAAATCTGAGCTTTTCCATTTGACTAATGAGAACAAATACTATTCTTGACCCTGTGTGAACATTGGGCATTGTTCCATCTAATTTTCTTGAGTGGTTCTTTTCCTAGGTTTAGATAGTTTCCTCATATTCTTAAAAAAACATTGTCATCTAGTTAATTCTGTCTCATTGCAGTCTTGCATAGGGTTTGTGGGACTGTAAACTTTTATGCCAGTAGAAAGACTCATCTTTCTGCCATAGAGCAGCTGGTGGATTTGAAATGCTGACTTCACGTTAGTAGCCCAATGTGTAACTCACTTCTCATATTCATTTAATGATTAGGATTTTGTTGGATCTGTGCAGCTTTTTCTTCTCAGTTTCTCTGAGTTCAGTTCCTGAGTTTAAGTTCAGGCCTATGAACTATAGCCACTTTATATTTCCTGGATTCTCAACTCCATTTCTTCAACTCTAGGAGTTTTCTAAAGTCTCCGTGGGTTCTCCTCCCTTGTATTAACTATGTCTTGGAAACTCTAGGGCAGTCATGGGCTTATATTTTGTGTTTTTCTTGTCACTGCTTGGTATCCAGTGTCTAGAGGACCATTGTTTTATTGACTGTGGTTTTTTGTTTGTTTGTTTTTCATTCAGGGTGGGAGGATTAACCCAGTCCCTCTTGCTTCATATTGGCTGATGGTGTAGTTACAGGAAACTTTAAGGCTTAATTATAGTTTACATAAGTATTTGAATTTGGTTCAAGGTATGTGCGTATGCTTTAAATTTTAGGGCAAAGTTGAGCAGTATATACAAAATGAATCAAGTATCAGATGCATATTGAGCCTCTACTATAAAGTACCTTCATACCTGTTATAAATAAAAATATATAGTTGACCTGTGATCACTGCTGGGTTTAGGGGTGTTGAACCGTTTCTCAGTTGTAAATCCATGTATAACTTTTGACAACTCCCCCCAAAACTTAACTAATACCATTTTAGGGTCCCATTATAGAGCTGAAGGACTGCTAAATACAAGGTAGTTGATTCAAACCCACCAACCGCTCTTCAGAAACCATCTTAAAAAGGGTTGCTGTGACTTGGAACAGACTCCATGGCACTTAACAACCATAGCCTTTTTTGATTGGAAACCTTACTTGATAAACAGTTGATTAACATATTTTGTATGTTACATTATACTTCACTCACATAAAAGCTGCATTTTCATATGTGGTATAAAGGTATTTTTAAAAAGTGCAAGTCTTCATGTCTGTTGGTGTAGCTACAGTGATGATTTTACAAATTTCTTTTTCTCTTTATGCAGTGGTCCTAATACTGGATTCATTTATCTTGAAATCTTAGATAGTCACAGTTTCAGATCTCAACATAGAGTACATTCCAGGATAATACACTTTTTCTTGTAATGTCATGACTTTTCTCTGCTTCTTGGGAGTACTTCTAGCATCACTAGTGACACTTCATATGGGTTCCATGGTTTTATTCAAGGTTTATAGTATTGCAGTAAACACAATGAAAAGTAAGTGAGAGATCACTTTTTACTGTGATATACAACTTACTGGTGAGACAGAGTGCTCTCGGGGAGATGACTAGTGTTACAGGGTGATTTAAAAAATCACTTAAGTGCACTTTTGCAGTTCAAACCCATGTTTTCTAAAGGTCAGCCATGTAAATAATACTAATATGTTGTATGGTATAATATTATTATGGTATGAGACCTGGTGGCACATTGATAAAATGCTTGACTGCTAACCAAAAGGCTGGGATGTAAAACTGCCAGTGGTTCTGTGAGAGAAAAGACCTAGAAATCTGCTCCTATAAAGAGTACCACCTACAAAATTGCATTGGGCGGTTCTAATCTGTCATGTTGGGTTGCTATGAATTGGAATCAAATTGATGGCACCTTCCCATAAGCAATAATACTGTGATGAAACCTGCAGAAGTTACTTTCCTTTTTCTACATTTTGCATAAAAATGCAAGATTCTTATATTTTGACTAAAGTAATATTTTTGCCACTGCTTGTTAAGGTAACCCAGCACTTTTTAAACTCTTGGTCTGTTTTACTTGATTTAAAAAAGACTTTAATTGTATGTAAGATTATCATCTTATGAAGTCTATACTTTCAGTGTTAAGTTGTTAAAAGTATAGCCCCTTTTTGCTGTTTTGCCTACTATTAAAAAAGTAGAGGAAAAGAAAATTGTTCCAAATGTGGTTTAGTCTCCTAGAGATTAAAATAAATATGTGTATATGACATTTGGTTAAGTCGGCTATGTGTAAAATTAATACATTGTAATGCTGTAGCTTATCAATTTGATACTTTGAAATAAACTTCATGGGTAAGCTGGACTTTGAATTCCTTACAGAATCAATTTTAACCCCTTTTCTAAGATCAACTGTTTCATATAATTTCTATTAATAGAGGGGAGTAACCAAATGAAAGTCTCAGAAAATATAAAAAAAAGAAAGCAAAATATGCATGTTAATGGACAACTACTTTTTTGGGGGAGTCCTGGTGTGGCGCTGTTGGGTAAGCACTGGACCACAAGGTCAGTTTGAACCACAGGTTGACAGTTGATACTCACCCGTCACTGTTTGGATACCCTATATCGGGTTACTATGAGTAGCAACTGACTCAGTGGTGCTGAACAACAGCTCCTACCTAATCATAGCACTCAAAAACCCTAAGATTTTAGTTAGTCCTTCTTTATTACAAAACTTTAGAAGTTGCTTACTTTCTGAGTTTCAGGAACAGAAAACAGGTTCAGTGTTCCACAAGAAATAGATACTATTTTATATTGTTGTATGATTATTGCAAGCACCAAAATAAAGCAACCTGGTTTTTTCATGCCATTAATTAAACATACCTTAAAATTTTTTTACAAATTAGTGTATGGTTATTGAAAATTGACTCAAAGATTAGTAGTGTATTTACTCAAAGATTAGTAGTAAATTAGAGAGTAGTAATTTATCATTTTTAAGTCTGCTACCCCAAAATATCATTATCCTTCTAGAGTTTGTGTGTCTCTAGCTTTAGGATAAGCACTTCACTGCTAACCACAAGATTGGTGGCTCAAACCCACCAGCTGCTCATTGGAAACACCCTATATAGACAGGGTCATCATGAGTCAGAACTGATTCAGTGGCACTTACCAACTGCTTTTCGGAAGATAGGAAAATATCACATGTAAGAATTTTGCTGCAGTAATCTTAGAAATTACTAGTTTGTTTTTACGTTAATATCTAAAATTAACCCCCTGTAGTTATTGTTGAGGAGCTCTGGTAACATAGTGATTATGAGTCTGGCTGCTAACTGCAAGGTTAGCAGTTCTAAACTACTATCTGTTCCATGGGAGAAAGATGAAGCTTTCTGCTTCCGTAAAGATATATAGTCTCGAAAACCCTATGCAGGGTCGTTATAAGCTGGAACCGACTCCACAGCACATCATCACCACCACCATAGATATTGTATGATTATAAAATACGTATTTTTTGCAGACAAATAGAAAATTTTGTTGTTTAAAGAGTGTTTTATCAGGGATTTATATATGTAAGAAAATATACTAAAGTGTTTAAGGGATTCTTGATGTGAAAACTAAGAAAATAAATTACTTTTAGGTCTTTGTCTGAAGCTATGTCAGTGGAGAAAATTGCTGCAATCAAAGCCAAAATTATGGCTAAGAAAAGATCTACTATCAAGACTGATCTAGATGATGATATAACTGCTCTTAAACAGAGGAGTTTTGTGGATGCTGAAGTAGATGTGACCCGGGATATTGTCAGCAGAGAGAGAGTGTGGAGGACACGAACAACTATCTTACAAAGCACAGGAAAGGTAATAAAAATATTTCGTTTTTATTTTACAGTGCATGTATATATTTAAAACATGATTAATTGTAGAATTGGTTAAAATTTGCATTGAGAAGAAGGTTTCATGTGTCCTTTGAAAGGTTAGTAATAATGCAGATTTCTAATTCCATTTACACAGATGATTGTTGGTTACAAAAGCTGGTGAAAAAGTGATTCACAATGCAAGTCCCTTTAAGTACATATCCATTTGTAAATTCAGAGAGTGGACGAGTTTTTCTGTTAAATTTTGCTTTCATTTTGTTGACATTGGGGATATTGATGACAGACAGACAAATTCTCAGTTAATGACATCAATTTTCCCCACAAAGAGAACGTGAGATCAGTCAGTAAATGTTTATTGAGTATACTTCATAATTCTACTGTTTCTTATCATTGGAGTTTTTTTTCCCCTTTTAGGATTGTGGAATTCTTCTCCTTCCCGTCCTCACTCTGCCTCCCATTCTCTCTTCTTCATGTATATATGGATAAAGGATTGATTCCTGGAAGATAATGACTAGACAGAAAAGAGAGTGTACTTTAAATTGAAAGATAAAAATTTGGAAAAAAAAACAAAAACGGAATGTTCTTCAGTATCTTTATGAATTTTCAAAAAAGTTATATAGATTGCTTTACATATTTTCCTTTCTTCTACTTCCTCACTTTTGTATGAATATTTTTCACTATTTGATAGTGGTTAATAGTGATAATTTGGTATTCACATGTAAACAAGTTTGGGAGATTTACTGCTAAAATTGAATTTTGGCATCATTCTAGGCAGATTGTGGTTGCAGAGTTTTATAGTTCTCACCTTAAATCTACTATGACATTTTAGTAGAAACAGAGCTACTAGAAAAAGAGTACTTGAAGAAAAGATTATTTCTTTTATTTTGTACTTAGACTTATTCTCCAAAGTATTTGTGGTAGAAGGTATGAATTATTCTCTAAAGTTCAGAATTGAAAAGGAATATGAGACCATGACTAAACAGTCTTTCCATTTTTGTACTTGTGATGTGATTTCTTAATACTCATTTTCACTGTCAAATACTTTAATAATATTCTGGCTTATATTGTTATAAAATGCTCGTTATGATTATTGAAACTCACCATAAAGGAAGAAAACATATGTAATATGTATGCTCTGCCTTCTTTGAGACTAAACATTAAATTTTCAGATAACTCAGTTGAACAGCTTTCTTTCATCTGTAGATGGCAGTATTGTGCCATCATTTAAAAATAAATGCTAATTTTAATTTAATGTGCTGTAACATTTTAGAAATAAGTTAAAAATTAAACATTGTGAAATAAATAGGTTTACTTTTATGAATATTAATATTTAAAAAATAAAATAAATAAATTGATGGATAGTCTTTCTATATGTTGTTTTTATCTAGTAAACTAAAAAAATATTTTTAACTACTCAGAGCACTCAAAAACTCTATACTGGGTTGTTATGAGTTGGAACCAACTTGATAGTACTTAATAACAACAGCAATGTTATCTAAGGAGAATATCCACAGTTTCCTGAAAAGCTATTGAAGTATTTTTTCAATTTCCAACTTCATGTCCATGAAGCTGGATTTACTTTATATTTTTTTATTGAAACAAGTTATCCCAGCATATACTGAATGTAGAAGCAGTTATGCGAATAGAAATAGAATAGAAATCTTCTGTTTTTCCAGACGTTAGAGAGATTAGCAAAAAGAGTTTAAAACAGTATAAAACTGTTTCTTTTTGTGTGTTTGAAAAATAATTTTTCATAAAGATAGATCATTTATGTTTGCATGTAATAGAATTTTAAGGAATTCTTTTAAAAATTCATTCAGTCGCTAACATGATAAATATTGGTAGATTATTACATAAAACTATGCTTTCAGTTTCTCAAAAGTACTTAATAATTTGTAAACATATAAAAGATTCCTTATAGTTTTACCTCTACCCTTAAGAATAACAGGAACTATATAGTACTATAATAAAATATGCAAAGATTTAGAGTTGGAAAACCAAAAGGGAAGAACATGGTCAGCATTTCTCAAGCTGGG
>NW_006408527.1:35588347-35590320 GCF_000296735.1 Chrysochloris asiatica | reverse complement strand
TGGAGATATTGTTACTTTGGTTCCAGATCACAACAATATAATGAATGCTGCAAAAAGTGAGCCACAGATTCTTTGGTTTCCCAGTACATATAAAATTTATATGTATACTACAGTAATAGTAGTTAGTAGGTAGTTGCCATGGCAACTCTGTGCATACCAGAACGAAACACTGGTCATGTGCCAATGCCACAATTGTTAATAGGCCTGAGCCCATAGTGGCTGTCACTGTGCCAGCCCATCTTGTTGGGGGTCTGCCTCTTTTTCTCCGACTCTCCATTTACCAATCATGATTCCATCTCCAGGGACTGGTCCTTCCTGATAATATGTTTGAGGTATGAGAGACAAAATTTGGCCATCTAGTCTTTCGAGGAGCACTCTAGTCTGGCTGTGCTTCTTCCAACACCTTTGAAATTTTGTGTTGAACTCATATACCTGCTCACTTTTATTTGCTTTTGCATCTCTATGCTGGAATGCAAGTTTCAGAGTCTTTTCTGGCAATAATTTTGGTCTTTTTCTTCTTTCTTGTTTTCTTAATGACCTTTTGCTTTTTCCTGTATGATGTTCTTAATGTCATCCTGTAACTCTTCTGGTCTTTGATCTTTAGTGTCTAATGCATTAAATCTATTCTTGAGATGATCTCTGAATTCAGGTGAGGTGTGCTTAAGGTCATATTTTGGCTCTTGTGAACTTGTTTGAATTTTCTTCAGCTTCAGCCTGAATTTGCATTTGAGAAATTGATGTTTTATTCCACAGTCTGTCCCTGGCCTTGTTTATAGGCTGATGATATGGAGCTTTTCCACCACCTCTTTCTGCAGATGTAATCAGTTTGATTTTTGTGTATTCCAACTGGTGAGGTCCATGTGTATGACAGTCATCTTTTATGTTTAAAAAAGGTATTTGCAATGAACCAGTCATCGGTCTTGCAAAATTCTATCATTCAATGTCTAGCTTTGTTTTTGTCATGCCCATATGTTCCAACCACTGATCCTTCCTGATAGTTTTGAACCTCTGCATTCCAATCGCCAGTAATTGTCAGTACATCTTGATGGCCTCTTTGATCAATTTCAATGTGAAGAAGTTGGTAGAATTCTTCAGTTTCATCATCACTAGCTTTAGTGGTTGGAAAATATGGGTAAATTTAAGTAACTGTGGTATTAACTGGTCTTACTTGTAGGTTATTAGATATTATCCTATCATAGACAGCATTGTACTTCATGACAGATCTTTGATATGTTGTTCTCGATGATGATTGTGATATCATTCCTCTTCAATTTGTCACTCGTGGCATAGTAAAAACCCTGTGGTTGGTTGTCAGATTCAAAATGGCCATTACCAGTCCATTTCAGCTCACTTGTGCATAGGATATTGATGTTTAAGTGTCCCATTTCATTTATGACAATTTTCAATTTTCCTGGCTTCATACTTTGTACATTGCATGTTTCGATTATTAAGAGAAACATCAAAATGTTTTCTTCATTTTGAGTTGTAGTCCATCAGCAAACGAAGATGCTGAGGGCTCTACTCCATTTGCGTCATTATGGCCAACTCCACTTTGAAGAGGCAGCTCTTCTTCAGTCGTGGTTTTTTTTTCCCCCCCACTCAGATATGTATAATAATTTACATCTCCAAAGGGCACATTCTGCCAGTCTGCTCCTGGCCACCAGTTCTTAGTCTTTCTCTTCTTAGTTGATGAATCTAGACTCTTCAGCCGCTCCCCCTCTCCATGCTCCCATCTCTGCCTCCATCGCTGGTGCTGCTGCTTCTTTGGATAAGGTCCTGCACTCTGCTTGTGTGAGTTCGTCTCTTGATGGTCCTAGGATCCTCTGTTTCTGGACTGTAAGATTAACCACTCCCCTTTTTTTGTTACAAAACTTCTACCTTTACAAGTGTGACAGTCGCGATTAGTCATGATAACAGTTATTCACTATTGAATCTTAAGAATCTTATCCCCATCTCCTTTCACCAGACCCATC
>NW_006408527.1:35533512-35585868 GCF_000296735.1 Chrysochloris asiatica | reverse complement strand
TGGAAACTGTCTCTTTAAATTTCGAGGAGATCTGTGCTCATGTGTCGTAGAACCGTCCGAGGTTGGGGCTGGGGTGCCCACTAGTTCAGGCACCCCTATATTCACCAGAATGGAGGTGCGCAGATAGCAAGGGACCACCGAACAGATACCAAAAGAAAAGAATGTCCACACCTTTATCTCAGCGGTTGTGCCAGGCATCTGTGGCTGCTCTGATCTTTCCCCCGCTGGGTCTCACCCAAGATGGCGGCTCCTGGAGCAGCCGAGTGTCCCGGACTAGAAAGCAATAGATTTCTTGCTTCTGCCACAAATTCCCCCAGCTGTGAGCTTTCCAACCTTCTAAATATTTCTTTATATGTGGGTGAGAGTTCTGGGACCAGCCCCTGAACCTACTTGGTCAGGTATTACTGCACTTCCGCCTAATCCACCATCTTGTCCCCCACCCCCCACCCCCCCCAGTCATGTTTTGAGTGCCTTCCAACCTGAGGAACTCATCTTCTGGCACTGTATCTGACCATATTCTGGTGCTATTCATCATGTTTCAATATTCAGCAATCTGGTGCTAACAGTGTTCCACTCCTATTCATAAGATTTTCAGTGACAAAATATTCAGAAGTAGTCTGTTTCTCTTTCTTCCTACTCTGTCTGTCTTTGTGTGGAAGCTCATCTGAAAACTGTCTACTGTGGGTGATGAATGCTATTCCTTGTGTATTCTGAAATTCAAAATACACGTGGAATAGCATCCATAATCACAGCAGCATACAAGCCACCATAGTACAACAAACTTATACACTCTACTGTAGCCTGGAGTCCTGGTGTAAGTGCTGTGGGTTAATGCGCTCAACTGCAAAGTCGGTTTGAATGACAAGGTTGGCAGTTCAAGCTCATGAGCCACTCCTCAGTAACCCTATACAGGGTTACTATTGGTTGGAACCGACTGTACAACACTTAACAACAAGAGCAATACTGTAGGCTATTAAGTGTACAGTATCTTTAATGAAAGAGTTTGAAGTATTGTAAGAATTTCCTACACGTGTCATAGACATAGTAGTAGTCAACACAGAATTGCAACATACTTTCAATTTGTAAATACTCTCAATATCTGTGAAGTGCAATAAAGAGAAACTCAATAAAACAAGTTATGCGTATCTGTGGCAAAAGTAATAGTTATATTTCAAATTGCCTCTCATTTTGTTTTCTATTTTAAGTGTATAAATATTTATTTACTATTTATTTGCCAGGCATTGTGCCAGATAATGATGTTGTTCTGCATTGGTTCCAGGTCTGTATTCTTTAGGAGGAGACAGAAAGTTCAATATGATTTAATTATGGCGTGTGCTGCTATAAGATATTACTCGGCAGAGACAGTTAATGTAGTAAAGATTGTAAGGGAAACACTGACGCCTTAAGAATAAAAAGGACTATTAAGAGATGAAGGTGTTTAATTGGAAGAGTGGTCCAAGCTGAAAGAACAGTATTTTTAATTGTCTAGAGAAGAGTAATCATGTTGCATTTGAGGAATTTAGTATATCTGGTATATAAGAATACTTCCACTCTACTCCAGCTCCATTGACCATTTTTCTGTTCCCGTATCTGTTGAGTTCTGTTATTTCATGACTTTTGTGTCTGATATATCCCTTGCACCTGAAGCACTTTTCTCTTGAATATTTACATAGTGTGATACATTTTTTCATTTCTAACTTACACATCACATTTTTAGCGAGATTTTCCCATGAAGCTAGTGATCTTCTCCTACCTAGAGTACTACTCCTAATGTAGCATAGCTCCTGTCTTATCCTACTTTGTGATTAATTGCATTTAAAAAAAATCTTTTTCTTCTTGTCTCCCTCAGAATATTCATGAAGGCAGGGATCATGTTTTTCTTGTTGATAATCATATTTACTGCCAAGAATATTTGACTTAAAAATATATTACAAAATATATATATTACATATTTTTTAAAATGCTTAGTGATTGAAGAAAAATCAAAGAAACTGTTAGACATGTTACCGAAAATGAAGAGAGTAGTACCTCAAGAGGCCAAGAAATTTTCAAGAAGAAAGGGAGTTACCAGAGTGTTTTACATGTTTCTAAGATAGTTTGGGAGGCCTGGTGTGATGCTGTAGGATAAAGTGCTGGGTTACCAGGTTAGTTTGAACAACACAGTAGGTGGTTCAAGCCCACCAGTTGCTTCTCAGAAACCCCATATAGGGTTGCTATGAGTTGGAAATGACTGATGGTACTTAATAACAAGAACAACAAGATAGTTCTTTTAAAAGGTTATTTAAATTTATATATAAATACGTTACACCTTACACGTCTTTGAAAACTGCAAATTGATCACTAATGGATGTTGTTGTTAAATGTCATCGAGTCAGTACTGACTTATAGTAACCCTGTACACAGTTTCCAAGGAGTGGCTAATTTTGTGATTCAGACCAACCTTGTTGTCGACGGTAGTTTATCTCACAACACCACACAAGGGCTCCAATAGTATCTCATAATTATCAACATCTCATGTGAATTGTAGCATTAGCACTAGAATTAAGTATATGTGGAAGAGACTATAGTAGTAGATTTCTTTGAGATTTATTGTTGTTGGTGGGGTTGCTCAGTTAGTTCTGACTCATAGTGACCCCCTATTGGATTTCCAAGGAAAGACTTGTGGGTTTGAACCACCAGCCTTGCAGTTAGCAGTACGATATTTATCCTACTGTGCCACGTCAGGACTAGTTAAGTATATCTGTTGTTGTGTGCTTTCAAGTCCGTTCTGATTCATAGAAACCCTGTATAGGGTTTGTCTCACCCACCATGTGGTTTACAGTCTGTATTCTACAGTGTCAGGAGTTTACTATCTAGCTTAACTGGCTATAAATTATGCATGAAATATGTAACCCTGAATAAAGTTAACATTTAAGGTTAATATTTAATAAAATTAAAACTTAGCATAGTTGTCCAAAGAGGCTTCCTAATTCTGAAAGAAGGCAACCACTGTACCGTCTTTCTGGTGTGGCACTGTAGGATCAGCATTGGACTAAGAACCACAAGGTCGGTGGGACAAACCTACCAGCTGCTCCGCGGAAACCCTATACAGGGTCACTATGAGTCGCATCTGACTTGACAGCGCTTAAAACGATAGCAATATGCTAGGTGGTACAACAGTCAAGTGCTCAACTGCTAACCCAAAGGTTCGTGGTTTGAACCCACCCAGTGGCCCTTTGGGGAAAAGACCTGGCAATCTCTCCTGTAAAGATTACAGTTTGTGAGGCAGTTCTGTTATGTAGCATGGAGACTTGTTAAGTGGAAACTGAGTCATTGTAAATGTTGTTGCCACTAATCAGCAATAATAACAATGTTACCAGTTATTCAGTTTAAGACAATAAAAATAATAAAGATAGTAATGCTAGGTTTATGATAGTATCTGTATCAATTTCCTGGTGGTAGCTATGAATTTCTTTCATTGGTTTTTACTTAGTGTGTAGTAAATGCCTCATCATTAAACCATTTGCTGTTAAGATGATTCCAGATCAGATGACCTCATGAGTATGTATGTTGTTAGTTCTGTCAAATTGGTTCTGACTCATAACAACCTTCTATAGGGTTTCGGAGGAGTGACTGGTGGTTTTAAATTGCCAACCTTGTCATTAGCAGTCCAGTCTTTATCCTTCAGTGCCATAACAGGACTTGATAGGAAGAAAACTTAGTCTTAACTTGTTTGTTAAGTGACCTTATCTTGTTTGTATAGTTTAGTTCTAAGTAGAATTCATTAAAATTAATTTATATTTTAGAATTTTTCCAAGAATATTTTTGCAATTCTTCAATCTGTGAAAGCCAGAGAAGAAGGGCGTGCACCAGAACAGCGACCAGCTCCAAATGCAGCACCTGTGGTAAGAATATTTGACTATTTAATAGATAATTTTAATAATTATCTTTTGCATTTCATTGTTACAACTTATAAGGTATCTCTTCTTAACCATTTTTAGATTACAAAGTTCATAAACATTTTTTTTCAACATATGTGGAAAATGTTTAAATTCTTCCATTGTTAAAAATTGCTGTAATTTTTGAGACGTGTCGTAGTTGGATGCTGTTGAGTTGGTTCTGAATCATAACACCCTATGTATAACAAAAGGAAACATTGCTTGTTCCTTTGCCATACTTAACATCATTGTCATGTTTGAGCCCATTGTTATAAATACTGTACTTCAGATTTAGATACTTTAAAAATTGATTGCCTCACTCAGTCACTTGCCATTTAGGGGCCTCCCAGACAAAGTAAATTCCATATATGACATACAGACTATATTTAAACTGAAAAAAAAAAAAACACACATCAACATTTGTTGAAAATCATTTGAACAATTTTCATATGATTCAACAAAGGAAAAAACATAGAAATGAATTGTTTCTATGTTGTTAGTGCTGTACAATTATTACTGACTCATAGTGACCCTATGCATAACAGAACAAAACAATGTCCGGTCCTGTGCCATCCTCACAATTGTTAGACAGTTGAGTCCATTATTACTGTCATTGTGTCTTATCTATCTCTTTGGGGGTCGTTCTCTTTCGTTGACACTTTACTTTACCAAGCATGATGTCCTTCTACAGGAACATGTCCAAAGTACAAGAGACGAAATCTAGCCATCTTGCTTTTAAAGATCATTCCAGCTATGTTTGTTCTTGTGGCAGCCCATGGTACTTGTAATATCCTTCTCCAATACTATGACTCAAATGCATCAGTTCTTCTTGGACTCTGTTATTCATTGTCCACTTTTCACATGTTGCATATAAGGCTATTGAAAAATACAATGGCTTGTTTCTGGCACACCTCAGTCTTCAAACTGACCGTTTTCCTCTTTAATACTTTAAAGAGGTCTTTTGCAGTAGATTTGCCTAATGTGTATACATGAGTTCTTGACTGCTCCATGAGTAATGATTGTGGATCCAAGCAACATGAAGTCTCTAATAACTTCAATCTTTTCATCATTTCTCATGATGTTATTTATTGGTCCAGTTAAGAGGATTTCTGTTTTCTTTACATTGAGGTATAGTCCATACTGAAAGCTGCAGTATTTGATCTTTGGTAATTATTTTAAGTCCTCTACAATCAAGATTGTGTGATTTTTGCATTATCACAGGTTGTTAATGAGTCTTCCTCCAATCCTAATGTCACATTCTTCATATAATTTTGCTTCTTGGATTATTTACTTTGCATATAGATTGTATAACTGTGGTGAGTGGAGCCCTAACACACACCTATCCTGATTTTAAACCATCCAAAATATTCTTGTTTTGTTTGAATAACTGACTCTTGGTTTATGTACAGGATTCTGATGAGCACAAGTGTTCTAGAATTACTGTTCTTCACAGGGTTATTTATTGTTTGTTTTGATCCACATGCTTTGCATAGTCAATGAAGCACAAGTAAACATCTTTATAGTATTTTCTACTTTGAGCCAAGATTTCATTAGATGTCAACAATGGTATCTTCAGTTCCATGGCCTCTTGTGAATTTGGTTTGAATTTCTGGCAGTTCACGGTGTACTGCTGCAATTGGTTTTTATTTACTTGAGCAAAAATTTACCTGCATGTAATATTAGGATATTTTTCACTCATTGTTTCCATTCTATTAGGTCACCTCTTTTTGAAATGGGCACAAATACGGATCTCTTCCCACTGATTGGCCAGGTAGCTGTCTTCCAATTTTCTTGGCAAAGAATAGTTGAGTGCCTTCAATGCTGCAGCAATGTATTGAAAAATTTCTATTTGTGTTCTGTCAATTCTTGAAGTTTTCTTTATCACTAGTGCCTTCAGTACATTTTAGACTTCTTCTTTCAGTACCATTGGTTCTTGATCATATGCTATCTTTTGAAACTATTGAACATTGACCCATTCGTTTTGGTACAGGGCCTCTGTATTTCTCTTCCATCTTTTGGTAATTCCTGCCTGTTACTCAACATTTTGTCCATAGAATCCTTCAGTGTTGGAAGTTGAGCCTTACAATTGTCTTTATTTCTTTCAGCTTAGAAATGTTTAATGTGCTCTTTCCGTTTTAGTTTTCTAGTTACAGATCTTTGCACAGTTCATTTTAGTACTTGACTATGTCTCTTTAGCTGCTCTTAGAAATGTTTTGTTCAGCTCTTTTATATGTCGTTTCTTTCAGTTGCTTTAGCTTCTCCATATTTAAGAGCAAGTTTGAGTCCCTTCTGACAACTCTGCCTTTCTTTATTTTCCTGTCTTTTTATTGACCTTTTGCATTTTTCATGTATGATGTTCTTGATGTCATCCACAATTATTAATTAATTAATTAATCCACAATTATTAGGTCATTAGTGTCTAATGCATCAAATCTGTTCTTTAAATTCAGGTGGGATATGATGTTGTTAAGTGCCATTGAGTTGGTTTCCACCGATAGCAACCCTGTATAAGGTTTCTGAGGAGCAACAAGTGAGTTTGAACTACCCACCTTGTGGTTCAAATCGACTTTGCAGTCCAGCGCATTAACCCGTAGCACCAAAACAGGATATATTCAGTGTTATATTTTAGTTCTCGTGGAATTGTTTTAATTTACTTCAGCTTCAACCTGACCTTGGATCTGAGCAGTTGATAGTTTGTACCACAGTCTGCCTGTGGCCTGAGGGTTTTGACTGATGATACTGAGCTTTTCTCCATTGTCTGTTTCCACAGATTAGTCAGTTTGCTTTCGATATATCCCATTTGGTGAAGTCCACATGGTATAGTCTCTGTTTTTGTTGTTTAAAAAACGTATTTGTAGTGAAAAAGTCGTTGGTCTTAAAAATTTTTATTATGTGGTTGCTAGCATCCTTACTATTACCATGGCCTTATTTTCCAACTACTGATTCTACCTCTTTGCATTCCAGTCACCAGTAACTATCATTGCATCTTGGTTGCATGTTTGACCAATTTGATCAGTTTCAAACTGAAGAATCTTTAGGAATTTTTCAATTTGCATTATCACTGACTTTAATGATTGTTGTGTAAATTTGAATTACAGTGATATTAACTAGTTTCCCTTGTAGATGTAGCGATTACCTATCCCAGACAACATTGTTCATCAAGATATATCTTGAAATTTTGTGATGATGAATGTGACATCATTCCTCTTCAATTTGTCATTTCTGGCATGGTAAACGTTGTCATTTTCTGATTCAAAATGGGCAATTCCAGTCCATCTTAGCTCATTGATGTCTAGGATTTTGATCTTTATGCATTTTATTTTTGACAAATTTCTATTTTCCTAGATTCATAGTTCGTACATTTCACATTCTGATTATTAATGGATGTTTGCATCTTTTACTTCTCATTTTGGGTTGTGCTCCATCAGCAAATGAAGGTGCTGAAAGTTTTACTCTGTTCACATCATACTGGTAAACTCTGCTTTGAAGAGGCAACTCTTTCCCAGTAGCATTTTGAGTGTTTTCCAACTCATCTTCACCACTGTATCAGACACACTGAAGGTAGGTTGGAAAGCACTCAAAACCTATTTCATCTTCCAGTACTATATTAGACAATGTTCCGGTATTCATAAGGTTTTCAGTGGCTAACCATTCAGAAATAGCCTGCCTTTTCTTCTTCCTGTTTGTTTTAGTCTGGAACCTTTGCTGAAACCTGTCCACCGTTGGGTGATCCTATTGGTATTTAAAATACTATTGGCGCAGCTTTCAGCATCACAGTAAGATAGAAGACACCAGAATATGACAAAGTAAAAGACAAGTGGTGGCATTACAACAATACACAGTCTTTACAATCTCTTGTAGTATTTGCCTGTAGAAATCATTTTCTTTTATCCTTTAAAGTTGGTGTATTTTTACTAATATTTAGATAAATGCTTCTGCTTGGTTTTCAGCAAGTATAAGTGCTTTCTATTTGTCAGTTAGGGATATTGAGACATGAGTGAAAAAAATACACATGCTCCTCTTAAAACATGCGGTTTAGTGGGAATGGAGATGAGTGAGAAAGTTAAGTATTTACTGTGATAGTAAAATACAGGAGATTTAAATTATGAATTGATATTTTGAATAGCAGTTGATGGGAAATTGTTTTCAAGTCATAAAAATGTTTAACCATTTTCTTTGTGACTATGAATACTCTTAGACTGTATTTCCATAATATTGGAACACACGAATATTTTAATGTTTGATTCTTGATGGTTCTAGGAAAAAAGCAACATGAGAAAAGCCCACCCAGGTAAAACCCCAAAGAGATAAACAATTGCTAACTCTAATACTAATTCTAATCCTAACACTAATCGTTGTTGTTACGTGCAGTCACGTTGGTTCTGACTGACAGCGACCCTCTATAGGGTTTCTGAGGCATGGCTGTAGAGTTTGAACTGCCGACCTTGTGGTTCAGTGCAAGACTTCTACCACTAAATAGTATGAGTTTTTTCTTTGTGACCTTATCCTTTTCAAGTTTTTATTGTGAATTGAGTGGTAGTTTACATGGGAGAACATCGGTTTTACACTCACTGTTTCATTGCAATGATTATAGTCTCCTCGGTGCATCATCATTCAATAGTATGTGCTTCTAGTCCTTCTTCGTTGTTTTATTTTATTTTTTTTGTGGGGGAGGGGGAAGTGTACACAAAAACACTCAGGAATATATAATTATTTAAACAACCAAAGGGCACATTCTGCAAGCCTGCCTCTTGGCCGCCAGCACCTGGCTGTAGCATACAGCCTTTCTCTTTCCATGAGTCTGGAGTCCTTAGCTGCTCCATCTCTCTATGTGCTCATCTCTGCCTCCATCTCTGGTGTCGCTGTTTCTTTGGATAGTGTCCCACATTCTGCTCGTGCCCTTCTTCCTTGATGGTCCTAGGGTCTTCTGTTTCTGGAATGTAAGATTAACTACTCCCCCATTTATGTTATAAAACTTCTATCTTTACTGTTGTAACAACTGCAGTTAGTCATGGTTGATAACAGTTACTCACTATTGAATCATAAGAATCTTACCCCATCTCCTTTCACCAGACCCGTTTGTGATCTTTTTTCGTGTGAGCTTTTTTTCTTGCTCCTGGCTCTTGACTATGTAAGTGTTTATCTGTTTGATAATATTAGTATCTTTTATTTAAAGTAGTACATAGAGTGGGATTCAATTGTAAGGTATAACAAAATGAAGAATAGTTCAGACTCATGAAGACCATGAATTTGGAAATAAATTCTTCTTTATTTATCAGGTCCTCCCTCCTTACCCACTTCTAGTGTTACGTCAGTGTTCTTCCTCTCTTTCTTCTTGGTTCTTCTCTCTTTCCCCACCCCCTTTTCTTTTTTCTCTTTTTTTAAACTTTTTACTGCGAATTGGGTGAAAATTGACAGCAAATTGATTTTCCCGTCAACAATTCATATACATTTTGATTCATGACATTGATTGCAATCTTCACAATTTAACTGTAGTGTTTATGTTTACTTCCTGTATTTATCATTTCCATTCATCATTTTTTCCTGTCCATTTCTGCCTTCTGAGCTTTATCTGTGGGCAAATACAGCCTACTTGATCTCATTGGATTGATTGTTCCAAGGTATGCATGCCTGTCAGTGTTATTGTTTGCCTTAAAACCTGTCTGTCATTCGGCTGAAAGTTGAGATATTGGGGTGAATTCTGTTGCCCCTGATAGAGATGGTGATTTTCTAGCAATAAAATGCTTCAAAAATATAAATACAAAGTGACTAGTAGTCTCTTCCATGCTCATTGTCTTTATTACCTGTAGTAAGTGAAAGCTTGGAAGATAAATACCCTTATTTTTAAAATTATGCATATTATATAACATGAGAAAATATTAACATATAACTCATAATTTACTTTTCTACAGGATCCCACATTGCGTAGCAAGCAACCTATCCCAGCTGCATACAATAGATATGACCAGGAAAGGTTTAAAGGAAAAGAAGGTAAGTTATTTACTTAATTTTTTTTCTTATAGTGACTGTACTACACTTGAGGGGCATTATAGCCATATGGTTAAGAGGAAGGGTTGGTAAACTAAGGTTTGTAGTCCCAAATCTGTTCCATTGAATGTTATTAATAAATAGAATTTTGTTGGAACACAGCTGTGCTCCTTGATGTTACATGTTGTCCATGACCGCTTTAGCACTGTGATAGTGGAGTTGAGTTGTTGCTACAGAGACCATATGATATGGCCTGCAAATCGGACTGTTTACAGAAAAAAGTTTGCAAACTCATGCTTAAAGCATGGATTTTGGACTCAGGTTGCTTTTGGCACACTTATTGTGTGAACTTTAGCAAGCTATTTTAATTATAATTTGTGTGTTTCATCTTAAATATTGTTGCAGTACTGAAAACCCTGTATAGGGTCCCTGTGAGTCAGTTCCGACTCGCCGGCACATAATCACCACCACCACTGCTAGTAGAAGGAACTATCTCTTTGTGTTATTATATAAATTAGACTAATATTAAGCTATTAGAATAGTAAGTGGTATGTAATTCACTATGTGTACAACAGCTTGATGTTAATAATTCTAGTTTTTGAATAAAAGTGTATATTTTCAGTGGCGATTTTATATATCAAATGAGGTTTTCCAAATTATAAAGGAAAGCATGGCCTTGGAGCAGTGATGTGAGGACTAATTTTGCAATAGCGTACATGTATAATGACATAGTGAACCATTTCTGCATCAGTAAGGTGGTTAGAGGTGAGATTGCCATCAGTTAAATTTCCTCTTGGGATCTTCATTTATCTTGACTTAACTAATGGGGAAAAAATAAGATAGGAACAGCTAGGAATATAACATTTATGATTATTTTTTGCATAATCTACAGTCTCCATTTAAGTTTCTCTAAAGGATGTGTTGCATTGATGAAGTTAATTTGGTGTTTTGACTTTGTTTGCTAGATAGGGGAATGTACTAGTTAAGCCCAGAAAAAGACAGTAGTACATTCTTTTATTACAGTGTTTTCGTTGTAAAAAGATTGATATAAAACAGGGTGTGCAAACAGGTGCACAGACCAAATCTAGCCCTCTATGGTCCATATCCGATCATCATACCCATTTCTTTCCTTGTATTCACTATACTGCTCTTGTGCTACAACTGCACAGTTCAGTATTCTGACAGATCTCATGGCCTGCAGTGTACACAATATTTAATACATATATGGCCCACTGAGAAAAAGTTTGTTGACTACTGATATAAAACATATTGGGACCTAGTCATGGTACCCGTATCACTACTTACAACTTTGCTTTTCTGAAAAACGAGTAGCAGATGCCATATGATTATACTTTTGAAATAGAACTTTAAAAAAAATACTTTTTATTGTGACTATAGTCAAGGTTTACAGGTAAGATTGTTAGTTTTATATTAAACAAATAATACATTTTTTATCTCCATAATTGCAACACCCTCCATGAAAACACAGTTTATTTTCCTGTCTATGGGTTCTGTGTCCATTCCATCCTCTTTCCCATCCATTCTCAATTTTTTCCCAAGTAAATGTTGCTTTTTTGATCTTGAATGATTGACCATTCAATGGTGAGCATATCTTTCTAGTGTTGTAGATCCCCTATATACTTTCTACTGTTTGGCTGACAATTTGGCCATGAAAGTGAATTCCTTTCCAGATTGAATGGTGGTCGAGGGCCATAGTCTTGGGTTCCTCCAGTTTCTTTCTGACCAGAGGAGTAAGCCCACTTTTTTTTTTTCCCACCATTTTGAATTTTGTTCACATTTTCCCTCGCTCTATCCAGCACCTTCTAATATGATCCTTTTCAGAGCAGTTGATAGTGGTAGATGGGGACCATTTAGTTCTTCTAGCCTCAGTGTCCTGGATACTGATGTTCACATGTTCCATTAGTCCCCTGGATTAATTGATGGAATACAACTTTTTTAGTTAAAAGAAAAAACGAAAACTGTGGTGTTACTTGTAGCATCATATCTTAAGATACTATATGCTATGCCATACTATAATAGAATATTAGAAATAAGTAAGTTGGTTGTTATATAAAATTATTTAGCCTAATTTTTTATTTTCCCAACCAATTATATGATACTTGAGGATAAATGCAGAGATAGTCTTCATCATCTTCTACACAATAGGTTTGTTGGTGTTTGTTGAGTATGTTTTTGAGACCAGTGCCCTTTTAAAAAGTTTGTCTTTACTGGTATATAATTTAGCTTCATATGTATAGTAGATTCAAGGCTTTGTGATATTGTTGAACTTTCGGTTGTAATATACTTTATTACTTTATATTTGATATTTTTCACAAAATTTTTATAAAATAAAGCAGTAAATCCCTTTTCTTTATAGAAACGGAGGGCTTCAAAATTGACACTATGGGCACGTACCATGGTATGACGCTGAAATCTGTAACGGTAAGTTAACATTGATTGCACAGATTCTTTTGTCTCAGGCAGTTTATCTGAGTAGCAGATGCTTTTAAAAAATCTTTGCTTTCTAGTTCAGATGCAGGCCACCACAATTAAGCAAATAATGCTGTAAAGTAAGGCACATGAATTCTTTTGGTATCACAGTACGGGTAAAATTTATGCTTATACTATGTTGTAGTCTAGTAAGTGTAGAAAAAGCATTAGGGAAAGGTTGAAATACTATGAGAGTTAGCAAAGTGTGACACATACCCAAAGTGAGCACATTCTGTTGGAAAAAAAAATGGCGCTTGAAAGACTTGCTTGATGCAGGGTTGCTATAAACCTTTATTTTGTAAAACCTCATTGTCTGTGAAGCACAATAAAATGAGGTATTCCTGTACTTTTAATTATCAGTTGTGCTGATAGCTGTGTATGGTAGATCACTTGATTCAGGGTGTCCTGGTTTTGCTTTCCTTTTTAAATGGAATTGTATATTAAAAAAAAAAATGCTATTTTGACTGATTTAGAAGTATGGTGGTGCTCTACAGTTTATTTAGTACCAATAAGGAGTTCTGAAGTCCAGTTTGGGAAAGTTCTTTGCCATAATCTTACATTCTCTAAATTGTAATGTCTTATAATTTCTTTCTAACAAAAACACATAACAGATTGCAGTGATTGATGTATTACTTGAAAGTACATACTTGATGAAATTGAATGATATTGTGCCTTTGGTTCACTTTAGAAAAATTTCCTTATTTTTTATCTCCTAAAGATGACCTTTGTTGGATATTTTGAAAAACCATACATTACACATTTAATTTTTATTTCATTAAGGATAGGATTTAGTGATACAGAGCTGGGAATATGTTAACATTGTATTGCATATATGAGGTGGCTTCAAAAAAAAGTTCATGGAAAATTCCCTTGTCTTTTAGTTGTGTTTTTATATGAACTTTTTGAAGTACCCTTATATATGAAATAAAAGATTACAGTGCTTTTTGTACTTTATAAAATTATGCATTTGTGTTAATTAGAGTCCTGGTGTGGAGCTATTTGATAAAAACTGGACTGCTAACCACAAGGTTGGCAGGCCAAGCTCCCCAGCCTCTCTGTTAAAACCTTGTGTGGAATTGAGTTGCCAGCACTTAGCAACAACAAAAAATATATTTAGAACACTAATGTTAAACTCACTTTTATCTCTTTGAATCATCAGCTTTTAAAGGACTTTGTATTATATATGACAGTAGCTAAAAAATATTGCTACTAGATTTTCAGTTCATACATGTATTTCAAACCAGATATGTTTAAACATAGTCTCTAATCATTGGATAGCTGCAGACAGGTTCTGTCAGTGATACAGTTGTTTTAGTCTTGTTAGGCTGCCTTCAAAAAAATGATCCATTTAAAACAGGCTTTCAAGGAGATCGGCTGGGCCATTTAAATTCTAGGCAAAAAGGTTAACTAATAAATTTATGGTGATTTGTTTTTGATTCTCATGGACATAGGCTGATCATGGGGATTTATTATGGTGAAGTTTTAAGAAAACTGCAAACTGCATTGGGGAGACAAAGGCCTCGGAGTTTATACTGAGGCACTGTTTTCTATCATGTCAGTGCACTTGCACAATCTTCAAGGGTAGCAAGGGCTGTCCTGAGAGGATTTTTTTGGGAAAGCTTATCCTGTCCACCTTATAGCCCTGATTTTGCCCTTTCAGACTTTGTGCTTCCAAACTTGGAGGACATTTAAAAGAAACATGATTTGACTACCCCAAGGATGCTTAAAATTTCCATTTTGATGTTTTATAATCAGAAAAATTTTGAGAAAGTGTTAGATGGGTGGAAAGACTGCCTTCAGAAGTGTATACACCTAGGTGGGTGATATTTTTAGAAACAATAGCCTCACATTTTACCTTTTTATGTAATAAAGGTTTCTATAGTTTTGTAGCAATACTTTTTTATTTACTTTCATATTTGTGTTATCTCTAAATTAAGACACATCTTTATATCCACTTGGTATTTACTATGTTTGACTTGCTTATTTTCAGAAGCAGATAGCAAATGTGGAGGATCTGATTATAAAGTTGAATTTTTTCTTCTTTTTCTGGACTTCTAATAGGTATAGGTTGTTAGATAATTTGTTCATATGCTTGTTAAATTACATCCATTTTGTTTTTGTAATATTGAAAAATTGTGTATAGATTCAGTACATAGCTTATATTGAACTAATTTGTAGATCCAACATACTGCTTATTCAGCACTGTGTCTCAGACCTTGCTCTATTACTGGACTATGGCTTTGAATGGAACCATTGGGTTTCTTTAGAAAGCGTGTCTGGTGAGGCCTCTCTGAGAAGATGACAATTGAGCAGAGACATGGGGAGAGCATTCCATGTAGGACAGAAGACCAGTGCCCTCAGAGCCCAGTGAGTACAGGGAAATGTGGTAGCAGATAGGATATTCATACACTTATCGTATGATCTGGATTGGTTATTCCTGATTTAAAAATGCAATTCATAACTATAAGCTTTAGCTTAAATTCCTATGTGATTCAATTATTGACATTTTCTTTGGGACACACTTATCTATTGATTATCCATTCCCAAGTGACTTATAGTGGAACTGAAATTGTTATTCTCAAGTAGCCATCATGTAAGTTTGTTGTTTTCACATTTATCTCATCCCCATAGCTCTGAAATGTCGTGAAATTGGCTTCATTGTGTGAGCTTTCATGCAAATAGTGAACTCAGAGGTAATTTCTACCCTGCTGCTTTTTACAGAACAGTTGTTCTCAAAGTCAAAGACAATTTCTTAATTTTATCCAGACAGGATGAGAATGGAATGGTTTTGCTTCCTCATCAGAGATACTATTCCTAAATAGACTTAAAAGAGAGGAGACTTTTAGCTAATTTATTCTGTGTGATTTTAAAGAAATTATTACAAAAAGATTTACATAGGAATGAAGCTGTGAAAGACTAAACTTGTCAAGTTGATGGTAGTTCTCTTATCTGAATACCCACTTTGAATCTCTACTGCTTGTGACTAGATTCATTTATCAAGTAAATATAAAGAGAAGTTTGAACTCAAAAGTTCTGAAGTTTCTCAAATAAATGTTTCTTTTTATTTGAGTCTTAAATATACTTCCATTTTAACGTTTTTTTTCTCTTCTATTTAGAATTTTCTTGTGACTTTCCCCAATTTTCTCTTATTTTCTAATTAAGAAAGTTTTTTATAATGTCTATCCAGACATAAAAAGTTTCTAATAATGTGTGTTAAAAGGCTTTTCTGCACAGATTTGATTTCCTTTCTAATTTATATATGGCTTATTCTATTTAATTATTAAATTAATTAATTTTGTTTATTGTGCTATTATTCTTTGGGATGTTGATACACCTAGCTGCTACATACAGTTACTGAAGTTAGTATCAGTTTATACCTATATTGATGTACAGAATATTTTAAATTCCAGTTACTAAACTTATATATAATACTAAATGAATAAGTAGATGTCTGAAAATAGAAAATTTGGGGGCAAATGTTTTTTTTTCCCCATTTATATATATTACAGAATAAGGGTTTGTATTTTGGTAATAATATCCCATACTTATTATAGAAATATTGATTCAGAATGGTTTATTTAGGTGGTATATTTTAGTAATATTTGGTAATAGCCTATAGAAGTCATACTTAATTGAAACTTATTTTTGGAATAGACACAAAGGTATTCTTAAAGTTACATCTTTTTATCATTGTGTTTTTGGCTTGCTTTTGGTGTAGGCCAAGACATATGTTTCACAGTAAAGGTTCAGAAATCCCACACCATGAAAATATTAAAGGGTTGCTAGATGACTTTTTTTAGGCTTTTTCTCACAATAAGTTACTTATGTTCTCTATGTTTGAGAAACACTAGATTAAGCAGATTTTATGGTATAGGAATCACATTTTTAATACATAAATATTTAAATTGGAAGAAAGTAGTATAAATTGTTTCTCAAGTTTATTTAATCCCTGAATTTAGCTCTCCTTTCCCTATTGATAAGACTACTCCTGGGAAGAAGTAGAAAGGCGTAGAACCAATTTTAGGAAATATTGTTTTAGAGGTATGAGTTAGAGTATAAACTACTCTCTGAGGAGAGCACCAGAACGTTTCTTCATGGGTCTTTTTTGTGAAAGAGGCTGTCTCAGAGTAAGAATTTACCCCTCTTGGCAATGCTTTTTCATTATATATTATTAGATAAGAAAAGATGGTGTCCATATTTGCTGAAAATGCAACAGCAAGGGAACTCTGTGTGATTCTGCTAGAGAGGGAATAAGAAGATCTAAATCACAGTCCACTCTTGTAATATTTGTAAGGATTTGGTAATTGCATTGATGGGGAAACCACTTCATTTTATTATCCCAATCTAGTTTGTTCATTATTTGAACATTATTGGCTCTTGATTATTTTTTAATCTTATTTTTGAAGAAGTATTTTGCACCCTGAAATTACACAGATTGAAAGCGTCCTTTAAAATTTTCATTTGAATTGATTCTCTAATAAATGCATTTATTCCTTTCTTTTTCTTTTTTTTTTTTAAAGCTTTTATTGTGAATTGAGTGATAGTCTGTCTACATGGCAGAACATCAAGTTTGCACACAACTAATCACATCTTGATTGTAGTGATTACAATCTCTTTTTGGATGTACACAAAAACACAGGAATGTATAATTGTTTAAACACCCAAAAGGCACATTTAAATGCATTAATTATTATGATAAGTCTTGTGGAACCATTTTCCTGATAGTAAGCAAACTTAATATCTCTGGTAGATGTGTGTAATATTTTCATCATCGACATTCACTCAGGAGGATCTATATCTCAGCCTTGACACCAAGTTACAGATTAAAATTAGGAACACATACACTTAGTAACCTCTTCTTCCCCTTCCCTAAAGCCTTTTTAACTCTTTTCTTCATTTTCATTTTGGTTGTTAATTCTTTGGCTGTTCATCATCTCATCTTTGGTTGTTCATCACAACATTGGAAGGGCTGTGAGAACCCCCACCCTCAGTGAGATGGAGTGACACAATGGCATCAGCAGTGGGCTTAAGTGTAACTCAGATTGTGATGATGGTGTAGGACCTGCCAGTGTTTCACTCTGTTGTGCATTCGGTCGCTATGAGTCATAACCGACCCGACAACACCTAAGCAATAATTTTAAGAGTGACTATAGGAAAGTTGCAACTCTGGTAGTGTAGTGGTTACCTATTTATGATAAAAGCTTCACTCAAAGTCATGAAGACCATTTTAAAAGATATTAAAAGAAGCTTTTTCTAATAAAGTAGGGGTGACAAACGTCCGGCCTGCAGGCAGTGTAAGGCCCTTGCAGTCATTTGGTCTTTCTCTGCCAAGGCAACCATAGTTTCAACCATCTGATTAAGGGTGAGTTATGTAAATATTTGAAGGAGCTCTGGTAGCTTAGTGGTTACGAATTGGGCTGCGAACCGCAAGGTCAGCAGTTCAAAACTACCAGCTGTTTCGTGGGAGAAAGATGAGGCTTTCTGCTCCCGTAAAGATTTACATCCTCAGAAACCCTGTACAGAGTCACTATGATCCAAAACCGACTCTACGGCACATAACCACCCTATAAATAAATGTTTGATCAAATACGGCAGGCTATTTTTTAATATTGGTTGGCCCACAAATGATGTTACAAATTTTGGCAAAAAAAATGGTTCCTTACCCCGGCAACAGAGTATTTGGAATACTCTGTGTACTTATAGCAGAGAGGTCTTTAACGTTTAAGAGGAAATTGCTGAAAGTATGTTATCTTACAACATAGGTGATAGCTAGGTTCAACTTTTTTATCTACTTGACAGTGCTATTTATAGAAAGAAATGCAACTTACTTAGATTTAAATGAGTTACTTTAATCCTAAAAAATATGACATTGGGGTTTTAATAGGTAGAAATATTTTTATAAATTAAGATTTTCTGCTTCATCTATCTTGTTGTTGTTAAGTGCTGTCAAGTCAGTTCCAACTCATAGGGACCCTGTGTAGAGTTTCCAAAGAGTGGCAGGTGAGTTTGAACTGCCACCTTGCGATTCAAAACTACTTTCTGGTCTAGAGCTTATCAACTAAAGCACCACATATTGATATATTATTCTGCTTTATAAGATTATATTGTATTTGAAAAAAATTTCAAAATTTGTTGATTATCTAGTTATTTTAGGAAAGTATAGATTTGTTCCATGTTAGCTGTGTACACCATTTGGTTTCTATCCGTAACCCGTTATGTATAATCTTTTCAAAGTGATTTTTGTACATTTACTTCTCGTTAATGAAGTAATACTTCAGTTGAAATAAATATTTTTTGCATGTTGTTGTTGTTAAAGTGCCTTCGAGTTGGTTCTGACTCATAGCGACCCTGTATAGGGTTTTGAAGCAGCGGCTGGTGAGCTTAAACTGCCAGCCTTGTGGTTCAAACTGACCTGCAGTGCCACACCAGGACTGCATTTCTAAGGCTTGCTAACATTTCATTACTAAATTGAATATACTTAATACTTTTAATCTGTACTCATAAAATATCATTAAATTCCATGTATAGTAATTTTACCTAATGATTTTTTTTACCTGTTTTTGTAGTATGATGGCTGTAAATTTGGACTATATTTTGATACAAGAAGAACTTTCAGTTATAGTGTGTAGGTCTATTTGTTTTCAGCAAATGAGGCATCAGTTTTTTAATATGAAAAATGCCAGAATTCATTTTCTCATGATTTGTTTTGAGGTTTAAATGTGTTTGGGCATGTCTTGTTTAGTGTTGCCTCTTTCCATACTGTGTGATTATAGTTTTAACTTCATTATTGCAGATATCTATTTTGTATTAAATATATATACTGAGATGGCACAACGTTTTTTTAACTTAATTGTTTAGTATTTACATTGAACACTATCATTTAATCTTAATGTTACACTGATAATCTTTTATGTGGTGTGATACATTATAATCTGATTCTACCTTAATATTTTATCAGCGTATTCTGCATTTTGATGGTATTGTACTTGAAGCAAAATGAATCTTAGCAACAGAACGTTGATAAGTATCAGAGGCTTTTAATGTATATAAAGTGAAGTGTGGCATTTTAGTTTATGTATGTATGTATGTTTCTAGAATCTTGAAAATCTTTTACAACTAAATAGTATTTCTGGTGTAAGCCTATACAGTTAATTTATTGATGTCTGTATAGTTAATACCACATTCTTAAAACTTCTGGGACTTACTATATTTTAATCTTTTTTTCCCTAAACTTTGTATTGTGAATTGGGTGAAGGTTTACAGACAAGATCATCAGCTCTTCATTATCCGCAAACCATACACCTTGTTTCATCTCAATGATTATAATCCGCTCCCTGCAACATTTATCCCACTTGCTCCCTGTGGCTCTACATTTGCACCTTATATTTCATAAATGAATAGGGCAAAAATATTTGATGTGCACTTAGAAAACAAAAAAGTGTATATTCATTTAAATGTCCAAAGGGCACATTCTGCCAGCCTCCTGCCCACAGGCACACAGCCACTGTCTTTACTGTCTCTGCTTTCTGATGTAGGGATCTCCTATTCCACTGTTTCTTATTGATGGTCCTGGAATCATCTATTCCTGAAATGAAAGATTACCTACACCTTCCTTTTAGTTACGTATCTTCCACAATTATAGTTGTGACAATTGCAATTAATTCTGCTAACAGTTTCCCTATCATTCCCCATCCCTTTTCACTAGATACGTCTAGAAAAAAGGGAAACTGTTCAGTAGGAATTCTACTTTACCCCCTTATTCTGCAACTAAGCACATTCATGAAACCTTGTAAACCAGCCAGTTCATTTGCTTTGAATTCCCCTCCGTGTTTGATAGCCAATGACTAAATTTCCCACTTCTTTCAACCCAGGTAATCTAGGAATTCTTATCTATATGTGGAATCCTGGTGTAGTGCTGTAGGATAAGCACTCGACTGCAAGGTTGATTTGCACCACAAGATTGGCGGTTCAAACTCAACAGCTGCTCCTCGTAAACGCTATACTGGGTGTCTGTGGGTCAGAACCGACTTGACAGTACTTCACAACATCACCCCAGTACACTGAGGAAGTAAGATTGTTCCTTGATATGAAGACTCATTCCATTCCATTTGGAATGGTGAATCCCTGCATTCATAGGCAGAAGTCTGGTTTGCCAAATTGTAGCAATTTACACTTGTTCTCAGTATCAAATATCTTTATCTTTCTCAGTTTGAGTTAAGGTCAGCTAGCCATCCAAGCTAGGTCAAATGGTTATGAGCTGCAAGTTTGGGTGTTCACACACACCTCCCTGCACTTCAGATCCTCTGGTTTCTTCACTGTCATCCCTAACTTCCTAAGGGCTAAGTCAGTGCCCATGGTCTCAGGAGTTCACACAGCTTCCTAAACTTCAGATTAGCCAGCCCTGCAGCCCTTCTTCTTCTCTGTCTCATCTCTAGATCACCTGGTGCCAATGGAACGTGGTCAAACTCAGCCTATGCTGGGACTTATTTTTGAAAGAAATATGCAGTGTTGTTGTTGTCTCTTGACAGCAATATCCTTGATAATTGTGTAATTTTTAAAATAGTATTTACACCACCACATACTACTGATATGGTGCTGTAGGATATGCTCTGGACTGCTGACTGCAAGGTTAGCAGTTCAGACCCACAGGCCGCTCCATGGAAATCGTGGTGTACAGGGTTCCTATGACTCGGAACTGACTCAGCAGCACACAACGGCAACAATACCTTCCTTGTCTCAGAGTGTTTTAATATTCATTATGAGAACAGGAAAAATATCTTCGAAATTAGTTTGGAAATAGGCCTGGTATACATTTATGCTATGAAATTTTGATTTGGAAATATATCACTCTTTTAATTGTAGTTTTATGTGTAGTGTTTTAATTATATATGATTTTCAGAATTGCACATAAAATTTTCGTTTTCCTTAACTTTCATTTTAGTTCTTGGACATAGTACCAAAGCGTTTTTTATTTTAATTACTACTTATCTTTATAATCTGAGGAGGCTTCAACATGTTTGTGGTAAAGTAGAATGCTAAGGTAATCGAATTTTTCTACAAACTTTTTGACATTTCCCTGTACAACTTTAATCTGTTCAATTTTAACAAAATTAGAGTCAGAGTTATAAGTGTTTTACCACTTAAGTTCTAACTACTACTCAGTTTATGAGAAGTTTGTGGAAACATGGAATTAAACTTCAGAAAGTTTGTGGAAACATGGAGTTAAAGGATAATGGACTTTTTCCATGAAATTTTTTGAAACCCTCTCATTTTAGACTACTACTTTTGCACTTTAGGTAGGATAATCACTGGAGTGCAAGGTCAAGGTCGGTAGCTCAAATCCACTCCTCTGAACCCTACACGGGATTGCTATGAGTCAGAACCGACTTGATGGCACTAATCAACAATCAACAACTTTTCTTTAGCACTGACATGCTGTCGCCCCCTCCCCCCCATATTAGTCCAGGTGTGGCACTGTGGGTTAATGCGCTGGACTGCAAAATTGGTTTGAACCACAATGTCAGCACTTCAAGCTCACCAGCTACTCCTAGGAAACCCTATACAAGGGTCGCTGTGAGTTGGAACCTACTTGACGGCACTTTAACAACAGCATATTAGTTTGAAGAACAAAGATTTATTTATTATTTCCTTTCTTTTGACAGATGATATGAAGCAGTTCATTCATACGAGGAAAAAATTGCCTCTTTGAGGTGCTTAGATATTTCCTTAATGAGTAGCTTTTCATTTGCTATTTTTGACTGAATTTTAGTTTGTTGTATCAATTTCTACATTTTTGTAAGTTGATTTAAATCTTGAGTAAATTTTCAGTCTTTTATATATATCGTCATTCATATTTTATTTTCTTAATTGTCGTAAGTATTCTTTGGCTTGTGTAGTTAGTTCAACTCCTATCCCCCACCCCTGCCCAGCCAAACTCCAATTGAGCTTTAATTCCAAGTTTTGATTTCTTTTCCAGGTCTTTTTCTTGATGGATGTTTCTTTTAGTGTTGTTCTTCTTGTCTTTCCTGCTTCTCATGTTCTTATGTGAGTGACAGTTCTCATGTTTATTTTGAATACTTGTTTTAGAACACTTATTTGTTTCTGGTGTCAGCAAATCTTACTATTTAGAAACTAAGTGCTTATTTGAAATTTTACAATGGTACTGTACTGTGAATTTGTTGGTGAAAAATCCTTTTGAAATTTTTAGAAATTAAAATTTAACCATTTAATTTTTGTTTTAAATAGAGAAGTCATGCCAAAAAGCTTAGTAATTTTCTCACTATTTAGTGTTATATGTGTAATTTTATATTCTCATTGAAAAAGCCATGGTTTTGTTTTTTCTTTTACACATTTTTGCTTTTGTAGTAATGGTTGGTGTGGTAGTAGTTATGTGCTGTGAAGATGGTTTTGGCTCATAGCAACCCTGTATGTGGTTTCTGAGTCTGTAAATCGTTGCGTGAATACAAAGCCTCATCATCTGTAGAGCAACTGGTAGATGCAAATTACTAACCTTGTGGTTAGTAGCCCAACTTTTAACCCACTACACTACCAGGGTTCTTTTTTTTTCAGCAGTATATTAGCTCAAATAGAGAATTACTTAAAAATCAACCTAATTTATTTTTATAAATTTACAGTTTAAATCAGAATGGATTGTTTCTTTTATCATCTATAAATTTTGAATTCTAAATTACTCAATCCTGTAATTATTTACCTCAGAATTTGATATTTTAGCTAGCTGAGCTACTTCAAGTCTTCCTGTATTGTCTTTTTGTTTTTCTAGCGTATGTGTTGCCATAAGCATTCTGGAATTCCTTATATATTTTAATGTATCAAATTTGAGTACCAAACCTAATCAATTCTGTAATCTTTCTGAAGTAACTGAATTCTAACTTCTGCTAGTTAGAAGGCTTTTGGTTTTAGTTTTTATAAACAACAAATAACCGCCAAATTCAGATTTAATTGCATGATTATAATATTTTAACAATTATCTTAAAAGGTTATACAGAATACTTCATAGTATACTTGGAATTGGTGAGTTTTAACATCACTTAAGGTACATATTGATAACTATTAGTATTTTGGTATTTGGAATATGCACACACTAATCTAATCTAATTTTTTCTAATCTAATCGAATCTAATCTATTCTATCTTGTTCTGGTATGGCACTGTGGGTTAATGCACAGGATTATAAAGTCAGTTTAACCGCAAGGTCGGCTGTTCAAGCTCACCTGCCACTCTTTGGAAACCCTATGCAGGGTTGCTGTGGGTCAGAACCGACTCTTTGGCGCTTAACAGCAACAACATATAATTTAGGTGAAATATAATGGATATAATTGACCTAATCATTTCTCATATATTGATAGTCAGTTTTTGGAAGACCTGTGATACAGGTTTGAATATTTCTACACATTTTGAGTCGATATTTTTAAAGAGTTTGTATAATCTATTTTTTTTTTTTTTTTTGGGTTAAAGGTCATGGCATCTTAAGTTTCACAAAAACTTGCTTTGTATTGTACCATGGTAATAGTACATTTCCATTTTACATTCAAATCCTCTTGTGCCTGAAGTCCAGTCCTTAGTCATAGAATCTGGTTCTAAGTGTTTGGAGAATTTTTACCACATTCTTTGTTATATAACAGAGATCAAAGGATAAATAATTGTGGGGGATGAGCAGCAGTGCTGAGGGTCATGTTGCTTGGGGAGGATCAACTGCTTATATACCAAGTTGTCTCATAAATGTGGCATTGCCTTAGTAATTTGCCATGATCCAGAGAAAAGCTGAGAAACTGGGTAATATTAGTGTATCATGAGAGATTGATTCATTTTGATCTAACTTATGAGTAGCATCTGAGGTCAAATGCTGATTTATTAATGTATAATGAGAAATATAGTTGCCAGTGACACTGGATATTCATATTCTCTGTTTAGCCACATACATTTTCTCCATGTAAAGAAACGATGTGGGAAATCACAATATAATGTTAGTTCACAATATAATATAATGTAGCACAATGAACACACGTTAAATGATATCCTTTAAATATTTAATGATATTTGAGTAAAGGGCTGGCTTGATAACCCCATCTCTTCATGAAAAACCTGTTGTAAAACCCAGGACATCTTTCCATTTGGTCACTGTTTAGATAAGCTTTGTCATCATTTGTCATTGTGACTTCTGTATTCTTTGTTGTTGTGTCTGACTAAACCTCGTCAAATAGGTATACTGTAGTGTTTCTTTAGATGTCTAGGTTGCTGATTGATTTTTAGGACTAATGTCCTATTCTATTCTATTCGAATGATTTGTTTAAAAGTGTTCCTGATAAGAACTAGCTCTTTTGAATTTAAAATCCATAATGTTGTTAAGTGCCGTCCAGTCATCCCCACTCAGCGACCCTATTTGAGCCACCTACCTTGAAGTTCAAACTGACCTGCGTGTGGTCCAGTGATTTAGCCACACCAGGACTCAAAAATTCAAAATAGTGATGGCAAAAAGATCTGATTTTATACTAGATAGATAAATGATTTTTAGAATGACCTTGCTTTATACATGTACTGTAGACCTAGATTAGTACATTCAGTTTCCTTGATTTGAATGTTGAGTCCGGGACAGGGATTGCCTGTTTGATCCTGGACATTATTTATTTTTACCTTTCGCTTACTCTCACAGGCTGGCAATCACCAAATTAATGATATTACTCAAATTCTGTCTTCCAATTAATTCATTAATTTCAGTGATGCAGACATTACAGTTTAAGTGTTAGCATTATGAAGAATTATTTTAAGAATTAGAATGCAGCCAGAATGAATTAAAAAATGATACAACTAATATTCAAATGGACAAGTGGTAATATTGGTACCATTATAGAAGACTTGTGTGTAACTAGATACATAATTATTATCTTAGTATGATCATTATGCACAACTTGAGGATGACAGTTTTAAAAATGCCACTCTGATATACTTGTTTGGATATGGTATATATTAGTATAATTGCAAAGTATGAAAGATGTTTTTGATAAGAATGATTGATGAATTGTGTAGATTTTCCCTGATTTTAGTTAGTATTTTACTTAATTTGCTATGCTTCTTATGAAATTCAGTTAGTGAAATTGTTGGAATCATTTTTAGTAACAGGGAATAAAACCTAGTTTCACATACACACATTCTGCTGTCCCCCACCTCCCCAATTACCTCTACTCAACTTCTGTGGAACAATTAAGTTAAGTGTGCTAACCCTTGCATTTGGTCTATATTGAAAACCCTACTATTTATTCTTGCTTTCATTTCCTTATGCTGTATTGATTTCTAGTATTTACTTGTAGAAACAGTAAGTCATCTTTTACCCTCATATATGTTTTGCATTACGTTATGTTGGATTTATTAAGAACAGTAACAAGTCTCTTGTTGTTTTTGTGTGCCGTGGAGTCGCTTCCAACTCAGAGCGACCCTGTACAGGGTTTCCGAGGCTGTAAATCTTAATGGGAGCAGAAAGCCTCATCTTTCTCCCACAGAACAGCTGGTAGTTTCAAACTGCCGACCTTGTGGTTCGCAGCTTAATTCGTAACCACTGTAGCAAACATTAATTTCCAAAGCCATTTAGTTTTTGATAGTAGTGGTTGAAAGCAGTTCTTCCCATTCAGAAAAATCTCATCCTTGAGTTAAAAAAGAAAAATGTCATAACAAACATTACCATTGCTAATCCACTGGACTACTATGTGGTGGGTGAAGTCAACAAGGCAAGATTACTTCTGACAGAAAGTCATGGTTAGGTCCACAAGAATTAATGACGTTCACTCCTGACACTAATTGTTCAACAGTATATAGATACAGGTATTTGCTAATAAAAAATCAGAAGCTTTAAACATTTTATATTTTGATGGACTTTGTAGATTTTCTAAGTTTTTTCTATTCTACACATTTGCATGAATAATTTATTTATTTTAAATATCAGCACATGGTCTCATGATGTAAAGGATAAAGGTGTTGCAAATGTCCAACTTTTTCAAACTGCTATATATAGTCCATCATTTTTGACAACTGTTTTTCCTCCTTCAGTATTCTTCCTTCTATCTCAAGGTTTCATAATTTGCTGCAACATCGCAAAGAACACACCAACTTTCAAGTAAATGGCTAGTGGCTTGGAGGCTGACAAGTCCAAAATCTGGGTCAAGTTTCAGTTTGGAGGCTTTCCTTGGTCCACATTGATGACAGGGTCTGACACACCCAAATCAGTCAGATGATAGGTTTTTAGCTCACAAGGCTGTGGAAGCCAGTGAATTAGGTTAGACAATAGGACACGGGCTCACATACTAAGAACTGGAGGTAAAAGATGAGCCAGATGTAGGATCCAGAGCAAGAAAGAACATTCCTACACATTGGAGGTAGAGCACATGTTCTGTTCAAGGAAACCAAGATGATGGCAATAAATGGCAACTTAAGATGAATTTCACCCCATCCTGCCTTTTCAGCACAATGAACAACTCACTTCAAAATGGGGCTACAACTACAGGCAGAGGATAGAAGTCACAAACACCATGAAATAAGAGAGACCATGGCTAGAAGGATTAAGCAGTCTGCTGCATCACAACATTTTTGTCATCAATAGTGGTAACACATTATAGCACCTTCCACTTCAGGTTGTAGTAGTTTTTTCTGAACTTTGAAACTATTCTTGTATGTAGTTGTCTTCAGTCACATCAAACGTAGCAATGATTCCTTGAATAAACAAAAATTGAGCTGTATTATTAACAACTGTTGGTTCATCAAGAGACAAAGAAAACCACTTTAAATCATGTCTCTTGACTTTGTTTGCTGTTGTTGTACCCAGTGTCTTCAAGTTTTCAAGTAATGACTCTTCATGAAAGCTGGTAGTGCTACATATTTTTTCTCCCGCTGGATACATTTTTTTGTCTTTTGCAGTCTAACACAATTTATTTAACTCACCAGAGATAAGCTACTTTGTTTGCTAACAAATGAGCCTCAGTTTAAGTTTTTTGTGTGAAGAAATTCTGCTGTGATGAGAAATTATATTTTACATTTTCTAATTTATCTGACCATTGCTTTCCTGTGAGTGTAAAGTTTTATGAGCAGTGTTTAATCTTATATTCTTTTAGCACAGTTATAGTACCATCGCACAGTAAACACAGTAGTTTGCCATCTAATCCAATAACAAAATAGAGGGTACAAGCAAATACTGGTGGGCTTTGAGAGAATTAAAGCACAATGAAATGATATGACTGACGCATCACTCTCATTTGTTGTGTAATGATCAGTAGTGCCAAATGATGACAGCCCTGTCTGAGGTCTCTGTTGCACCTACTCAACTCTGTTGCTGTAGTGCAAAGGCAGTCATAGACTATATGTAAATGAATGAGTGTGTCTGTGTGCCTTTATTGCAGCAAAACTTACTTTATGGACATTGAAGTCTGAATTTCATAAAAGTTGTTTTTCTTGTAAAAAATCTATTTAGCATAAATACTAATTCATTTTCTCACATAGTTAATATTAATTATATTAACTATATTGTGCAACCAATACTTAAAATTGTTGCCAAATTTCCTACACAATAAACAAAACTTACTTTTCTAAATAGTGAATTTTGTAAAATTTTTCATGCCACAAAAGTATTTTGTTCCACCCCCCACCCCCCAAACATTTAAAGCTATAAAGACCATTCTTGGCACATGTGCTATTCAGCAACAGACAATGGACCAGATTTGGCACATGGCCATAGTTTGCTAACCCTTGAATTTAATTTTTATTGATTAATAGAGTGGACAACAAATTATCAATAATTGAGTTGAATTTTATGTTCTTTTTTATATTTAGCTGCCATTGAGATGGGCACTTACTTGTTGAGATCCTATGTATAAAGGGATTGGTTTTGTTTTGATCTGTAGGATTTTCATTGGCTGATTTTTTGAAGTACATTGCCAGGTTTTTCTACCTAGTCTGGAAGCTCCAGTGAAACCATTCAGCAGCATCACAACACTCAAGCCTCCACTGAGAGTTGTGTGGTAGTGGTGCTTGAGTTATATTAGCTAGGAATTAAACCCATTTCTCCTGAATGAAAGGGGAGAATTCTACCACTAAATCACTACAGTGCTTTTAGAAATTGATAATTAGGTGGATTTTAGGAATAAATGCTGTTTGAAAACACACACACATACATGAAGGCAACTGCATAATGGCTTTTGCCTATGTATGGTAGTTACAGTTTTTGTTTTTTATATCTTCTTGTTGCTGAGTGCCATTAAGTTGGTTCCAGCTCATAGCCACCTGCATAGGGTTTCAAGGAATGGCTGGTAGGTTTGAATAACCAACCTTTTGCAAAAATGTTAATAAAATTTGTTAATGATGAATTTGAATACTAGAAGTAGTAACTATTATAGGGTGTATTTCCTAGTGCTAAAGGAATGCCAAATTTATGAAATGATCAGGAATTTATGCTTACTTAGTGCCAGATAGGAATGGGATTTGGATATATGTTTCAAAGAAAACTTCTCAAAATGAATGAAAGAATGTAGATTTTTGCTAAGACAGCCTCCTGATTTCTAACACATAGCATATTTGTGGGGCAGGGCTGGGCAGGGGGAGAGGAAATTACAAGTTTTTAAAATGGAATCAGCTGACAGAGAAAATGTTATGCAAAGACAAAGGAGCAATTGAGAGGTTATGTGAGTTAATGACAAAGAGGAGAGCAGGGCAATGTCATGTTGTTTTAAGTTCTTTTGAGTCAGTTTTGATTCCTAGTGACCCTATATAGGGTTTTCAAGAAGTGTCTGGTGGGTTTGAACCACTGACCTTGTGGTTAGCAGTTCAGTGCTTATCCAATGGGGACACATAAGCCTGGGGAATAAGAGTGGCTTAGGAAACCTACCTTCCAAAGACTTCTCTTTTCCTAACTTAAATTTGCTAAGATTGGAGATGTGCACAGCCCACTCCAATTAAACACATGAAAGGGTTCGTTTTCATTTATAGTAATTTTTTTGACAATCTTGAAACCATCATGTATGGGTGGTCCAATTGCATAAATACAGCATTGTGTATTTCTCCACCCCAATTGCCAAATTCAAAATTTTTGTTCTCTATCAGTCATTAGTAATTAGCACTTGTTACCGCAAGACTGTTATTATTTTTCTGTGCCATTGCTATTTCTAAAGCTAAGACATGCTAGTTTGATCAAAGATTAATTTTGTTAGCCAAGACTGCTGATAGAAAATAGAAAATAGGCTCTTTTTTTTTTTGTAAATGAGTGCATACTCACAAGACATGAATATTTATACCCAAACGAGTTTTATTGATACCTCCTGTCCTCCCTGAATGTGGTAAGAAAAAGGAAAAGTCTAATTTAGCTTGCATTTTAAAAATGAAGTTAGATACCCTGGTTTTAGGACAACATCGACTTGGAGAAAGGGGCACCTTTCTCTGATTTGTCATCTGAGATGAGAGGTAGGTAGTACTGCTTTGTAATTTTTGTTTTCTTCTCAGGGTTGTTTTGCATGTTTGCAAAGCACCTCCCCAAAGGGAAAAACTTTTTATTTTCTTAATGCCTTAATTGAAATTTTCAGTAATTGTTATTGTTAAGTGCCATCGAGTCATTTATGACTCATAACTAACCATAAAGTGTTTCCATGGAGCAGCTGTTGATTTTGAGCTACCGACTTTGCAGTTAAACCTGACCTTATACTACCGCGCCACACTAGGAATCCATAATTTAATTAATTTTAGAATATATAATTAGAGAAAATACTTTATGTTTTTCCATGTACCTGTACAGATTCTGTAGTTTCCTTTTTAAAATCACTCTTGCTTTATCTATTCCACTTCCTCCTCTTTCTGAAGTATTTTAAAGCAAACCCTAGATACTTATTTTGTTTATACCTACTTTGCATCTCTAATAAAAATATGGACTTTATTTTTACATAGCCCCAGTGCCATTATTACACATAAAAACTAATCTTTTATTAGTACCATGTCAAACTCAGTTCATTTGAATTAACTCCAATTTCATTGCATTGTTTTAAATCTAAGACTTTTTTTTAAAAACTCAGTCTTGATGGGAATTGTTGTTGTTGTTATGTGCCGTGGAGTCGGAACCGACTCATAGCGACCCTGTACAGGGTTTCCGAGGGTGTAAATCTTTACGGGAGTAGAAAGCCTCATCTTTCTCCCGCGGAGCAGCTGGTAGTTTCGAACTGCTGACCTTGCGGTTCACAGCCCAAGTCGTAACCACTACGCTACCAGAGCTCCTTGATGGGAATAGGGAATAATATATAGAACAAGAGTCTCTAGGCAGGAATGGGATCAATAAACTGGGTAGAGAGATTGGCCATAGAAAGGAAAGAGACTCAGTTATTTGTTTTATTTTGTTTTTAGTGAACCAAGCAAAGATTTTAAAGATTTTGGAATTCATCCTAAGAATATTAGAAAGCCTTTGATTAGATTTGTATTAAAAAATATTCTGGTTGTTAAATGGGGAACAATTTATATGGATATGAGGAAACCATTTATTAAATTAAGGGTAAGTAGTTCAAGTTTGAGTTGCTGGACTATTGGGAGCAAAGAGAAGATAAATGGATGGATTCCATAAGGAATCCACGTAAGTTTTTGTGATAGTTGGGGTAATTGTAACAACAGAGAAATAAGTGGCAAGGATAACTCTTTTTAATCCATTGTGGATAATCACTTGGGGATAGCCAGCCATTCACTTGAGATGGGAAATGCTGAGAAGTACAAAATTTGAGAATGAAAAAAATAATATGGCTTTAAAAAAAAACCAAACATATATATATGTTGTTGTTGTTGTTATGTGCTGTGGAGTCGGTTCCGACTCATAGAGACCCTGTACAGGGTTTCCTAGGCTGTAAATCTTTACGGGAGCAGAATGCCTCATCTTTCTCCCGCGGAACAGCTGGTAGTTTCGAACTGCTGACCTTGCGGTTCACAGTCCTATACGTAACCACTACGCTACCAGAGCTCTGTATATACTTAATACAGACATGCAAATACTTTAAATTTTGGGTTAGGTGTATGAACTTCGGTTAAGAATTTTATTTGCATAAAAATCCAGTTTATTAACCATTTTTTGCCTAATCAATATATTTTTTAAGTGTAGAGTAATCATTAAGAACTTTCATCTCTTGCATCTCTACCATAAAGAAGGTTGTAGCTTTTTATTTTTTCTTTTGTCAGAAGACAAACATCTCTCTCATAAAGGGATACAATTTTAAACAACCAAAGTCATGAGCCAGTACTCTGTTGTTTCACTTCTAGGCTCAGGCAACATTTTACAGCCTATCAGGCTTATATAGTCTACTTTTATGGTTACTTTCACTGCCACTCTTTTGAGACATAGTGGTTGATTTTTGGTGTTCCAGACAAATTACGTTGTCATTCTCCATTTCATTATCTCATGTAGTCATCCTGCCTTATTGTATAATGCCGATTTTCACTTAGCGACCTGGTGTTTGGAATCTAATGTTGATAAGTGAGGAGTGTAGGTATGTAAAAAATTTCAGCCTGTTTTATTTAACAGAGGAGTTCTTGAATCCCTTTGCATCCCTGATTTGGTGACTGGGTGATTGTCCTCTTTACAAAGCAGAATGGAATCATTGGAGGCATTCTGGTGGTGCAGTTGTTAAGTGCTTAGTTGCTAAGGAAAGATTGGTGGTTGGAACTCATCAGTAGTTCTATGGAGGAAGAGTTGTGGCACTCTGCTCCTATAAAGATGCTAAACCGTGACCCCCCCCGTCCTTGCCAAGCCCCCCTTACACACACACACAGCAAACAGAATTAAAAAACAAAAAACAAAAAAAAACTATTGCCCTGGAGTTGATTCTGACTCACAGGTGATCATATAGAACAGAGTTGAACTGCCCCATAGGGTTTCCAAGGCTGTAATGTTCATGGAAGTAGACTCTCTGGTAAACCTTGTGAGTTGATTCTACTTTGCCCTTTTGAAAGGTACTGGTGAGTCAGAATTGACTTGACATACACAACAACAGTGGAAACCAGGAGATAAGAAATTTATTATTGCAAACTTTGCTGGTGGTAAATTTTATCTGTCGGGATTTTTTTGTTGCAAGCAAAAATTGACTGACTTCAGAGTCACTCCCCGCCCCCCAAATATTCAAGAATATGGGAGAGCTCATAAAATTGAAGAACCAAGAGGTAAAAGCCACAGCAATGATAGCATCTCTGGTATCTAGATAGCAAGAATTAGTGGATTATTTCTTTAGGATAGTAAAGTTCAAGTGAAATAGCTCCACCCACTTAATTTAAAAATATTACTATGTACTATAAATAGTTGTTAAGTGCTGTCTACTTGGTTCTGACTCATAGCGTCTCTGTACAGGGCTTCTGAGGAGTAGCTGATGTATTTGAACTGCTGACATTGTGGTTCAAAATCCAGTGTTTATCCTAGTGCACCACACCAGGAGTCCATAAATAACTGAGTGCAGTTGTGTTTTTATACTCTATATCCTGTTTGGGATATAAAGTATGAATATGGTGTGAGTTTACCTTGGTTTATTTAACCAGTTCCACTTTGATGAACATTTGTTTCTTGTCTTCTATTATATGTCTCAGTCATTGGTCTTTATTTCTTAAGTATTATGAGTATATTTTGGGGAGAAATTCCTAGATAAAAGTTTGCTAAGCAAATTCTATGACCCACTTGATGACACTTAAAACAACAACATAACTGTGACTTAAATAATAGTATGTGGACTTACCTTGAATCTTAAATATCAGATCCAGATATTAGCCATTTTTTTCTGTTGGCTTAATGTAATGTGTAGTAATTTATTAAATCCTGATTTGTTCATGTTAGTACATATTTTAGAGTCTCAAGTCTTTTTTCTTAATTTGAATGTCTCTAATTCTTTTACTAATGCACATCATTATCATCATTTATCACAATTCTTAATATTTAAAAATGTTTTATATTGACATTCTAACTGTTTAAGTCTCAAAATAGCATCTAATCATGAACTTAGTGAGCATCTTTAGCCCTACTCTTAATTTTGTCAGACAGTGAAATATGATTTTGACTTACATAATATTGTTTCAGGTGTGTCTTTTTGATATTTTCTAAAAATATATATGTTTTTAAATTTACAAATAGAATCGAGTTTTGTTAAATTCTTTTACAGAAATGATTGAAGTGTGGTTACAATTTAATTTTATTAGTTTGTTTCAGATCACATCAGTATATTAGACAATTCTCACTAATTATTTTCTATTTTAAAATATGCATATAAATATTTTAATGACAGTGAAACAAATAAATGAATACTTATTTTATTTGGTATGCTTTAGTATTTTTTAAACATTTAAGTGCAAATTTATTAGCACATGAATTTAATATTTTGCATGTATGTTCCAGTTTTCTTTCTTTAGTGTTTTAAAATGATTCTCTTAATCAAATTTAATTTTTTAATGTTTAGGATATTGGGTGAAGAGAGATTCATATGTAGAATCTGTCAGATTCAGTTGGAAATGAGAAACTTTAGATTGGTAAATAGATTGAGACTGTTGGATTCTTTCACTCCAAGAGGAGAGAATTCTGTGTAGATACAGAAACCTTTTGTCTTCTGGGAAAATATATCTTGAAAGCAGTAAGCTTTATAATTATATGGTGCTTGGAGGCAGGTGGTGTAACACTGATAGGTTATTCTAAGAAAATAAAAATGTCCCTTCGTAGTAGTTGATAAACATTAATCACAGAAGACTGATAATGTACCAAGTGATACATTTGGTATGCTGTGAGGTAGTTTGGAGATGTATATATAGTAGGAGGCTTTTAAAATTTTGTTTTTGACTTTTAAAATCTACACTATTGTAATTAGTATTTTTGTAGATAAACCTTGGGAGGAAATGATATTTAGTTAGATAAATGTATTTTCCCACATTATTACTAATAAAGAAGTTGACTAGTTAATAAATACTGTCGAGTTGGTTCAATGTAGCTGACTTTGCAGTTTAAAAGACTCACTTTCTATAATTTCTAGTCACTGGTGTGCCTCAGTGCCAAAGAACAAGAGATAAGTAGTATACATGCTTTTCAAAGATTCTGGCCACTACATATTATTGACTGAAGGAGCAGAAATATTAGCTGAGGGATCAGATAGCTTCTCTTTGCCTTCTCATTATTTGCACCCAACATTGGATGCCTCTTCCAGTGTGTGAAAATAGCTAAGAAGCATACAGACCCTGACAGAGAATGAAAATTAACTATTTGAATTGGATGATTACATAGTAGTAGTTCCTGTATTTTTCCCTTTTGATCAAATACAGTGCCACCATTTAACATTGTAATTTCATTTATAATAAAGTTATTTAAAATTTTATTTTCTTATATAATGCAAATTACATAGTACTGGGCACTAAGAAGACACAGTTACCAATTAGTGAGGTGATTCAGCATCAGCTTATTTTACTCAAGAACTCAGCATATTGTTGAGAGTGAAGAGTGAAAATAAATTAATAATTGAATATTTTTAGGAGAATTTTCACTAGTATTAAGTTTTACTATTTGTCCTTCACGAGCCCAGAGTGTCATCAGATTACCATTGCTTTTCAAGATAATATTATCAAGAATATAGGAATGATTTCAAATTGATGTCTGAGATATAGATAATTTAGGTGTCTGTTAAAAGAATTGTTTCTGTACATAAGTTAGTTTTAAAAAATCTGATTTTTTTTTCTTTTAAAGATTTTTTTTTTTTACTTTAAAAAAATCTAATTTTTAAAAATCTTTTAAAGATCCTACACTATAATCATAATTTGGACAAATAACACTTAGGTTCTGTCTCTCATGTACACACATGTCCCCACACACAGCCCATATACCTGTATTAAACTTTTGAACTATAGATTAGAATTACTCTACGTTGAGGAAAGGATTTCCCTTGTCTTTTATAAGAATTGCTTATTTGATTAGGTATTATCCTTTTTAAGTGTTATATTGATTAGATTTCAAAATTACTTAATACAGACTAAAAGACTTAGACTACTGATTTGAAAATGTGAGATACACTGGAAATAGAATTAAGCACATTAAGTATTGAGTACTTTTGTTTCTGTGATTGTCAACTTTAACAATTATTATAGTTCTGGTCTGGTGATTTATCTTTACAAAACAGGATAAAAATGATTGTTAATGTTAAATAACAATCTGATTAAATGTATACTAATAATTTTACAGACTTGTGTGAAATAAAAATGCTATTTTAAGTTAATCAGTTAATATTTTTTGATGGAACCAAACAAAATTAATTGTGCAAATATTTGTACTGTTGTTGTTGTTATGTACTATGGAGTCGGTTCTGACTCAGTGACTCTACACAGGGTTTTGAGGCTGCAAATCTTTATGGGAGCAGAAAGCCTCATCTTTCTCCCGCGTAACAGCTGGTAGTTTCAAACTGCTGACCTTGAGGTTAGCAGCCCGATTCATAACCACTACACTAGTACTGTAACACTCAGTAAGTATTTTTGTGTGTGTTTTTACCTTATTTTTTTAAATAAATCTTAATACAATTTCATTGTACACATTGCTCATCCTAGAATCAAGTGTTCAACCAGTTGTAGTTTTTCCCTATTCCTCTCCCCCCAATGTCTTTTAATTGATGATTCAGAATTATTTGTCATATACCAGATTAAAAATTGCCGGTTTGTAAATTTAGCACTCAGACAAAGACATAGGTGCCATAAAATGATTAAGTATTGGCCTGTGTACACACCTGTTGATAGGAAATAAACTTCCCATATATTGCAGTTTGGCAGACATGAATCTTTAAAATATATTGAATGAAATTGCTGCTGTGCTCTTTATCTTTTTTTTTTTTTCCTAACGGTACATCCTCTTTGTACCTCACTTTTATTTCATTTAGAGGAACATGATAGATTTTTATAGTCAGATATACTCAAAGTTAAGTAGTAGTAGTCTTTTAAGAGTGCAGTAACTGATAGAATTTAATAACTCATTGATACTAATTTGGCCCTTAATACCAACAAGGAAACAAAATTTGTATACTCTGAAACATTTAATAACTTCTTTTATAAAAACTTGAGCCTGAGACACATTGAGTTTCACATTTTATCACATCATGTCAAAATAAGTTTTCCCCAATAAATGTATTAATAAAAGAAAAAATGTATCTCATTGTTTTTAAAGAGTAAGTGTTTAAATGAGAACTGCATTTGAACTTTATAAGTGCATTGTGGAATAACTCAATTAAATCTAATTGCATGGAATTAAGTTTTGAGAACTCTAGTTTAGCGAGTTCAAAAAATTTGTCCATGCCTCAATTAAAAGGTCTTTTTATAATTGGTAATAATGTTTTATTTACATTTGTATATTGAGGTAAAAAAACTAAATCTAAAATGAATGGTCTTTTGAATGAATGGTATACATTTTTTAAATTAAAATTTATGTGGAAAATATACACAAATATATTGGCCCCTTAAAATAAGATTTGGACTATTGATGTATGCATGCGTGTTATTGCATGTTAATACACAGAATCCCCTTATGCTTTTTTAAATAGATTCTTTTGGGTTTCCTCTTTGTTAATATAATAATGTAGTTCTCATATTTTCCTTTTCAGAAATTAAAAAAATATTTTTGTAATTCTTCACATCATGGGCATTAACTAAAACTTGTTCTATCGATGTAACCAATTTTAACTATACATGCTTTTAGCACTATTTACAGATTGCATCTTTGAAAAAAATTGTCTTTTCTAGTGTAGTTTACGGTGCCGATACCTGCCTGCCTTTTCTTTTGCTGCGTTGGCACAGGCATTGTGCTTATTTTGTTGTAAATGGTTCCAGTATTTTATCAGTTCACTAGGCTGGAACTGATGAGAGGTAATTAGGTGGCTGTATTTACAGCTTGAATAAGAAACTCGCCAGTGATTGAACACAAACTCATTGGGAGGGGGTACAGGATCAATTCTCAACTTGGCAAGACAGATTCCCACATATACATCTTCCAAGTGCAATCGACGGATACCTAAAGAAACCTTAAATATCTTTTCTGCCAGATCTCCAGAAAAAACATAACCAGTTCCAGAACAGAAGACAGGGTAGCGCTCACTTGGATAGAGTTCTGGTGGCATGTACCACTTGCTATCTTTGTTTCGATTGGGTGCATATCCTCTCATTAGATAACCTGTAAAATAGTTATGTTTGGGCGGCAGATCTGGCTTCAGTAGCTTATGTATTAAATACTCAGTGTTGACAAACATGTCACTGTCAGTTTTCATAACATATGGAATATGTGGACAATGTGTTGCAACCCAGTTCATGCCCATTAGTGTTTTAATGGTCAAATTATAGTATGTATCTAAATATTCTTGTTGAATTATATCATGATGTTGTCTGCTTTCTTCCAGTATTGCACGTTGAAGGTAGCCATTTAGCTTAATACTTACTCCCAACAAAAAAATTCGTGTGATTTGAATGCCAGGAGTTAGACTCTCATTGCCCCAAGTTTGCCGAATAGCTCTCCTAGCTTCTATTTGTCCAGGTTCTGCAGCTATTAGTAGTATTAGAAAAGGACTTTTTTCTTGGCATTTTTCAGGTTCATTGATAATATATTTGAAATGGTAAGAATTTGGATGACCAGTACCTTTCTCATTATAAATACTTCCATTGGCACTAAGTGTATTCTCCAGCCCTGTAACTCCTTGTGGTGACAGATCTGTATTATTAGAGTTAGTGGCAGTTTGGGGCTTCAGAGTTTGAGGAACTGTTTCTTTCCAAATGTTCCGAAGGGAGCTGTGGTTTGTCTCACTTTTTGTAGAGCGAAATCCTCGGAAAGTATATGTCACAGGATTGTCTTTGAATCCAGCTTTGCCTGGTAACCAGTCATGATGATTGAAAAACAAAAACATGGCAAAAAGAAACACTAGAGAAAGCACACCAATAAGATGGGTACGGAACAGAGACCTCTTGGCATTCCAGGTCATCTTTGCAAAGCAGCAGTGTCTTCTTCTCCACTGAAGCATGTTGTAAATATCCAATAATGGGATATGAGATAATGATGGCTGAAAATGTTTTCTTCTTCTGAATCAATACTATTCTTTGGTAATCATTTTCTAATTCCATCACATTGTATCCTTTGCAGTCATTCTACAAAGAGAAAACATAAAATTTGTAAAATGCTTACTATTACAAAACTTCCTGAAAGGGATTTGAAATGGATATAATGTTTCCTAAGCTGTGAAAATAGTAACTCAGAAATGAAACATAATTTATATTCTTTTGTTAATATGACTCTAATATCAATAGAAACAAGAGTAATGTGTTTAAAAATATAACTTTGTGGCTAAATGAACGCTTTAAAGAGAGGTGAGAGGTGATGAGTGAATATTTTTTCCCACTTTTTCCATTGTCTCAGTAGCTCTGACCATTTATACTTTTGACTTAAGTTAGAGATTTGAAAGCATGTATAAGAGAAAAATGATGCTAGATTCCTGTGAGAAGCCTTGTGAAAAGGCCTTGAGAACAGATGGAAATTTTATTGGCATTAATTAAAATTGATTTGACACACCATTGGTGATATGGTGCACAGTCAGCGGCCTTTTTTGTAAAATGGTCATGTATCAGTTGTGGGACAGACGGTGCAAGGTTGATTACGGCAGAGTTCTATTAGTCACAGTACACTGCTTGGCATGTGTCCATTGGTACCTACTGTGTTGAGAAAGTCAATGAGAAGATGCACCTGTCAAAATTAATTTTCAGGGTCCAATAACTTCAGTGCAGGATTTTTAGACATTTCAGGTATTGTAGTTTTAACTTCTCACTTCTAATATGAGATATTCAGTAGATCATTGCCATTACTTAGACTTAAGTTTGATTTTAAAATATAGTAAGTAATTATCTTTATGGCCTTGCCAGACAGCTATCACATATCTTAGCTAAGTATATTAGAATTATAAAGAGAATTATTTTGAACAATTGTTCTAGTTTTTCTACAGAATATAGGCAGTAGCTACTACCATAGACAACTCTTTGAACTGCAAAAAAAAAAAAAAAAAAAAACCCAAAACATTTAAAAACATTCTAGAGCTGTGTGTGTTCTAAGATTGTGAATAGAGAGTTTAAATAGCTAGGGCTTCTGACTGCACATTCATTAGTGTGTCCTAGATTTTAAAATGATGATGTGATGTCAATATGAGAGATTCTTGGTGCCTGTGATACCTCATATCAAGAGTGTTACCTTTGAACAAGATTTTTTAGTTCATAATACAAACTTTTTCATGGTTTTCAGTTTTTCTGAAGCAAGATATTGGGGTTGGTGGTAGGTAGGGGGTGGGTGAGAAGCTTTCCCAACACAGAAGAAAACTTTGTGGGAAGGGAGACTTTTATTATTTTTTCAGCTTGCTACTTTGAAAAAATTTTTTTAAGCAAAAGAAAACTGTATAGTCAGTGATAAAATTTTGACATGTGAATACTTATTTGAATATGTAATGTATACATGCTTATGTATCTATTTTAACCTTTGCTATTAAAACATTCATGGTTAATAGACTCACAGAACCTTGGCATGAAAATTAAATATTTTTAGTAAATAATAGTGTCTACATGGAAATTTTCATATAGTGACTTTACTATAGCAGAAAATTTCATAACATGAAGTGCTTTGAAAATACTGATTGATGTTAGGCATATTTGAAAGAAAGCACTCCTATTCTGTAATAGCCACTAGGAGGAGCAAGTAGGTGGGAATTTGAACACATTTCTAAAGTGTAAGTATAATAGTATAGGTGCCAGCATTTCATAATCTTTAGTTTCTGAAATTACATAGTAATTTTAGATGCAAAATGTTATTTAATAATCTTGATAGAGATAAATAAGTTGATTTTATTAAGAATTTTAAAGACAAATTAGTTATTTATTAGTATTTATTTACATAAATGTAATTTCAAAATACTACAATGAAGACCAAAGTTACTGATTGTACCAGTAAAATAAAATCCTACTGTGTGTGGCCTAAATGGAAAACAATAAAGCTTGAGTGTTCTGATTAAGAAACTCACTTTCCTCTTTCTCCTACTTGTGAATAGTTGGCAACTCTGTTTAGATTGGGAAGCTATTTCTAAGTTTTTATTTTCAAATGGGGTATCTGGTAAACACTATTGATTCCTTTCCTAGCCATACCCCCAAATAAAGAGACTGATAGAAATAAGGGTCATGTATGTGTAAAGAAATGTTGATTCTTAAGTTTATTTGATAATATTTTTTAAGTATTTCAGAACTAAATGAAATTAACTTTCTTTTGATATAATAATGCTTGGAATATGAGTCGGTTCCAATCATTGAGAACTTTTAAATGTATAAAAAGTTTAAACAATAAATACAAGGTCGTATATTTGAATAAATATATAAATAGCGGAATGAATGAATGATTGAAGGTAGACATAGTATTAACAAGTTGTAGTACATTTATGAAAACAATGCATCTGAAGTGATACCTGTAAGATATTTCAGTTTTACAAAAAACAGCAAATTATTTTATTTTGTAAATAATATAAATACATAGTTTTTGCTTCTAATATAATTTTGTAACAATATGAGATAGTGATAGCAATATGCATTTAAATTTAAATTGTAAGTTTTAAACTGCCAAGGTTTAAAATCCATGTTTACTTATTTGTTAATCTCCCATTGATGAAAGAAATGCATGTGTCTAGCTTTTTAAAATTCTGTATTAACAGTGTCTCAGCTATAACTTGTCATTTTTCTGTTAAAAAACAAGTAAAATCCAAGTAACTGCTTTTTCCTTTAAACAGACTTATTCTTAGTGCTTGTTGTGTATTTCTCTTTTACAAATAGTACAAAACAAGTTAAAATATTTTTGGCTTGCAAAATAATAGTATGTTTTTGCATTTGTAGGATAGTAATAGCTTTGATTTATATATATTATTCTTTTTTGACATAATACTTTCACATTATTAATATGTATTTCAATCTATGGTTTGAAGCTTATGGGAGTAATGGTACTCTAAATTGCTGTTCAGCTCCGTACACATACATATACTCATAAGCTCTTACTATAGTTTGGTTTTTAAAATTATTGATAATCATTTAATCTGTTGGAACAATTTAGATTTAAATGGCGCTTTAATAAAAAAAAAGATACACTTTTAAGATGTCTAGTTTGCAGGAATGTTTTGTTGCCAACTTTAATATTGAAAGATAAAAAGCACTAAGAAGGTCTTAAGATTTTTAAAACCATATTTTGGACTGCTGTTGTTAAATGCTCCTTGATTTTAATCTTTTTTAGAGTATAAATTTATGGTTATAAGTGAGAGTTAATGATTAGAGCTTGATAAACTTGTTTAATTTTAGCTCTTAATTTGGGAATGAAATGATTATACATATCTTAAAAATGTTTGCCTTTTCCTCTTGGTAGTGTAAAGGAGCCATTGTGTGAATTGAGGAAAAATCAGAGGCTGTGATAGATTTGTAAAATATTTCAGAAATATTTTTGAGTTTTTTAGCCCTGAGTTTCTATTTTAACAATGATTGTTGCTAAAATAGTTTATTAGATTTATATTTGCCCTGCATACACATACAGTGGCAACAGTTTGTTGCTACATAATAATATTGAGTAGAAGCACATTGCCTACATTCATATTTAATTTTTTTTGCCTCATATTGCTGCATCTGGATTTTTTTATATGAAAGTATTTTCATATTATGTTTTCGAATTTCAGTTTTAAAATTTGCATGGTGAACCACCTTAGTGTGATTGTGTAAGTATCAGTCTGTTACCTAAAAGAAAAGCACATTACTTTAAATAGAGGAATTTTTAGCAACAATTGATGTCTTTGTTTATTATTGTTGTTTTTACTTTTTTAGTGTAGTTTGGGTGAAAGTTTACAGAGCAGATTAGTTTTCTAATTCAACAATGTATAACAGTATACGTTTTGTTTCCTGATATTGGTTGCAATCCCCTCAATGTAACAGCACTTTTCCCATGTCCTCCCTGAGTTCCCTGTTTCCATCCCTCTTTCTCTCCTGCCCCTTCCTGAGCTTTGTTTGGGGCAAGTGTTGCCCTTTTGGTTATTGATACCTCTTTAAAGTTGTATTCACAGACACTATACTAACATACACATCTACTGTGGTGGTGTTCTGTTCAGACACTCACCATACACTCACACTTTCTTATGCCGATCGTATGCTAATGCTTTCCTTTCAGTTATAGCTGGGTAAGACTTAGAAATTGTTGTTCTCTTAGGCTATGTTCATTATGTTTACTTAGGTAGATATTGGAAGGAAGATACTGCGTAAAATAAACTTATTATGTATTAATATTGTGCTTCAAAAGGACTTTGGAAACAAAGCCTTATTATTAAGATAATCTTTGATACTATTTAATGTAATTTCACTGCATTGTCTCTTTTGATAGCCATTTGTAAGAGAGCCCTTTAGTTTGCTAGACAAGGATTTAATTTGACCTAATTTGATAAAGGATTGCTAGGTTTCCTTTAGAGGGCTACAGATTTCTTTTTCTTTTTTTTTAAGTTTAATTTCTTAGGGAACCCTTTAAGCCCATCATGTTACTACTTGCTTGCCTCCCCCCACCCCCCAATACATTTGTAATACAGAATGACTCCAAGCTACACATTAAACTGAATAAAAGCATTGTTTTCTAAACAATGACAAAACTTCAGATCTTAAATTTAGAAAACCTTTCATAGTTTTAAGTGCGGTGAACTGTATAAACTTGTTTATCAGATATTAGTGCCTCTAGGACTATAAAACGGTAACAGACATTTAAGTAATTATTACAGACAAGGTTTCAACATACCTTCTTCGGTCAGGCCATTTATGGTGAGAAGACTATGCCCACTGAAAATACTTTGGGCACGCCATCACTTCAGCATAAAAGATGCTATCGAACATGAGCACATCCCCCATCAGTCTGCCTCCTGCGATTGCTTTTCACAGTATCCAAAGTGTCCATCTGTCTGATTGTCTTCGAGTTGCCCTCCTTGTTCATATGGGTCCTAGCTTTGTGAGATTTTTTCTTTCTTTCATTTTTTCTTTCTTTAAACAAAAGAGCTGTAGTTGTCCGTTTTATTTGAAGCACTGTTGACTCTTCACGACAGTTGATGCATTGAAGCTTTTTACATCTGCTGTTTTCCTGGCTGGACAATGCAGTGCTGTATTCTCTTCTCAGTATCCATATTTCTAGTAATAACACTGAGCTGCAATGTAAAGCAGCCAGAGCTAGAATGTAGTGCTTCAATTGTATTGGAAAGGAATAGGCTTTACCTCTCGTCTTTCGTAGTTGCCTGGCAGCTGCAGGAAGGATTTTGAGCAGTTATACTGGGGTTTTAGTCTATAATTTGAAATGCACGGTTCCTCAGCTGCTGCACAGGCAGCAGCAGTTTAAATGTGGGCTTGACAGATGCTCTCTTCTGACAGAGCAGAATTTAACGTCACTGCTTGGCTGAATCCCACGTGATTGTTTGCATTCATTTTGACTAAAAATCCAAGGTAGGGAAAAGCTTAAGAGATTTTGCTTTTGTATGGTAAATTATGTATATTCAGAATAAGTGTAATGACGAGTGAATAATATAAAAATGTATTAAGTATAAAATTAATGGTTATAATTTTATTTTTTCCACATTTCTTTTTTTTTTTTTTTTAAGTCTATGCATAAGCACAGGCTTTCTGAATGTTTTCAATGTTAGATGTTGCAGTTCTTTCTTTTTCTTAACATAATAGGGTAGACGCTTACATGTATAACTTTAGAGTAATTTAACCCTTTCAGTGTACTCTTCCCCTTGTAGCTTTTTTTCCCGTTTTCAAATTGCATCTGTTTTACAGTAATCTAGCTAAGACTCAGACCTTTTGTTTTTTAAAAAAAAAATCTGTATTGTAGCCCCCAACCCTACCCCTTTTTGGGGTTAGGTATTTATTATTCTTATCTGTAACTTAGTAGTTTAAAAAAAATTTTCCCATTTTTAAGTTTATAGCAAGCAACTGCTATGGGTTGTTTTACTGGCATGTGAAGTGATAGAGTCCACTTCATTTTTGCTCTTCTGTGGTTTTTTGTGTTCTTAAAAACAACTGTATTTTAAATAAATTTTAATATCCTCATTAAAAATTTTAGTTTTCTACAAAATGCATGTATGATAGAATTCACCTAAATGATACAGTAGATACATTATACTTGTACAGGATCTTTTTGCTGAGTAATGAGGTTTTACTAATTATATTTACTTATCCTAATATTTTAGAATGGTTTAATAACTTGCCAGTTTATAGATTTTGCAGTAAGTAGTAGAAGCTGAATCTGAAAGATTTCTCTGTAGGAATAGTCTACTTGGCATCTAGGCACCTTCCCCTCCCCACGCCCTGTAGAGCATTGGGGTACTATCTTTGTTGTTGTTTTAATAGTCTTAGTTATCAGTTTTTCCTTTGAGATTCTAGGGACAGTAATTAACTCCTAGAAATCTATAGTTTTGGAACTTAAGCTAGTATATGTTTCTACTCATGCATAATCTTCATCTTACCTGTCTTCCTCAATAATTTCTTTTTTTTTTTTTTTTTGCAGTATATATTGATTCAATATTTGAATTTTGGGCCTTATCATAATTTTGAGTTTAACTGATGAAACATGCCTTGTAATTTTAGGAATCGAGTGACTCTACTTTAGACATGTATGTAACTTAATTAGAAATGCTACAAGGAATATTTTATAAACAGGTAACTTAAGACAGAGCACTTTGATTTTTCTAAGTGTGAAGAATAAGATTAAAACAGGTTTCTTAGCATTTAGTTTTTATTTTCACCATACTAAATTGCTCAACAGTCCTTGTTCTTTTCTTAAATACATATATATTTCTAGGTAGGAGAATAATATATAAGTTCTTCCTTAAAATAACATACTCTCCAAAAGTAGAAGTAGGTGTCAGTAGATAAATATTTATTTAGTTGGTGATCCCTTATGTCATTGTTATGTACCGTTGAGTCAGTTCCAACTCATAGCGACCCTATGTAGGGTTTTAGAGAGCAGCTAATAAGTTTGAAATGCTGACCTTGTGGTTAGCAGTTCAGTGTGTTTCCTACAGTGCACCACACCAGGGATCAACTATCCAACTAGCAGCAGTGGTCAAAATCACACTGTGCTAAACTTGCCTGGACTGTATTGGAAAAAACATTTTTTCCTCCTTTTAGCAATTTTTTTATTATTGTACTCATTTTAAAGACGAAGAACAAGTGTTTAAAGTTGTTAATTAGCCTAACTATCACCTATTGAGTGATGAGAAAGAAGCCAAGTTGAAAATTGAAGGAAGATGATTTGAATCTTTGTTTTTCCAGTATGCTACGTGGCACTGCTATAGAAAATTGTATGAACGTTTTTCTTGCACTGGCACAACATTTCTAGGAAATATTAGTAGACTTAAGGATGGTGTGCTTATATTTTCACTTAATTCAAATTAATAACTATTGAGCTAATACCAACTACTAACATTGTGCAAGTCCTAGTATGGCGCTGTAGGATAAGCACTCGACTATAAGTCAGTTTGGATTGCAATGTCAGTGGTTCAAACTCACTTGCTGCTCATTGGAAACCCTATACAGGGTTACTGTGAGTCAAAACTGACTCCATGGCACTTACAACAACATTTGCATTTAGGCACAGTTTATTAAAAGCTGGAGATGCAGAGATGACTTAGATACATTCTCTGGATTTACTATCGATCTTTACTACTAAGAGAGCACTGTCAGAAACCTACTGGACTAGTGGTTCCCTCCAATATTGGGCTGTCTCCCTGGATTCCTTGGCTGTTGTCTCAACTTAGATTAGTATGGGCCAAATGTTGTACAGCAAAATGGACTTTTAAACACTGCTTGCAGAAGATGCCTGTGTACTTAAAACACAAGTTACTTTAGACCTCTTTTTAAAAATTTTTTTTATAACTTTTAATTGTGAATTGAGTGAAGGTTTACAGACAAGATTATCAGCTTTGTATTCAACACATCACACTGTTTCATCTTAGTGATTACAGTCACCTCCAAGCAACAACATTCCTCCTGCTTGTAACCTGTGGTTCCTATTTGCATTCTACCCACCATCCCATCCCTTCTCAACTTTGTCTTTAGGAAAATGTTGTCCTTTGTGTGGCACTGTGGGTTAATGCACAGAATGCAAAGCCATTTGAACTGTATGGTTGTAGGTTCGAGTTTTTTTTTTCACCAGCTCGGAAACCCTATACAGGTTTGCTATGGGTTGGAACTGACTCGACAGCAGTTAACGACAACAAAAATTGATTTTAAATGATTAACCATTTCATGTTGCGCGTACCTTAACAGTGTTGTTTTTAATCTTTAGGTACACCTGCAACCAGTTTCATAAGTTAGGCTGTTTAAGGACTTTGTATAAAGTACTGAAAACCAACACACATGAGATACAACTTCCTTTAGTGACTTTTTCTAGCAACATCCATGTTTTCAGCCAACAGAAACAGTAAAAATCTTATGATAGGCAAGATAGTTAGGAGTTCTTCTGTTAGTCTAGTTTCTTTTGACATCTGAATTCTATGGTTAAACAAATGTAGTAAATGTGATCGGTCTGTGTCAGACTCTGCAAACTGGCAGCAATTTTGTTATGTTTTATAGTTATAAATGTCTTCTAACTTTTGTTTGCATAATTCTGTTTTAATCTTATATATGTCCTTGATGAAAAAATAGGTAGTACTATGTGCACTATGGACAGAACTGTCCAGATTGATTTTAGGGTTTTTCTGGGCATATCTAGAAAGCACTTTGTTGTTAAAAAGTGCTATTGAAGTCTTTTCGAGCTCATACGGACCCTGGAGAGGGTTTTCAAGGAGTGTCTCATGGGTTTGAACCACCAGCCTTGTGGTTAGCATTCTAGTGCTTATCCTGTAGCACCACATCAGTAGGTAGTCTCAATTTAAAGACAGGGTATATAATACCTAACTCACAGTTTCTACTGGATATAGAAATAATTATTTATTTACTTATGGAGCTAGAGGTTTGTGGAATGATTATTGCATAATGAATCGATACAGATCTTCTGTGCAAGTAGCTCACTAACAATAGTGAAAATTAGACATTTTTTGGAGTTATGTCATCTATTTATTTACTTATGAAAGTTTAACTATATTAATAAGCTTCAAAAAGTTTATGGAAAAATGGAATGAATACTGGATTTTTCCCCACAAACTTTTTGAAGCCTTCTTGTATGTTATAGGTAAAAATGTACTAAAGGAATTAGGGAGAACACTTCAACCAGGGCAGATGACTTCATTCAGTGAGAATGAGCAAATGCCCTTGAATAATATGAAAAGAAATGAGTCTTTCCTAAGTTAATCTCTATTCTTGTTTGTGCTTCAGGTTGTGTAGTTAACTTGTGACAATAAAATAAGAAGCTGACATAGAATCCATGCTGACCCATGGCAACCCCATGTGTCTCAGAGTAGAACTTTGTTCCATATGGTTTATAATGGTTGTCTTTCAGAAGCACGGTGTTTAACTATAGGCCATTTATCAGCTGGTGCTCGATAAGTAGCTATTTCTTCCAGTATTGAAGAAAAATGTTAATGTTTTAGATCAAGTATAATTTCCATGTTACTCTGAAAAGTCCCGTTTGACATATTTATTTAAAGACAAATTTTATTTGTGTGTGTGGTGAGTCACCAATTTGGCATTATATTGTTTGCTTAGATTTATATCTCTTGACCATTTTTACTTCAAATCAGATACAATGTTTTTCATTAACATCAAATATATGGACAAAAGGAATATTTTTGTTTATCTTATATTAAAATTCATTTTTTTCTTTAGTAGAAAAATTAAGTAACTATTAAGAGTTTATAATTTTTGCCTCCATGAACAACTGCTTTCTTTCCCATGAGACCAAAAGAACTAGGTAGTGCTTAGCTACCATCACTTAACATTTTGATCCAAGATCCTATAGAAAAATCCTCATCAAAATGGGAAGTACAGAACAGAATTTCAGATTCTGATGTATTCCGTAATTTCTGGAGCCCAGAAGAGTGGATAAGCTTCTTAAAATATTGCCCTAAAATAATGTTTAAACCTTAAGCCAAAAATATCCCCTAAAGTCTTATTGAAACCCAAAGAGTAGTTTAACTTAACTAGTTAATGCTTGCCTTAGGCATTATGTTCATTTAAAATCTATCTTTATGGGATCAAATTGACAATATCAACTTGAAAGATTAGATAGGAACCTTAGGGGTGAGTGAGTTTATGTTAATGGGGGATGAATAACTCAGACAAGAAGGGTGTGAATGGTTGTACAGCTCAAAGAATGTTACCAATACCACTGAGTTGTAGGTGTAGAAATTGCAGTATGTTTTGCTGTGCATAGTTTCTACAGTGACAACAAAAGTAAAACAGAAATACATAAAAGAGTTCAGAATTTTCTTTTGTTTGTTTTAGAGATGATTTTAAACCAGTTTTCTTTACTTTCACTTAAAAAGCAAGAATTAGTGTGATTGCAAATTAGTAATCTCAGAATGACCACAAGTGTCAGTGTTTGTCTACCTCATTTTTCTTCTTCAGTTTTTTACCACATAGTGGAACAAATACTCATATTGTTTAAGAATTTCTTTTGACTTAAAAGAAAATCTAAAATTTCAAGTTTCTCTTTTAAAATTGCTAACTTTTCTGTTTTACTTCATACAAACTATTTATAATCCAAAGGGGGCTTGTATTTTAAGTTAGCAGTCACTTTGGCAAATACTTTAATACTTTGCTGGTATAGTATTTCGTTTAATGATAGAATTGCTTTTTTTAACTTAGTGTAAATCAAGTTGAACAATTCCATTGCTATTCGACCCACATAGTATATATACTATTGGTTGTTGTTGTCCAACTCAGTTCATAACAACCCTATCTAGAGTTTCCGAGGAGTTGCTGGTGGGTTTGAACCCCTAAACTTGCAGTTAGCAGTCCAGTGCTTTTCCTACCAGGGTTCCATACTATCGGTTGTTGTTGTTACGTGCCATCTGGTCAGTTCTGACACATAGGGACCCTGTACGGGGTTTCTGATGCGTGGCTGTGAACTTGAACCACCCACCTTGTGGTTCAAACCAACTTTGCAGTCCGGCACATTAACCCAGAGTGCCACACCAGGACTCCGTACTACTGGTTAGAGATGTGGTTTTCAAAGTGGGTTAGTACTGCTTTCTAGGAGGTGTTCTGGAAATCTGTGAGGGTATTTCTGGTTGACAAAATGATTGAAAGATTATATAGTGAGTGGGGTTAGGGAAAGTAGTAATTTTGCTGCTTGAAATTCTTAATTAGGACAACTGTAGGTCAAGTTCATACAACAAAGACCAGTTCCATGTTTTGTAGAACTTGAGTAGTCCCATTGGATATTTGTATGTAGGGAAAGACTTGCCAAGTACATAAATGACCTTAGAAAGTAGAAAGTAAAGTGGGTTTTTTTTTGCGTACTATTTTGCTTGCACTCAGTTTTTTTTCTAGAAATTTATCATGTATATTATGGAAAGATGGTACTTTTTGCTTGGTTCTGAACCTTACCATTTTATCATTTTGAACATTTTTATCATGAATTCATTTAAAATTTTCTCCATTCATGGCATAGTAGGTTACAAGTTGTACTGTTAATGGTGAGATCAGCAGTTTGAATTTATCTGTTGCCCTGAAGCAGAAAAATGAGGCTTTTCTTAAGTGCTGTCGATTCGGTTACGACTCATAGCAACCCTGTAGAGGGTTTCCGAAGAGCGGCTGGTGGGTTTAAACTGCTGACCCTGCAGTTCAAGTTGACTTTCAGTCCAGTGCATTATCCTACAGTGTCATCTCAGGACCCCTCATAAAGATTTACAGGATTGGAAATCTGTGAGTCTAAACTGACTCATGGTACTTAAAAGCAGCAACAGTATTAGTTAGGGTGCTGATACTTAAAAGATGTATATATGTGTTGGTTATTATATCAATGTGTTTCATTTCAGATAGTTCTAAGTGTCCATTTTTCTTACATAAAAAGGATTATGTTTAGTTTGGGAATGTTGTGAAAACTGGGTAGCATGTTTATTTATATATATTGTTTTTAAGCAATTTATTTTCTAGTTTTTGTTCTCCAACATATTCCTACTAGTATTTAAACTTCTAACCAATATCAATTCGTTATAAAATACAGCAAACAATTTATAAACTCAAGCAGATATAACGTTGACTTTTAAGACCAAGAATCATAGTTACTAAAATATAAATTATTGTCATCAGAAAAATTTCCTATTTTAGTAGCTATAGGTTGGAGTCTTGTGTGGCGCTGTAAGATAAGTACTGGACTACTAATTTCAAGGTCAGTAGTTCAAATCCATACTAGCCGCTCATTGGAAACCCTGTATAAGGTCATCATGAGTCAGAATTGACTTGATGGCACTTAACAGCAGCAGTGTAGATTAGAAAACAAAGCAAGTGTTAGAAATGAGTAAAATGAATGTTTTTCCCAAAGGCTTTTTTTTTTTTTTTTTGAGAAGAGGCAGGAGCATTTAGCAGATTTGATTCAAATTCATGTAACTATCTTTTGTATGATTGTTATTATGGTTGGTTTGGAAATAAGGAAATGTAAAAATATATAAATTAATTAAAAAAAATGTTATAAAGCAGAAGAAGGAGGCAAAGGTTATAGGGTTCAAACAGGATAGTGTTTCAATTTAATAGCTGTTTCCCCTTACCCCCACTTCTTACAGGTTACCTGAGAGATTCAACTTACATTCAACAACAACTTCATTGAGCATTTTTTATATGCAAGCTGCAAGAGAACATGAGATATATTTATAGGTTCCTTTCTCTCAGAATTAATAGACTTGATGGGGACGTAGATCATTATAAAGATAATAAAACAACTAAACTTAAATGTATATAGTTACTATTTTTTTTTTTTTCCTGTACAGGTTGTCTTATGTATTTATTATGATGGCATTCAATCTCACTGATTCTTTATACATCTGGTTTCCCCTGTTGTAGTTGGCTTGTATTCTGTTTTTTGTTTTTTAACTTGTCAATTCAATTGGTTGATGATTTACAGAACACATTATCAGTTTTTCATTCAACAATTTATTAACATTTTGTTGCATGTAAATTATTGCAGTCCCTCAATGTAACATCACTTAACCCACTTACTCCCTGTACTTCCTGTTTCCATTTCTCATTTTCGCATCCCTTTGAACTTAGTCCTTGGGTAAATGCTGCCTTTTTGAGCTCAAATGATTGGGTATTCTAAACTGTGTGTATCTCACTATTTTAATTGTGGTTACTTTATGATGATGTTGTTGAGTGCTGTCAGTCCAGTCAGTTCCTACCACAGTGACCCTTTTTAAGGTTTCCAAGGAGCAGCCTGGTGGAGGTGTTAAATGAAACCCAGACCACAGAGCGGCGGGGTGAGAGGTGTCTGGAGACCAGGTAGATGGGGAGATGCTGCCTAGTGGAAAGAGACTGCAGGGGCCGGCCAGGCTGTCTTACCCCGGAAGCAAGAGCGCCTTCCTAGCCAAACCATTAAATCATGGCTTAGAGGTGGGGTGGACCAACTTAGAGACCCACAAGCCCAGCTCAAAGCGTCTCACTACAACCCAGTAGCCCCTGCTGCGCTTCTGCCGCTTGATTGAGATCTAAGGACAGTAATCCTGCCTTTGAGCCGGACTTAAGGGCCCTAGCACAAGGAGATCCTATTTAACAGCAACCACACAACCGCCACTCGTCTGTCGTGCTGTGGTGGTTTGGATTGCTGTGATTATGAGGGCTATGCCACCGGTATTTTAAATAGCCAGCAGGGTCACCCATGGTGGACAGGTTTCAGATGAGCTTTCAAACAAAGACAGACTAGGAAGAAAAAGTGACAAACTACTTCCGAATCGCTAGTCACTGAAAACTCTAATAATAGCAGAGAAACATTGTCAGATACAGGACTG
>NW_006408527.1:35515051-35530797 GCF_000296735.1 Chrysochloris asiatica | reverse complement strand
TGGACACATTGTCCGGAGAGAACAGTCGCTGGAGAAGGATGTTATGCTGGGTAAGGTGGAGGGTCAGAGAAAAAGAGGAAGACCCCCAACGAGATAGATCAGCCAGGTGACATCATTGATGGCGTCAAGTGTGACGGCGGTAGTGAGGTTGGCCCAGGATTGGACATTGTTTCCTTCTGCTGTGCATGGTGTCGCTATGAGTCAGTTCCGACTCGATGGCACCTGACAACAACAACAAAGGAGTAGCTGGTGAGCTTGAACCTCCAGCTTTGCCATTCAAACTGACTTTGCAGTCCATCGTATTAACCCACAGCACACCAGGACTCCATTCCCCTTATACAGCTATATATTGTTTGGTTAAAAATTGATCCACAGGGGTGTGTTCAGTTAGAGACCTGAACGATGACTAAGGGTTATCCTCTTGGGATTACACCAGTTTCCATATGACCAGTTAGCCTAATCTTATTTATGATTTTGAGTTTTGTTGCACATTTCCTCCCACTCTATCCAAGACCTTTTAATATGATACTTCTCAGAGCAGTTCGTAATGATAGATAGGAACCATCTAGTTCTGGTTTCAGGGTTGTGAAGACGGATGTTAATGTGGTCCATTAGTCCAGTGGACTAATTGCTTCCATTTGTCTTGGATTTTTATCTCTTTTCTTCCCCTCAGACTGGGGGAGACCATTAGCTGAACCTTAGAAGGCCGCTCATGAACTTTTAAGACCCCAGTTGCTGCTCAACCAAAGTAGGATGAGAACAATGTCTTTGTGCCTGTGTGTGCCAATTGGCCGTGGTGTCTCCTTAGAGTATGGTCCTGAGCCCCCAGGCCCAAAGACTCATTTCCTCAAGGTGTTTGTTATGTCTAAGAAACTTTTTTAACTTTGCCCCTAAATGCTCCTTCAACACATTCATGGATACATTTACAAAGGTAAATGTCATTGTATATAAACAAATATCCTCTGCAAAACCTATTATATTTGCTGATATACTCCTACTCTTCCTCTCACACATATTCAGCCTGATGATCTATTCATGCATCTGCGTGTAGATCACCATTACTGCAGGATTGTGTGTATGACAGTATTTACCTCTGTTGCTTTTACCCTTGCACTCCTCATGTCTTCCCCGGCCACCATTTTTCTTTTTTTTTTTTTTTTTTGCCAACTTCCCTTTTATTGTATATTGCTTTCCCTTTTCATCCAAATAAACATTATTCTAGCTAACCCTGACTCAAGCTTCCTTCCTTGATAGCTGTCAAAGAATATTTCTTTTTGTATGGAAAACTTGACTTGTTCAAATGGTGGCCCTTTTGTGATTGACAAATTTCACTCAGTACAGTGTCCTCCAGGTTCATCTGCTTTAAGAGATGTTTCTCTGATTTATTGTTAGTCTCTAACATTACCTAGTATTGTATTGTATATATGTGCCAAAGTTTATTTATCAGTTCTTCCATTTATGGGTATTTAGGTTGTCTCCATTTTTTTGTGTGTGATTAATTACATGGATGTGCATATATCTCTTCATGTTGTGGCTCTTAATTCTTTCGGATATACCCAGTAGAGGGATTCCTGGGTCACATGGTATTTTTCAACCACTTATCTGTCAGTTTGTCATACTTTGGTGGCTTATGTGTTGCTGGGAAAGCTATGCCACCAGTGTTTAAATACCAGCACCGTCTCCTTTGGTGGACAGGTTTAAGCTGACCTTCCAGAGCAGGACAGACTAGAGAGAAGAGGAGGCAGACTACTTCCACATGTTTTTGAGGATGTGTCATACTATTTTCCACAGTGGTTGCACCATTTTACAGTCCCATTAGTAGTTGTATAAGGGTTCCATTGCCTCCACACCTCACCAGCATTATTTTGCTACTAATGCTGGGATGAGATGATATCTCGTTGTTTTGATTTGAATCTCTCTAAATCCTGGTATGGTGTTGCAGGATCCCAAGGTTGGTTTGAACTGCAAGGTCGGCTCCTCTAAGCCACCAACTGCTCCTTGGAAATTCTTTACAGGGTAACTATGATTCGTAGCCTGCTTGACTGCAGTTAAGAACAACAATGGCTGTTGATTGCAAACATTTCTTCTTACGTTTGTTCGCTGCCTGGTTGTCTTCTTTGGTGAAGTTTCTGTTTATGTCCTCTGCCCATGTTTTAATTGGATGATTTGCCTTTTTCTTTTGGGGTATTGAAGTTTTGTTTAAAGTTTAGAGATTAATCCACTGTCTGACATATCATTGCACATAACCTTTTTTTAGTCGGTGAGTTCTCTTTTATTCTTTTGTTGAAAAATTTAAACCACATATTGTCATATTTTTAGATCTCAGCTATCTATTTTGTCTTCTGCTGTTTGTGTGTTTTCAGTTATATTTGAGAATGTACTTGTGCTATGTTACCAAAGCTCCTAAGTTTGTCTGTAATTTAAAAATAATATTTTTATTACTGTAGGTTTTACGTTTAGGTCTTTGATCCTCCTTGGGTTCATTTTTGTATATCCTGAGATATAGGTCCTTCAGATCCTATTTCATTCTCCTGTAAAATGATATCCAGTTTTGCCAGCCCCTTTTATTAAACAGGTTTTTGCTGTAGGCAAAGCACTAAACTGCTAACTTTTAGGTCGGAGGTTCAAAACCACTTAATGTGTTTCAGTCCTTTTTCATGGATCAGCTGTTTGTAGGTGGATGAACTTACTACTTCCGGATTCTCAGTTCTCTTTCATTGGGCGATGTGTCTGTTTATGTACCAGTACCATGCTCTTTGATTACTGTTGCTGTGTAAGTGGGTTTTGAGATTGGTAGGTGAGAGGCCTCCTACTTTTTGTTCTTCAGTAGCAGTGCTGTTTATCTAGGATCTCTCTCCTTTCCATATAAAGTTGGTGATTATTTTTTCCATCTCTTTAAAGATTAATGTTGGAATCTGGATTGGGATTGGATTGTGTCTGTTGATTGCTTGGGGTAGTATTGACATTCTTGAAATGTTAAGTTTTCTTATATACATTTTTCCATTTATGTACTTCTCTTTTGATTTCTTGTAGTAGCGTTTTGTAGATTTTGTTGTATAGATCTTCCTACCCACTCCTCCCCACCCACCCCCATTACATTTGTTCCTAAATACTTTGTCTTTTTGGTGGCTATTGTGAATGACATTATTTTTCTAATTTCCTTTTCATATTAGTATTGGAAAACTTGTCTTCTATCTGACTGATTTGGCATATCATTGAGTCAGTGCATTGCCCTTTCAATGAATTATCTATTTCTGAAATATTAATATTACTATTTTGGATTTCTGTTTTGTTAGTGTAAAGGAATTGGATTGATTTTTTAACATTGATCTTGTACTCTTCCAGTTTGTTGAATCTTTCAATTTTTCAATAATTCTTTTGCTGAGTTGTTGGGATTTTCTATGTAGAGGATCATAACATCTATAAATAGAATTTTACTTCTTTGCTGGCATGGATGCCTTTAATTTCCCTTTCTTGTCTTAAAGCTCTGGCTGAGACTTTCATCTTTCAGCACAATATTTTATGTTTGGTTGGTTACATGCTGTGGAGTCGGTTTTGATTTATAGTGACCCTGTATAGGGTTTCTGAGGCTATAAATCTTTATGGGAGCAGAAAGCCTCATCTTCCTCCTGTGGAGCTGCTTGTAGTTTCGAACTGCTGACCTTGAGATTAGCAGCCTGATTTGTAACTACTACTAGAGAGTTGTTTATTTCTCTCTTCAGTTCATTTAGAATATGATTTGTGTATTTTGAGGCATTTTCATTGGGTTCCTAGATCTTTATTATGATTATCTCCTCTTGTTCAATTGACCCGTCAGTCATTATATGGTATCTTTTGTCTCTTATGCTAGTTTTTGCCTTAAAGTCTATTTTATCAGAAGTTAATAGTGCCATTTCTCTTTTTTGCTTGCCATTAGCTTGATATATTTTTTCTATCATGTGATTTCTTGTGTATTTTTGTCTTTCTGTCTAACATGTGTCTCTTTTTGATATCGTAGGAAAGGATTCTGTTTTCCAATAGATACTGTGTGTCTGTTGACTGCTATATTTATTCCATTTTCAGTCAGTGTTCTTATTGATAGGTATGAATTGATTGCTGACATTTTGCTCTGTATTTTTTTGTAGTGCTGTTGATTTCTTTGTTCCCCATAATTTCTATATTGAGCTCATTTTGTTTTTGGGTTTTCCTGTCACTGTTTTCATGTTTACTCAGTCTTAGATTTTCAAGTCCTTTTTTTCTTTTAATGAAAAGGTTTATTAATTTTCTTTGAGATCGTCTTGTAATTTATTAATTTCTTCCCAAGTTCTATCGTAAAATCAGCTTGACTTTCTCTCTATTTGGAACTTATTTAACTACACTATTTATTCTCTGTTTTTACTTTGTAATGGTTTTTGTTACACATTGGTATCTCTGGTTTCCTATTTTTTAAGTCCTGTAGGTTCGTTATACTTTGTATATTTATATATCTTGGTTGACTTCTAGATGATTTGTTTAGTATATTAATCTCAAGTTTGTGTTTGCTGTTGTTGGGTCCCTGTCCAGAGAACTCCCTTAAATATTTCTTATAAAGTTGATTTGGTTTTTAGAAATACTTTAATTTCTGTTTGCCTGGAAATGCCTGAATTACAACTTTGTGCATGAGGGATAGTTTTGTTGGGTATACCAGTCTTGTTTTTTTGTTTTGTCTTTTGGTTTTATATATGTCTTCCCATTGCCTTCTTGGCTCCATGGTTTTTGCTGAGAAGTCAGAGTTTACTCTTACTGGTTCTCAGTTGCAGCGTAATGTTTCATTTTTCTCAAACTGTTCTCAGTATTCAATTGGTTTTAGAAACTTTGATTGTATACTTTTCTTTTGAGTTCTTTCCGTTTTGGGGTTTGTACATCTTGAATGCATGTCTTCTCATCTTTCATGATATTGGCAAGTTTTCTTCCAGTCACTGTTCAGCAATTTTCTTGGCTTTTTTTCTTTCTCTTCCTCTTCTGGAGGAAATTTAATTTATCTCGTAGGTGAATTATTCCTCTTGATGATGGTATCCTACATAATTATTAAACTTTCTTTGGATTTCTTCCCACCCCCCCTTTTTCTGATTGTTCTTCTGGCAGATTAGTATTGAGAAATTTGTCTTCTATCTCACTGATTCAGCATTCCATTGAGTCAATAAATTGCCCTTTCAATGTATTATTTATTTCTGAAATCTTAGTGTTAAACTCTTCTGGATTTTATTTGCTGATTTTTTGTAGTTTGTAAGTTTTAATTTATTTTGTCAGTTTGTTTTTGTATGTTTTCCTAAAGTTTTGTTTGTGTTTTCCTTGATTTTTATCTGCAGTTTTCTCAGTTCAGGTAGTTCCAATGTAATTTTCTTCCTTTCAAACATTTTCTGACACTTTATTTTGGTTGCTTGTTTGAACCACTTTGTCTTGTTTCAGCATATGAATTGAAGCTGTCTTTAAGACATTGTGGTGGTGTATTTGTATTGAATTAATGTCTCTTGATGGATGTGCTGGAAAATATAAGTATATGTACAGTTCTTTATTCATTGTGTTGCACATTTCAAGGTAGGGTTTGCTGGTGTTGGCTGTGAATCTATCATTGATTAGGTGGTACAAGAGTGAGTAGTGACCCTCACCCCATATTGGAGCTGCAGCAGATCTTAGTGTGACTGACCCATCTAGGCATGGTTGCTGGGTTCTCCCTTGGCGTGGGAGAAGGAAAAAAAGAAGGGAAGTATCTAATAAAAGGAAAGCTTTAAAACCAACAAGGAATAATGGCAAGAAAAAAGGATTTAATACCATTCTTGGTGTCAGCCCCTAATGTGCATTTTTGTTGTCAGGCCACTGTGTCAATAAAATGCTGCTTGCAAAAGTTCAAGATTGCTGTGAACTCTCAAACCAGCCTATAATTCATCCTTTTAGTGCCTCTCTCACCACTCTCTGTTCAGCTTCTCAGGGTTCAAGGCTTATTGTCTTTATTTCATCTCTTTATTGTTTTGTTGTAGAGGGTCTTTGTAGCATGTCTACATAGTCTACTATCTTGCCAAAAGTCCTCCTGAAGTCTTCTTAAAACCAAACAAGTTTAGTTTATCCATGAAAATGTCTATGTTGACTATTAACTTTCTTTTAAGAGCTATCTGCATGGACTCACAGTGGCAGTAGCATCTGGAAAGATTTGTTAGTAACCTTAGGGACCGTGAATTTGTTAATGGGAAAGAGCAGCTCTGAGAAGAATAGTGATTGTGTTGCACAACTTGAAGAATGTGATCAGTGTATATGTAGGAACTGTTGAACTGGTTTATATTCTGCTGTGTGTGTTCTCAACAACAACAAAATACGTTTTTAAAAGATTGACTACGATTTATTGGAATTTGTTATTTTTATCATATTTTATGCTTATTCTTATACAAGGAGTGTTTCTTTGTGGCAAGAAGACAGTTTAACAGTTATTTAACAGTTGTGTTTTGTTTTGAGCACTGAGCTAAAAAATACAACACACGAGTGCATGAACATACATTAAAAATAACATTTACTTATGCATTTACATATTTGCAGTGAGTGTGTGTGTATTGTATTTTACGTAAGATGGGGCTTGAAAAGTTTGTGGAAAAATGGAATTAAAAGATAGTTGAAGTTTTCCATGAGCTTGTGTATGTACGTATGTGGTGGAGGGAAGGGGGTACTGTCGAGTTAGTTCTGACTCATAGCTACCCTTCATAGGGTTTGTGAAGCTGTAGCTCTTTATGGGAGCAGAAAGCATCATCTTTGTCTCTCTGAGCTACTGGTGGATTTAAACTCTGACCTTAGGGTTAGCAGCTCAGCATGTAACCCACTATGCTATCAGGGCTCCTTTTCTTTTTGTGTGTCTATGTATATCTTGTTAAATTGTCTTTCTTTTTAAAATTGTCTTCTCCATTAGGTGTAGGTTTCGTGAGAAAACGGAAGTCTTCATTCTTATTTATACTGTTGGCATTCCTGGTTTCCTGACAAGTCTGTTCTCAATGAGTCTACATATATAAGAATATCATGGGGGAAGTTTCTAGCCTCATGATATTACAAGATGGAAGGAAAATGAAACTTAGCATTAGCTGTAGGCCTGTCCCTATGTGTTGGCATCAGACATGCCTTCACCTTTCTTTTTTCTTTCTTTCTTTTTTTTTTTTTTTTATCTAATCTGACACCAAGTTTCCCTCCCAAGGCCCATTCTGTTTCTCTGCTGGGTTCTGTAATCTGTTGCAGTGGCCCCACAGAACTTGTAGGCAGTGCCTATGATTCTGGTGTTTATTAGACACGTCGTTGTTATTAAGTGCTGTCGAAATAGTTCGGACTCATAGCGACCCTGGATAGGGTTTTCAAGGAATGGCTGGTGAATTTGAACTTCTTTCCTTGTGGTTCAAACTGACCTTACGGTTGAGTGCTTTTCCTACAGCGACACACCAGGACTCTGTATAAATGTTGTTGTTTTTGTAAAGTGCTATTGAGTTGGTTCCGACTCATAGCCACCCTGTGTAGGGTTTCTGAGGAGCAGCTGGTGAACTTGAACTGCCGACCATGTGGTTCAAACTGATTTTACAGTCCAGTGCATTAACCCACAGTGCCACACACATCAGAAAATTTCAGGGCATAGTTCTTTCAGTTAGAAGCTCCTCTTATTGTAACCATAGACACACCTCTCTATGGTCGTTGGCCTCTCAACCACATGAACCTCTTTAGCCTCTGTGCTTCTCGGGCAATGCTGCAAAACTCCTTTAGTGCTGGTGATAAATGCCTAAAGTGCACACCACACTGCTATAAGCCTCAATCCAAAAACTCTCACCTATAGCACATTGAGTCAAAAACCTGGCTCTTACAATTAAATGCCTAGAGACACCCCACTTCACAACACTTGGCTTTACTTGCTCAATGTGTCAGGAAACTCAGTACTTGGTCCTGTGCTCTGACACTTAGTTCTGTTCCTCTTAGTCCTCTGCTGCTCCTCTGGCATACAGTTATGTCTACTGGATTGGGGTGGTGCAGCACACAGGGAGTCTTAATATGCAAAGGATGTGTGTGCTCCATTCTAGTCTCTTCTGGTATAGCTCATTTTAAACCCAGTGGGATGGCAAATTTGATCATTCCTGACGTTAATGTTCTATACATCCAACTAGTGTGGCACTGCAGAATAATGCAGGGGACTGCCAGGTCAGTTTGAACCACAAGGTCGACAGTTCCAAACTTACCAGCTGCTCCTTGGAAACCCTATACAGGGTCACTATGAGTTGAAATCGACTCATTGGCACTTAATAACAACCACCACCCAGTCATTGGAGTCCTGGTGTGGTGCTGTTGTATAAACACTGGACTGCTAACTACAAGGTTGATATTTCAAACCCACTAGTCGCTCCTTGGAAAACCTAAACATGGTCATTTGGAACCGACTCAGTGACACTTAACAATAACAGTCCTGTCATTTGGTGGGAGTTACAACTTGTCATACAAGTACTTTATTTACTACACAACAATATGGAATGAGTAAATGTTACTTAATTAAATTCTTTCAGTAATACTGTTATGACAGTTATTATGAACATTTCTATTTAAAAGATACAGTTTACCCTCTGTAACAGTTGTGAATCAGTCACCAAAACATTGGCCTAAGATGAGTACATATTAGGCCAATGTATTATTTGTAATAAATTAGTTAATGTGCATTGACTAAGTGCTTGCTATATACATGGCTGGGTACTAGACACTGGAGGAATAATAGACATTTCTTGATCTCAAGCAGCTTACTGTCTGACTTGAGGAAGCAGACAAGGATTATTTAATGAGGAATTTCATAGAGATATACACAAACTGCTTAGAGGTCACAAGGGAGAGCATTTACATAACAGGCAATGAGAATGAGAAAGGAGAGACAGAAAAGTTGCTGAGAGAAATCTTTGAAGGAAAGATGTGAGATTTAGTGATTAGGACCACATCTTTGGGGTTTGTTTTGCTTTTTTTTATTTTTTACTAGCTGTGTAGCTCTAGGACAAGCCACTTGCAGGTTTCTTAATTTTTGTCATCTGTAAAATAGATATAATATCTACCTTCATCAGGTTGTTTTGAGGCTGGCTGATGAGAGAATATGATCCAGCTATGTAAGCAGTTACTTAGATAGAGGGACTTGTTAGAAATATAGATAAAAATAAGTTATTTTGAAAATCTAGAGCTCTTTGTCTTTATACCATGTTTAAAGGTGTGAGAAACGTATTTGTTTTAGGAATGTGTTAACTTTATTTTCTATGTTGGAAACATTTTCATATGCTTCTTGGTAGGAGAAATCTTGAAAAATAAAAAAGCATTGTGCTTATTAGTGTTTGTTTTAATGTGTTTTGCTTCTGAAAATACTGGGCTTTGTTTTTCTGTTTCATTGTGACTTGTCCCAAGTTGCTGCTTCCCTTTTTCTGTGACAGTTTTTCAAAAACTCTTATAAAATAAAAAACGTATTGAATGTAGTTAGAAATTGAAATACTTATTTTAAGTATTCTAGTACTTGTGAATTCACAATGTTGAATCCAAGTTTCATAGAAGTTTTTTAGAAGCGCAAAAGTATGCAAGGATATAATTATTAACTTTTAAAACTTTTGTGGCTTTGGTCTCATTAATATACTGGTAGTGGTAGTGGTGTCCTGTAGAGTTAATTCCAACTCATAGTGCCCTTGTATAGGATTTCCAAGGCTGTAAATCTTAGAGCAGAAAGCCTCATCTTTCTCCCACAGAGTGCCTGGTGGAGTTCAACTGCTGACCTTGTGGTTAGCAATCCAACAAGTAACCCACTACGTTACCAGGATCAAGGGAAATTTTACAATCTGCCTATTCGAGGAGGTTTCTAAAAGTTTGTGGAAAATTCTATTGTCTTTTCATTCCATTTTTTCCATGAACTTTTTGAAGCTTCATCATTTAGATTCTGTATGTTTTCTTATCTAAGAGTTGCCTTAAGTTAATCATGCAAATAGCAAGTTTTCAAAATTAACTGAATTTATAGTTTACTATCATAAGGTCAGGTTGAGAAGACAAAGTCAGATATTACAACGAAATGTGCAAAGATCTGGAGTCAGAAAAGCATTTCTCAAGCTGGGCGAACTGAAAAAAAAAAATTCAAACCTCGACTTTCATTATTGAAGAATTCTCTGGGCAAATTATTGAATGATGCAGAAAGCATAGAAAGAAGATGGAAGGAATACACAAAGACACGTACCAAAAGGAAATGGTTGATGTTTAACCATGTCAAGAGGTAGCATATGATCAAGATACTAAGGAAGAAGTCCAAGGTGCTTGAAGGAATTGGCGAAGAACAAGGCACCAGGAATTGATGAAATAAAAACTGAAATCTTTCAAGAGAGTGAGGTGGCACTGGAGGCACTCACTCATCTGTGCCAAGAAATTTGAAAGACAACTATCTGGCCAGCTGATTGGAAAAGACCCATATTTGTGTCCATTCCAAAGAGAGGTGACCCAGCGGAATGTGGAAATCTTTGGACTATATCTTTGATATCCCATGCGACTAAAGTTTTACTAAAGGTAATAAAGAAATGGCTGCAAGCATACATTGACAGAGCCCTTCTAGAGGTTCAAACAGGATTCAGAAGAGGACGTTGAATGAGGGATGTCTTTGATAATGTCCAACGGATCGTGGCTGAAAGCAGAGAATATGAGAGAGATGATTATCTGTGCTTTATTGACTGCGCTAAGACTTTCGATTGTGTGGATCATGATAAGCTGTGGTCAGTAATTATGCTCATGAGGAATTTGTACATGGACCAAGAAGCAGTTGTTTGAATAGAACATGGGAACACTGAATGATTTGAAATTAAGGAAGGTGTTCAGCAGGGTTGTATTCTTTCACCATATTTACTCAGCCTGTATGCTGAGCAAATAATATGAGAAGCTGAGTTACATGAAGAAAAACGTGGCATCAGGATTGGAGGAAGACAACCTGCGATATGCAGATGTTACAACCTTGCTTGCTGAAAGTGAAGAGGACTTAAAATATTTAATGACGAAGATCAAAGAGCACAGCTTTCTGTATGGATTACATCTCGATGTAAAGAAAACAAAAATCCTCACCACTGGACCAATAAACAACATTCTTATCAATGGAGAAAAGACTGAAGTTGTCAAGGACTTTATTCTTCTTGGATCAACTATGAACAATCACGGGAGCAGCAGTCAAGAAATCAGATGCTGTATTGCATTAGGCAAATCTGCACAAGATCTTTTTAAAGTGTTAAAGAACAAAGCTGTCAGCTTGAGGACTAAGGTGCGCTGGACCCAAGCCATGGTATGTTCAATAACCTCATATGCATGCAAAAGCTGGACAGTGAATAAGGAAGACTGTAGAAGAATTGATGCTTTTGAATTATGGTGTTGGAGGAGAATATTGAAAGTTCCTTAGGTTACCAAAAGTACAAACAGATCTGTGTTGGAAGAAGTGCAGCCAGAGAGCTCCTTGGAGGCCAGGATGTCCAAACTTTGTCTCTCCTACTTTGGACATATTGTCAGGAGGGACCAGTTGCTGGAGAAGGATATGATGTTTTGTAAGGTGGAGGGTCAGAGAAAAAGAGGAAGACCCCCAACGAGATGGATTGGCAAAGTGGCAGCATTAATGGACTCAAGCATGGCTACAGTTGTGAGGTTGGCCCAGCACCTGGCATTGTTTTGTTCAGTTGTGCATAGGGTTGCTAAGAGCAGGTACTGACTTGATGGCACCTAACTATAACAGTCATAAACCATATACACGGTTTTTACTTCTGTCAGTTGCACTAGAAAGTGCTTTCGCTGTTCTGTCTTCTCAATTCATTAAAAGTTTGAATTGCCAAATCCTGTATAACTGTATAATCTTGGAATGGAGTCCTGGTGTGGTGCAATAGAATGAACACTGAACTGAAAACCAGAAGGTTGGCAGTTCAAACTCACCAGCTGTTCCTTGGAGACCCTATACAGAGTCACTATTGAGTCTGAACCAGCTCGACAGCCTTTAATGGCAACAATCTTAGAGTTGATACAAAGACATTAATACTCACAGTTACAGTACAACATCGAATGTGAGATCACTGAAAGAAAATTGTGAAGATGTTTACGAATCATGTCAGTCATGAATGTACATTTGTAGGACTATCTAGTCAACATTTAGCTAAGATCTAACTAAAATCAAAGCACATTTTGGCCTACATTATTTTGAAATAAATTTGAAGAAGTCATAAACCATATAACCATTTAACCCAAACCCACCACCTCCCACTCTAAAGATTAAGAGACCAATGTAAAGTGGTTTCCAAAGGCTACAAGGTGCATCTGGCATGTATTAAGAAACAGGAATAATAAGTTGGCAGTTCTACATTTTTAAATATATTTGGAATGGTAAAACTATTACCCGGCTTGGAAAAGAAAGATGTCAGCACAAAAACCACCAAAAGAGCTGACAAATTGTGCTAACTGGAGAGGAAAACCTGCTTTCTCTTGAAAAGTCAGAAGCATTATAGTTTACTGAGACTTGAGGCAGTCTGGAAAAGAAATAACTGAATTAAAATGAAAGAGTAAAATAGTGATATAGTTGTATTTGTGACATGAAACAAATTAGAACCAGGTATGCTATTTACCAGTAACCCTTGCTGATCTTACTTTAATAAGTGAAATGACCTAAAAATCTTACGGTACTGTGAGAGAGAATACTAATGTTTGTTAGTTAAACAAGTAGAAGATAATTATCATAAAAAGAAATATTTAATCCACTGCTTATCCTACAGCACCACATCAGGACTATACTCCAAGATTATGTAGTGTTAATAGTGAACTTGACAATTCAAAGTTTTAATGAAATGAAAAAACAAATACAGAGAGCACTTTCTGTTGCAACTGATAAAAGTAAAACAGTGTATATGGGTTATGATACTGATGAAATTGGGATTCACTGCCTTATAAAAAGGAGCTTTAAAAAATTCATGGAAAAGTGGAATTAAAAATTAGTTGAATTTTTCTATGAACTTTTTGAAGCCCACTAAGTCATAGAAGGACTAAGAGTAGAGTAGGCCATGAGCGAACTATGCAGATGACACAACCTTGGTTGCTTGAAATGAAGATGACATATAGTAGTACTTAGTGAAGATCAAAGACTACAGCCTTCAGTATGGATTGTATCATAATGTAAAGAAAACAAAAATCTTCACAACTGGACCAGTACATAAGCATCATGATAAATGTAGAAAAGACTGAAGTTGTCAGTGATTTCATTTGCTTGAATCCATAATCCGCACTCATGGAACAGCAATCAAGAAATCAAACGACATTGCATTAGCCATATCTGCTATAAAAGTGTTAAAAGCACAGATACCAGTTTGAGGACTACGGTATATGTGACCTAAGCCATGGCAATTTAGGCGTTCTGCGCCCATAAAGATTTACAGCCTTGGAAACCCTGTGCAGGGCCGCTGTGAGTCAGAACCGACTCCACGGCACACCACCACTACCATATGCTTATGAAAGTTGAACAGTGAATAAGGAAGATCATAAAAGAATCAATGCATTTGAAATAAGGAGTTGGAGAAGAATATTGAAAGGTACCAGGGACTGCCGGAAGAACAAACAAATCTGTTCTGGAAGAAGTGCAGTCAGATGCTCCTTGGAGTCAAGGCTGGGGAGATTTCACCTCTCGTCTCTTCGTCTCAGAAAGGACCAGTCCCTGGAACAGAACATCATGCTTTGTAGAGGGGAGGTTCTGTGAAAAAGAGGAAGACACCAAATGAGATGAACAGACACAGGGATAGCAGCATAGCAGCAGTAGGCTCAAACCTATCGATTATGAGGATGACTTAGTACCAGGCATTATTTTGTTCTGTCGTGCATAGGGTCGCTATGAGTCAGAACTGACTCGATGGCACATTACAATAACAGTGTTGTAAGTGATAGGCTTATAGTTTATTACTGCTATTTAAAATATAATAGTTTAAGAGAACAAAAAAGATGGTAGATTGGGTGGACATGTAATAAAGAGCTCCAACAACAACAACACAGAATACCCGACCAAGCAGGCTCAAGGGATGGACCCAGAATTCTGAACCACATATAAAGGAATATTTAGAAGGTTGGAAGGCTTACAGCTGGGGGAATTTGTGGGAGAAGCAAGAAATCTATTGCTTTCTAGTCCAGGATGCTCAGCTGCTCCAGGAGCGACCATTTTGGGTGAGACCAAGCCGGGTGGTGGGGGGACGGAAGATCAGAGCGGCCACAGATGCCTGGCAGAGCCGCTGAGATAAAGGTGTGGACATTCTTTTCTTTTGGTAGCTGTTCATTGGTCCTTGCTGTCTGCGCACCTCCATTCTGGTGACTATAGGGGAGCCTAAGCTAGTGGGCACCCCAGCCCCACCCTCGGAGGGTTCTACTCTGCATGCACACAGATCTCCTCAAAATTTAAAGAGACAGTTTCCAATTAAAACCAAATAGCCACAGCTGGTCCTGAACTGTTTCCAACAAGAAAAAAAGGCCTTAACGGGGATTGTGGATTGGGACAAGCAGATACAAGAGGAAATAGGCCGAAAATTAAATCCTAAGATACAACAAAACGACCAACAGCGGCATCTTGAAACTTCTCAGGAAGAAGAGTGAAAAAGGAAGCCCATTTCGTGATCACATCTACCTGGAGGCATTCAGAAAGCATAAAAAATACCAAAATAAATACCCATCTAAGTATTAAGGCCACAGATAACCCCTGAAGATGCCCCAAAAATAGAGGCAGGTGACGATATCTGCACATGTCCAGAAACGAGATAAAGTGACTGAGGCAAATGAGCTGGAAGTCGACCTACACTCCATACTAGAAGATGGGCAGGCTTTGGAAATGCCTGAGAAGGAATTCAGAAAAATGATTATAAAATGTGTCAAAACACTATGCAATGCAGTTGAGAAAAATAAGGAAGAAGTCAGGAAAGTACTACGAGAACAATCAAATAAGATAGAACATTGCAAACAATTCAAAACCTACAGAAAGAGCTCCAAACTATTAATAATAGAATATCAGAAATGGACAATACTTTGAAAGGGCAAAGGAATAATAGAATTGAAGAGATAGAAACTAGACCTAGTGAGCTAGAAGATAAATCTCTCAACGCTACTAAGATAGAAGAACAAATACAAAAAGAATAAAAAAAATCTGAAGAAGGCCCTAAGGTTCATGTTGGATAACATGAAGAGGAATAACATTAGAATTATTGGCATTCTAGAACAGGAACAATCACACAAGCCCACAGAGGAGATACTTGAAGAGCTTCTGGAAGAAAATTTTCCTAACATCCTGAAAAGTGAAAAGATAAGCATTCAAGAAGCTCAACGAACCCGAAGATGGATAGACCCTAAAAGACAATCACCAAGACATACCATAATCAAGCCCTCCAAAATCAAAGATAAAGACAGCATCTTGAAAGCATCTAGGGAGAAGAGAAATATACAAAGACAAGCAGATCAGATTAAGCTCGGATTTCTCAACAGAAACCATGCAGGCAAGAAGGCAATGAGGAGAGAGATTTATAAAACCCTGAAAGAAAAACCCTGCCACCCAAGAATCCTCTACCCAGCAAAGCTGTCAATCAAATACGATGGTGTAATCAAAACATTCCAAGATAAACAGAAGCTAAGGGATTTTGCTAAAGTCAACCCTGCTATGAAAAACATCATAAAGGAAGTTCTGTGGACTGAGAACCAACAAAAACACATAACAACTACAGAATGACGTACATGGC
>NW_006408527.1:35469628-35513466 GCF_000296735.1 Chrysochloris asiatica | reverse complement strand
AAGATGAGGCTTTCTGCTCCCGTAAAGATTTACAGCCTCGGAAACCCTGTGCAGGGTCGCTATGAGTCGGAACCGACTCCACGGCACATAACAACAACAATGATATATATCCATTTTGATAGTAGTACGTCTATTTTTAAATGTGAGCCTTTATGTAAATAAATCGTACATAGAGAAAAATAACTATATCATAAGTAAGCTTGACAAATGTTGACAGACTGAGCACATCTATGAAACTGGCTCTCAGAGCGAATGGATTTTTAAATGTACTGTTATATCACCAAATACATACTAGCAAAAATATTAGAAAAGGATTCTCTTCTGTCCTCATATTTTTTGTTTTTTTAAATTTTAAAGAGTTTTGTTAGTGTTTGCTGCTGCTGCTATTACTTCTTCAAGTAAAAAGTGATTTTCTGACATTCTAACTGAATACTAGGTATACCAATATATGTCTGTGTCAGTTTACTGCATAGTGTATTTTAAAAAAATGAGTGAGATACAGGGCACTGTACCATAAAAGGAGCCCTGGTATGGAGATGCAGGTTAACACGCTAGACTACAAGGTTGTTTTGAACTACAAGGTTGGTGGTTCAAGCTCACTGGTCGCTCATGGCAAACCCTTTAGAGAGTTGCTATGATTTGAAACCAACTCGAAGGCGCTTCACAACAACCATATAAAACACTCAACTTTTGAAGACAATGTAGTGTAATAAACCATTCAGCAATTTTGCTTTAGAAATTTTTTTTAATCTATTAACATTTAGTGTAATTATCAATAGGTATGAATTAATTGCTGTTATCATGTTAGATTTTTTTTGTGATACTGCTCGTTTCTTTGTTCTGCATGCTTTCTTGTGCTGAGTTTTTGCTTTTGTTTTTGTGCTATTTATTTATTTTTTCTTTCAAGTTTTATTGTGGCTTGAGTGCACGTTTAAAGGGCAGATCATCAGTTTTACATTCAACAAATCATACACCTTTTTTATTCACAATCACAATCCCCTCCATGTACCATCAGTTAACACTATTTCTCTCTATTCAATTTAGCTCTTTTTTTTTTTTTTAAAAAAAAACACTCAGACATATAGAATAACCTACCCCACTCCCCTACCCCCCACAAAGAGCATATTCTAAAAGTCAACCTCCTGGCCGCTATCTTTTAGTCCCTCTCATCCCATGAATCTATAGTTCTCAGCCGCTTCCCCTCTCCATATCCCAGTCTCTGCCTCTATCTGTGGTGCCACTGCTTCTCTGGATAATGTCCCACACTCCTCTGTGCTCTTCTCCATCGATGGGCCTAGGTTCCTTTGTTTCTGGTCTGTTAAGATTAACTGCTTCCCATTTTTGTTACAAAACTTGTACCTTTAAACTTATGACAGTAGCAATTAGTCATAACAGTTAATCACTATTGAATCATAAAAATCTTATCCCCATCTCTTTTTACCAGACCCATCTAGACAAGATGAAAACTATTCAGTGGGGACTCTTTCTTCCCTCCGTACTCTTAAACTAAACTCCCTCTTGAAACCTTGTAAGCCAGTCACTTCTTGCCTTTATGGAGCTCTCATTTTAGGTATCCAATGTCTAAGTTGACCGTCCCTATCTACCATGTGTGAGGGGATAGCATTGATTAAAGACTGCTTTCCTCTCTGTTGGTATTTAGAATTACTACCTCCATGAGTATAGGTCAGGTTCATCAAATTGTAGCAATTTCCCCTTGTTTTCTATTTTTAAGTGTTTTGTTGTGAATTATGTGTTTACATGGGAGATCTTTAGTTTTACATTCATCCTATCATATGTCGTTTCATTGCCATGGTTACAGTCCCCTCCATGCATCATCAACCAACAAAAGCGTATACCCTGCAAGCCTGCCCTCCGGATCCTCAGCACAAAGCCCCTTTCCCTCTCTGGGTCTAAAGTCTCTAGCTGCTCCATCTCTCCATGTCATTGTCTCTGCCTCCATCTCTGGGTAGCGGCCCGCTCTCCGCTCTTCTCCCTTGATGGTCCCAGGGACCTCGGCTCCTAGACTACAGAGTCAGTCACTCCCCTCCTTGCTACAAATCATCTACCATTAAATTTCCAACCCTCACAATCAGTCCTGATAACAATTATTCACCACTGTGCCACAATAGACTGTCCGCATTTCCTTTCATCAGCCCCGCCTAGTCAGATTGGATACTACTCAGTGGAGATTCTACCTTCCTCCATGCCCTCTGGATCTAGGTTCCCTCTTGAAAGCTTGTAAGCCAGTCATTTCTTGCCTTTGTAGCCCCCACCCCCCCACCCCCCCACACACACTTTGGATTCCCAATGTCCAAGTTGCCTATCCCAGCCTACTGTTTGTATGGAGGGGTGGGGGTGGGAATGATCATTGCTGTAAAGATTTGTTCCCTCTTTTGAGCTACTGCATCCATAGGTGTAGGTCAAGTTCATCAAATTGTATCAGATTACTCTTTTTTTCCTCTTCTTTCTTTTTCTAGTTGAGCTCTGATCATCCAGTCATTGAAGCCAGGTCAAGTGGGTGTTATCTGCAAGTGTGGGTGTTCTTGTGCATATGCCTTCTCTTCTTATTAGCTGGATGCTTCACTCTCCACTCTAGTCCTCTGTGGCTATGTCACTGACTCTGGGCCCAAGAGTCCCCAGGTCTTGCCACACTGCTGGCCAACCAGGTCTCCACCAGGGTTCACAGGAGTCTATTGAACATTGTAGGGCTTATCTCACAGCTTCATTGCTGTTTTCCCCTCACTTCCCCTTATCGGTGATGAACGTTCATCACCATTCAGAAGGTGTATTCCCATTGAGTCTTAGTCTTGGAAGGTGGTTTGTTCTGAGGGGATCCGACCAATTGCCTTGATGTTTATCTGTTCTTCCGTTGATGGGCACTTGCCTTAGGCTGTTTCCATCTCTTTGCTGTTGTAAGTAGTGCTGCTATGAACATTGCTGTGCATATATCTACTCATGTTATGGCTAGTATTCTTTGTCGGTAAATACCAAGTAGAGGAATTGCTCGATCATAAGGTATTTCTATTTCCAGCCTTCTGAGGAAGTGCCATATTGCTTTCCAGAGAGGTTAGACCATTTTGTAATCTCACCAGCAATGCACAAGTATCCCAGTCTTTCCATATCCCCACCAGCATTGATTGTCTGCTACTTTTTTTGATCTTTGTTGTTATTGTTGGTGTGAGATGATATCTCATTGTTGTATTGATTTGCATCTCTCTAATGGCTAGTAATCATGAGCATTTCTTCATGTGTTTGTTGGCTGCCTGGATCTCCTCCTTGGTGATGTTTGTTCATGTCCTGCGCCTATTTTTTAAATTGGTTTATTTCTCTTTTTCTAGTAGAGGTATTGTAGTTTCCCATATATTTTAGAGGTGTCTGATGTGTTATTGCAAAAGATTTTTTTTCCCATTCTGTGAGTTTCTTTTTCACTCTTCTGTTGAAGTCTTTTGATGCACGTAAGTTTTTAAGTTTTAGTATGTCCAACTCATCTATTTTGTCTACATTTGTTTTTGTAGTTTTCAAAATGTTTGGTAGTCTGTGTATTCCTGAATTAGTGCCCTCACATGTCCCTATTTTTTCATTGATGGCCTTCATAATTCTGGGATTCAAATTTAGGTCTTTAATCCATGTTGAACTGGTTTTTGTATGAGGCATGCGGTGAAGATTGTGTTTCAATCTTTTGCATATCACTTGCTAGTTCTGCAAGCACGATCTGTTGCAGAGATTGTCACCTTCCCATGCGATATATTTAGGGACTTTATTACAGATCATTTGGCTGTATGTAGATGGGTTAATTATGGATTCTCGATTCTGTTCCATTGATCGATGTATCTTTCATTGTCCCAGTACCAAGCTATTTTGACCTCTGTAGCCGTGTAGTAAATTTTGAAATCGGGGAGTGAGAAGTTTCCAACCTTGTTCTTCTTCTTAAGCAGTGATTGGCTTATCCTGGGTCTCTTTCCTTTCCATATAAAGTTTGTAATTGTTTTTTCCATCTCTTTGAAGAATGTTTTTGGAATCTGGATTGGGATGCATTTTATGTGTAAATTGCTTTGGGCAATATAGACATTTTCACAATGTTAAGTCTTCCTATCCAGGAGCATGGTATATTCTAACATTCTTGTAAGTCTCTTTTGTTTTCTTATAGTAGTGTTTTGTAGTTTTCTTTATATAAGTCGTTTTTTTCTCTGGTTACATTTATTCCTAGATATTTCCATCCTTTGGGTGGCTATTGTAAATGGTATTGCTTTCCTAATGTCCTTTCAACGCTGTCATTTTTCGTATAGAGGAATCCAACTGAGTTTTGTATGTTGATCTTATATCCTGCCACTTTGCCGAATCTTCCAATGAGGTCTAGTAGCTTTTTTTGCTGAGTCTTTGGAGTTTTCTACGTATAGGATCATATCATCTGTAAATAGAGAGAGTTTTCCTTCCTCTTTGCCAATTTGGATGCCTTTAATTTTCCAGTCTTGCTGTATAGCTCTTGCTAAGGCTTCCAGCACAATATTGAATAGGCGTGGTGACAAAGGGCATCCTTGACGGGTTCCTGATCACAGAGGGAATGCTTTCATTTTCTCTCCATTGAGAGTAGTAATATAGGCTGTTGGTTTTGTATGTATGCTCTTAATCATGTTGAGGAATGAATTTCCCTTCAATTCCTATTTTGTTGAGTGTTTTTATCAGGAATAGATGTTGGATTTTGTCAAATGCCTCTTCTGCATCAATCGATATGATCATGTGGTTTTCTTTTTTCTTATTTATATGTTGGACAACGTTGATCGTTATTCTAATTTTGAACTATCCTTGCATCCCTGATATGAATCCCACTTGATCATAATGTATTATCTCTGATGTATTGCTGGATTCTGTTGGCTAGGATTTTGTTGAGAATCTTTGTATCTATGTTTATGAGGGTTATTGGTCTATAATTTTCTTTCCTAGTGACATCCTTTCCTGATTTTGGTATGAGGGTTATTCTTGCTTCATAAAATATATTAGCAAGTTTTCCATCCTCCTCTATCATCTGGAATAATTTGAGTAGAATTGGTGACAGCTCTTCCCTGAATCTTTGGTAGAAGTCACCAATGAAGCCATCTGGGCCTGGAATTTTGTTATGGTTCTGTTCAGGTTTGATACTTCACTGTGTGTACATTTAGGTAGGTCGTGTTTATCTAAAAATGTATTCATCTCTTCTAAGTTTTCAAATTTGTTGGACTACAACTCTTCATAGTATTCTGTTATTATCGTTTTGATTTCCTTTGATTCTGTTGTGACATCGCCCATGTGGTTTCTAATGCATGTTTTTTGTGTCTTCTCCCTCTTTTCTTTTGTTAGGTTGCCAATGGTCTGTCAATTTTGTTAATCGTTTCAAAGACCAGCTTCTTGTCGTGTTGATTCTTGCTATAGTTTTTCTGTTTTCTATGTCATTTATTTCTGCTCTAATCTTTATTATTTCTTTTCTTTTGGTGGCTGTAGGTTCCCTCTGTTGGTCTGTTTCTAATTGTTATAGTTGCTGTGTTAATGTGTTAATTTTGTTTCTTTCTTCTTTTTGGATGTTTGCATTTATTGCAATAAATTGTCCTCTCAGCACTGCTTTCATTGGGACCCAAAGATTTTGGTATGTTGTGTTTTCGTTCTCATTTGTTTCTAGGAACTTTGTGAATTCACATTTAATTTCTTCTGCTACCCTGTTGCTTTTCAGCAGGTTGTTATTTAGTTTCTGTGTATTTGACTTTATTTCATTGGTCTTCCTCTTGTTGTTTTCTAATTTGATAGCATTGTAGTGTGAGAAGATGCTTTGTAGTATTTTGATATTTGTAAATTTATGGAGGTTTGTTTTTTGCACTAAAACATGATCTATTCTGTAGAATGTTCCATGTGCACTGGAAAAGAATGTTTAGTGTGCTGTTGCTGGGTTGAATGCTCTGTACACATCTGTGAGGTCCAGTTGGCTGATTGTGTTGTTTAGTTCTTCTGTGTCTTTGTCAAGTTTCTTTCTGGTTGTTCTATATCCGTTTTTGAAAGCAGTGTATTAAAATCACCCACTATTATAGATTCATCTATTTTCTTCAAATCTATTAGAGTTTGCTTTATATATTTTGGAGCTCTTTCATTGGGCGCATAGATGTTTGTTACGGTCATTTCATCTTGTTTAATTGTCCCTTTAATCATGACTTAATGTCCATCTGTGTCTATTATGCTGTTTCTTGCCTTAAAGTTTATTTTATCAGAGATTAGTACTGCCACTCCTCTTCGTTTTTTATTGCAATTAGCTTGGAATGTTTTTTTCCATCCTTTAACTTTTAATCTGTTTTTGTCTCTGTGTGAGATGTGACTCTTGCAGACAGCATATTGAAGGTTCTTCTTTTCTTATCCATTCTGTCACCCTCCATTTTCTTAACAGGTGCATTTAATCCATTTGCATTTAGCATAATTATCGATAGGTATGGATTAATTGCTGCCATTATGATGGTTTTTTTTTTTGTGGTGTTGCTGCTTCTTTGTTCTGTATGTCTTCCTTTGTTGACTTCATGCTTTTTGTGTTCTTTCTTGTGAGTTTCCTCATAGTTTTAATGTTTCCATGTTCTTCTTGGATTTTCATTTTCTTGGTATGTTGTGAAGTGTTAATTTTCTTTGAGGCTGCCTTATAGTCTATTAACTTTTCTGTCCATTTCTTGCAGTCTGTTTTATCCTGTAATCTACCTGACCTTCTCAACATCTGTTCCTTTGTGTTTACCTTCTTTTACATTGTAATTGTTTTGATAATAGACTGACCTCCCAAATTCTCTTGAGTTTATTCTTATAGTTTCCTCTGTTCTAGGCTCTTCGTTCAGTCGTTTTAATTCTGGGAGGTGCTGCCACATATGTCAATCTCTGGTTTTTGTTGGTTCTCAGTCCACAGAACTCCCTTTTGGCTTTGGAAAAATCCGTTAGCTTCTGTTTATCCTGGATTGTTTTGCTTGTACTGTCATAATTGATTGAAAGCTTTGTTGGATAAAGAATTCTTGGTTGGCAGTTTATTTCTTACAGGGTTTCATATATGTCTTCCCCATTGGCCTTCTTGCTTTTATGGTTTCTGCTGAGACATCCAAGCTTAATCTGACTTGCTTGCCTTTGTATGCGACACTTCTGTTTTCCCTAGCTGCTTTCTGAGTGTCTCCTTTTCTTTCATTTTGGAGAGTTTGCTTTTGATATGTCTTGGTGATTTTCTTTTGGGATCTGCCCTTTCTGGGATTTGTTGAGATTCTTGAATGCTTATCTTTTTAGTTTTCAGGATGTTAGAAAAATTTTCTTCCAGCAATTCTTCAACTATTTCCTCTGTGGACTTGTGTGATTCTTCTTGTTCTGGAATGCCGATAATTCTGATGTTAATGTCTCTTCATGTTGTCCATCATGAATTTTAGACCTTCTTCAGATTTTTTTATCCTTTTTTCTGTTTGCTCTTCTATCTTGGTGGTATTGATAGACTTGTTTCCCAACTCACTAGTTCTGGCCTCCATCTCATCTGTTCTACTCCTTTGCCCTTTCAGTGTATTGTCTATTTCTGATACTCTATTATTGAATGCTTGGACCTCTTTGTGTAGGTTTTGAATTGTTTCCAATGCTGTATCTATCTTACATGTTTCTTCCTGTAGTGCTTTCCTGACTTATTCTGTATTTTTGTCAACTCCATTGTAAAGTGTTTTGATATATTTTATAATCATTTTTTATGAATTCCTTCTCAGGAATTTCCAAAGCCTGCCCTCCTTTCAGGATGGAGTGTAGGTCTACCTCTAGCTCATTTGTTTCAGTCACTTTATCTCTTTTCTGGACATGTGCTAATATGGTCATCTCTTTCTGTTTTTTTGGGCATCTTCAGGGGTTATCTTTTGCCTTAATACTTAGATGGTTGTGTGTTTTGGTAGTTTTTTTTTTTTTTTAATGCTTTCTGATTGCCTCCAGGTAGATGAGATCGGGAGATGGACTTCCCTTTTCACTCTTGTTCTGAGAAATTTCAGGATGCCACTCTTGGTTGTTATGATGTAATTCAGGATCTAATTTTTGGCCGGTTTCCTTTTTAGTGTGCGTGTCCTGCTCCACAACCCCTGCTTAGGCCTTTTTCCTAGTGATAAACAGTTCAGGGCCAACTGTGGCTGTTTTGTGCTGCCATTTGATATTAAGTGGAAACTGTCTCTTTAAATTTTGTGGAGCTCTTTGCACATGCGTAATAGAACCCTTCAGAGTGGAGGAGGGGTGTCCACTCATTCGGGCGCCTGCTCTAGTCACCAGAATGGAAGTGCATAGTCAGCCAGAGACAAATAAACAGATACAAAAAATAAGGGTTTCCACACCTTTATCTCTGTGGTTTCGTCAGGCGTCCGTGGCTGCTCTGGATCTTCCCCAGTTTGTTCTTCCCCAAGATGGCCCCTCAGTTGAGCACCTGAGCATTTTGGATTAGAAAGCACTGAATTTCTTGCTTCTGCTATAGTTTACACTGGCTGTAAACCTTCCAGCTATCTAAATATTCCTTTATATGTGGTTCAGAGTCATGGAACCATCCGCTGAGCCTCCGTGGTCTGGTATTCTGTGTTGTTGCTAACGGAGCTCTTCACTGCACTTTTACCACCATCTTGTTTGTTCTCCTTTTTTATGCTATTTCTTGTCAGTTTTCGCTTAATTTTAATGTTTGCGTGTTCTACTTGGATCTTCATTTTCACGGTATTTTGTTAAGTATTAACTTTTGTTGAGGTTACCGTATAATCTACTATCTTTTCTCTCCATTTGAGATAGTCTATGTGTCCTGCAATCTACCTTACCTCTTCACCACCTGGATCTCTGTTCTATATGTTTCCCTTTGTTAACATTGTTATTTTTTGATCTTTGATTGACCTCCCAGGTCTTCTGAATTTGTTTTTGTAATTTTGTTCTGTTCTGGACTCTGCTATCTGCGGACTGAGCTCTGGATGGTGTTGCCACATCCGTCAATCTGTGGTTGTTGTCTGTTTTTGGTTTTCAGTACAAATCACTCCATTTAGGATGTTTTGATCACTGGGTTGGCTTTGACAAAGTGTCTTAGCTTTTATTTATCCTGGAATATTTTGATTGCACCATTGTGTTTGATTGACAACTTTGCTAGGTAGAAGATTCTTGGTTGGCATTTTTTTTTTTTTTAAGGCTTTTATATATGTTTCCCCATTATTTTCTTGCCTGCATGGTTCCTGTTGAGAGGTCAGAGCCTTAATCTGATTTGTTTGCCTTTGTAAGTAACAGTTCTCTTTTCTTTGGCTGCTCTTAGGATTCTCGCCTTTGATTTTGGAAAGCTTGATTATGAAATGTCTTGGTGATTTTCTTTTGGGGTCCATCCTTCCTGAGGTTCTTTCAGCTTCCTTCTCAGTCAAAGCCTACTCGTCTTCTAATGGGAAGTCTATGTCTGCCTCCAGCTCATTTTTTTCTGTTACACTTTTCTGCTTCTGTACATGTGCTGAGATATTTTGTTGTTTTCTTCTTGGACATTTTCAATAGTTAGATGTGTCTTTTATGATTAACTGAATGTATGTTGATGTATTGTTAAGCTTACTGAGTGTCTCCTGCTGGATGTGATTTGGAAACAGGCTTCTCTTTTCACGTCTCTTACTACTCAGCTATGAACAATCTTAGCAAGTGTTGGCTATCTGTGGTGTAGCAGCTGGTATTGGCTCCTTTTTCGATGGTGGGATACTATGGGGTATGCTTGTAGCTTGGCTATATGGCCACGATTGCTGTTTCTTCCTGGGTAATGTAGTATAAGAAAGCCCCCAGCCCAGGAAGAAATAAGGCCAAACGGACCAAAAATAAAATAAAAAACAAAAACAAGCACACAAAAACAACCATAGCAGACTGTCCAGTAGACTTTGCTCTGTAGGTCAGTGTGCATGTACAGTAGAGACTTCCAGCGGTGGGTGGGGGTGTCCACTTGCTCAGGCCTCCCCTCGACTCACTGCCCTGGAGGTGCGCAGATAGAGATTGAGAAATGATTGTAAGAAAGATTGTTCACAATATTTATCTCTGAAAATCAGTTATGTAACTGTGTATGCACAGTGTAATTCTCAAAATGACTGCCACTTTGTATATAGTAGTTGGCTTTTGCCTATAATGTTGGGATTTTACAAGGTGCAAATACAGTTTGTCTCTATAGCCATACCTGCTGTCTCTGGTAAGGTGAGAATAAAGGCTCCTGTCCAAGTAGAGAGCAACTGTAGGGCTAAGTCTCAGAGTCAGATGTCATACGAAGCTGCCAAAGGATTAGCTGGAACCACTGGGGCTTTCAAGGATTTCCTCTTTGTGCCTTGGAAAAATTGCTCCCTGTGGGCCCCAAACTGGACCTTTTTGGGGATTTGCTGCCACCCTCCTGAAGTTGCCCAGGCTAGGCAGAGAGGGTATGACACGGGAGAGGAAGAAAGAAAAATTTAAAAGCCATCACACCTATTTTTCCACAGATTACTCTGGCTTTTGCGCTGTATCCAAATTTTTTTTTTTTTTTTATGATTCTAATGTTGATTTTCATTTTTGGATTCGTGTAATTCATCTGATATGTTGTATTTCATTCTTTGGATATCACTTGAATAAAATCTCCATGAACTATATGTTGTTGTCAGTAAGTGCTATCAAGTCTGTTTCAACTTATAGCAACCCTGTATATGGTTTCTGAGGAGCAGCCTGGTGGGTTTGTATTGCCAGTATTGTGGTTAGCAGTCTAGTGTTTATCTTACAGCGCCACTCCAGGTCATGATAGTTAAGAAATTTGTATTTGCATCTTTCTATAAAGAAAGTGTTTTATGAATAGTCGATGTGTTATTGAAACTATTGCACTAAAAACAGACTTTTTAAGTATCTTAAGTACTTCAGATGCATCTGCTCTTTAGTTTATAAATTTATATACTTCAGCATCTAGCATATTTTCTTGTACATATTACATGCTCAGTAATTAGTTGAGATTTGTTATTCAGCTTTTAAAATATCCCATCTGCCTTAAATCATATTTAACAAATCTCATCTTTATAAATGATTTTTTATGAATATCTTATAAGAATTATTTGAATTTTTTTTTGCATCCTTCAAAATAAAATTGTTTACATTTTTCTAATGAGCTTATCATTAATTCATTTTGAAACTGTTTAGAGGAAAAAACATTGACTTGATTTTAAAACTGGTAAATTCAATATTAAAATTGTCAGTAATTAAGTAGTTAGCTAAGTACTTGAAAATTATTACATGCTTCCAGTAACTACTCTGTGGTAACGATTTAAGTTTAATTTAAGACCCTACTACTACCTCATGACTAATAATGAAAAAGATAAGGAGAATTTTTTTTTTTTTTTTAACCATACAGATTTCAGCTGGGTATAAAAAGGCCAAATAGACAAAGGAGGGACAAATGGCAGCTGTCATTACATTGATTATTATCCCCTCCATATATCATCAGTTAACAGTGTTTCTCTCTATCCTCTTTAGCATTTTTTTTTTTTTTTTGGGGGGGGGGGTAATTCAGTGTCACTGCACAATCCTTGGAGTGATTAAGTGAATGAGAGACAAAGTGATAAGGACTTTTTTTCCCTACAGTAATTGAAGCATTTGACTGTTATGTAAAGGGATTTTGATATTATTGATTGTTATTCTTTTAAAGGAGGGTGCATCTGCCCGTAAGACTCAGACTCCTGCAACCCAGCCAGTACCAAGACCAGGTAAAAATACAAAACTCTGGTTTTGTTTTCCCTAATGAACACAGTAACCAAGATGTGTTAGTATGATCAATGCTCGAAGAAAACGACATTTTATGTAAAATACAATGTTGTTAATTGCCGTCGAATCAGTTCCAACATTATTTAAACAGCTCTACTGGATTTAGTTAGGTAGTTGTTGTTGTAGTTAAATGCCTGACCCTGTATAGGGTTTTCTGAGAAGTGACTGGTAAGGTTGAACTGCCAATCTTGTGGTTCAAACTAACTTTGCAGTCCAGCACATTAACCACACCAGGACTTCATGATTTAGGTAGTAGTTGTTGTTATTGTTAAGTGCCATAGAATCAGTTCTGACCTGTAGCAACCCTGTATATGGTTTCTGAGGAGCAGCTGATGAGCTTGGTTGTTGTTAGATGCCATCGAGTCAGTACTGACTCTTAGCAACCTTATGCACAGCAGAACGAAACACTGCCTGATCCTGAGCCATTCTCACTACTGTTGTCACGCTTGAGTCCTTTGATGCTGCTACTTGGCCAATCCATCTTATTGGGGGTCTTCCTCTTTTTCTCTGACCCTCCACTCTACCAAACATGATATCCTTTTCCAGCAACTGGTCCCTCCTGACAATATGTCTGAAGTATGAGATTAAGCTTGGCCATCTGGCCATCAAGGAGCACTCTGGCTACACTTCTTCCAACACAGATCTGTTGGTTCTTTTGGCAGCCCATGGTACTTTCAATATGAGCTTGGTAGTAGTATATTATCCAAACTTATGGTATAGTGCTGTAGAATCAGCAATGGACAGTGAACCACAAGGTCAAAAGTTTGAACCTACCATCTATTCCTTGGAAACCCTCTGTATAGTCGCTATGAGTCAGAATTGACTAGATGGCACTTAACAACTACAACAACATGTTGTATGTTATTCTTAAATATTTTCCCAAATTTGACCCAAAGGTCATTGGTAAAATAGATTATCTACCACTGTTCTTTTAAGCAACTTTTAATGACTTCTTTAGCTTAATGTACAACCTTTAGTGCTTATAATGACATATGTCTCTGTTATTGTGTCCATAATGTTCTGTAATGGTTCTTTAAAATTTATCTTAAGTAATAGTTGTCTTGAAGGAGCTCTGGTAGCGTAGTGGTTACAAGTTGGGCTGCTAACCTCAGGGTCAACAGTTTGAAACTACCAGCTGTTCTGTGAGAGAAAGATGAGGCTTTCTGCTCCTGTAAAGATTTGCAGCCTTGGAAACCCTATACAGGATAGCTATGAGTCAGAACTGACTTCGCTGCACACTACCACCACCACTACCAATAGTAGTCTTGAAAATTTTAAAGCTTTTTTCTCCCTTCTTTCTAGTATCTAAAAAGATTTATCTTTGTCAGTGCATATTGATATCAGCTATTCATTTTATGTATTAATTGTTTTTTGTATATTGCCCCTGCTCCCCTTTTTTCTAAACATTTTAGATTGATGTGAAATTTAAATCATGTCATTTTCTGTCTTATATCTTTCAGGGACTTTTAAAAGACAACTTAATACAAACTTAACATTGTTCAAAAGGCCCTATTGGATTCTTGCTTATATTTTTACTTTAATCTCCTGCCACTCTTCTCTTTCTTCTCTCTGGTCTGCACATTTGTCTTATTTCAATTCCATAAGCACAGGAGGTTCTTTCATGTATTTGACATTTGCCCACATTCCTACCACTGTCTGGACTCTTTGTCCATTTACTCTTTGGAACTTAACTCCTTTTCATCCTTCAAATCTCAGCTTAAATTTCACTTTTGAGAAGCTTTTCCTAGGGATCCTATTTAAAGAATACTTCTTCACTGTACTCCTTTGTTCCCTTAATGACATATTCAAATTAGCATATTTATATATTTACTTGTGTGAAAATTTGTTTGCAATCTTGCTCTTCTACTGTTTTATTTACAATTAAGGAGAATGCCTTGCACAAAGACTAAACATACAAATTTCTTCAGTGGAGAATTTAATCTAAAACCAAACATATAAAAACAGTAATGATTTTTCTTTTGAATAATTACTCTTTTGTAAGTTGGAAGCAGCACATTTGCTTAAGTAATGATAGTGATAGTGAAGCAGAAACAGCAGCTGTAGCTACAGGGTTCACTGGGCTAATATACATTATTCTAATTTTTTAAAGTACAGCAATATCAAGGTGTAGAAATGATTAGCATTTTTCTTTTACTCTTGTGAAAGTTTCCGACTAGGGCTAACTACTTAATCAACTTGCCAGGATAGTACGACTAAACCCAGTAGTGTCATCAATCACTTTTGACTAGTAGCGATCATACAGGACAGAGTAGAACTGCTCCTTGTGTGGTTTCAGAGACTATGAATCTTTATGGAAGGAGACACCCTTTTGCCCTTAGAGCGGATGGTGGGTTTGAACAGCTGACCTTTTGGTTAACAGTCCAACATGTAATCACTACTTTCTTTACATTTCAAGAAAACAGTTTACTACATATATTACTTAGTTTTTTAAAAAAACTAAATGTAACTTTTTAATATTGCTAGTTTTTATATTTTCTTGTTTCTTATATTTTCCTGTTTTAATTTTAGTAATTTTTTGTTTTTTTAACTAAAGATATCTTATAAAAAATATTTGTGGGAACCCAGCACAAAATGCACATTTTTTCCTCATTCCCTTTAATCATTCTCATATAAATTCTGGTCTCCTATTTATTCACTTACCTTGTCCCGTTTCCTTCCAAGAAATACCATCATTTCCTTGTCCTCTTTCTAAAACTTAAGTGATTTTAGATAATTTTAACATTTTTTTTTTCTCTACAAGCTGAGAAAACGATAATAAATATGTATGTGTGAATTTGTATTTGTGTGTATTTCTTTCTACATTTTGTGGCTGGCAGAATAGTAGTACTGGACTCTGGAGTAGTTTATCATAATAAAGTATCAACACAAATGGGTACAAAATATTAGTTGTATTGTAGCATTTTGTTACCTTTAAAATCAAACATATTCCAAAAGTTTATGTGCTGTGTAATTCCTTTTAAAGGTAAATATAAGAATCTTTTAATCTCTTAAACAAAACTTAGTTTGTAATTAAAAAAGAAAAATATCACCAGCCAGCAGAAGGAAGTCAATAAATTTTTATTGCATGAATAAATACTGAAAATTGAACATGTAGTAATTTTTATGCTAAGTTGTGTTCATTTTGAAGTAGGTTAGTAATAACTGTTGTTGTTGTTAACTGTTATGAAGTTGTTTCCAATTCATAGTGATTCTATATGGAATTTCTGAAGAGCTGCTGGTGAGTTTGAACCGTTGACTTTGCGATTAGCAGTCCACTAGGTCGGCGGTTCAAGCTCACCAGCTGCTCCTTGGAAATGCTGTATAGGGTTGGTATGGGTCAGAATCGACTCGACTGGCACTTAACAACAACAACCTATATCCATCAGTGCTATGCCAGAACTCTGGTTATTATAGCTAGTATTTGCTATATGTCAACAAATAATTTAGTACATTACAAAGTCTAAGAAGATAATGATATTTACATTTTTTAACAGTTGCTAATAATGTTGTGGTTGTTTTTATGGCCCGTGGAGTCTGTTCCTACTCCTAGCGACCCGTACAGGGTTTCTGAGGCTATAAATCTTTACGGGAGCAGAAAGCCTCATCTTTCTCCTGCGGAACAGCTGATAGTTTCGAACTGCTGTCCCTGAGGTTTGCAGCCTGATTCGTAACCACTACGCTACCAGATTTCTAATAATGCTAGCAAGTCTAATATAGATCTTCATATAAACTTGACCCGTACTGTTATCTTTCTCTACTAATAAACATTTAAAGTATAAGGGAGTAAGGAGGAAGCAAAGAAATATATCACATCTTAGCTTCCAATAACTTTCTTTTTTCCCCAGAGTGGATAAGCACCTTGCTGCCACCTACTCTTCAGTCTTACTTACTTGTGCTATGTGCTTCTTTTTTGCTTTTATTACTTCGGTTATTTATGCTTAGTTTATTATGCTAGGTGTTAGCACCCATGAGCACAGAGACTGAGTACCTAACACTGTAATTTATGTACTTTTTTATGACTATAGATTATTTAATAATTAAAAGAAAATTTTTTTAGTGTTTTTGTGGGACAGAGAAATAACAATATTTTAAAAGATTACAGTATGTATTTTAATAACTCATAGCATGTAAATATAAATTACATGCTGTATTTGCTTTGTAAGTGTGAAACCAAGAGTATGATTTTTCTAGTACTCAAAATTGTGATTTTAAAATTTCTTTTACAGTTTCCCAAGCAAGACCTCCCCCAAATCAGAAGAAAGGTGAGCATATAGATATATCTTCCTAAATGTTCTTTGGAAAGTATATGTGGGCAAACTACATCGCAAAAGCAGAGTGATACTATGCTTATGCAGCCTTATCAAATATTTGTGCTTGGTGTCCATTCCATTCTGATCAGTGAGTGTTCAAGCTACACTGTTTATGATATTTTAAATATTACCTTCGTTAAAAATAATTTTTAACTGAAAAGATTTAAAATCACAAATTCACAATATTTTAATTTTTGTTAGTGAAAGCAGTTACAATTCCAATTAATAATATATTTGCCACCTTTAAATTTTTGTCTTTACAGGGTCTCGAACACCCATTATCATAATTCCTGCAGCTACCACCTCTTTAATCACCATGCTTAATGCAAAAGACCTTTTACAAGATCTGAAGTAAGTAATTTGTTAAAAAAATTTTTTTTCATCAGATGACCTTTATGTGCCATTTTGAAATAATAGTTATTGATTCCATATTTGTTATATGGAGAAAAAAAATTTAATTTGTTTTATTTTATAATTTTAATTACATGCCTTACGAATAGTCTGGAGCTGTCATCGAGTTGATTGTGACTCGTAGTGACCCTGTATAGGGGTTCCTAAGAGTGCCTGGTGGGTTTGAACTGCTTATCTTGTGGTTAGCAGCCCACTACTTATCCTGTGGTGCCATACCAGTAATCTGTAGTCTGGAGTATAAGCCTATTTTTTTTAAATATTTGGACACTTTAAGGGGAAAGTTGTAGAAAGTTCTGGTTTAAGTCATAAAAAGGAGACTTGTAGTATTAACTGCTAATATGAATTGCTTTGTTTTGAATTTTTTATTCTAGAGTAGCTTGTGATTGTTTTTGCCAGGTAGCTCCAGGAATATCTTAAGCTTAAAGTCAATGTTTATATTGAATTCTTATATAAATTCAAATTCAGATCTGGATGCCATCCGAATGACTGTGATGTTTGCACTTGGTTCACAGATCATCTGGTAGCCCTGTTTCATCTCCTACTCTAGAGTCAGGTCAGAATGGATACAATTCCTTGACACTGTAATCGTAAAACAAGTTATTTTCTACTTCATCTTTTCATGACTATTTAGGGTTCCAAGTGCATTCAAGCTTCTCCCTTTAGCTTCTTTGTGCCTTTTCCTTGTGTGAGTGATAAAAGCTTTGCCTCAAGATTCCAGACCCTTTTTTCCACTCTTCTTCTCTGTAGAACCAGGTCATTTGACTGATAGTTCAAGCTATTTTCTATGTTATATGTACATTTCAGAAGGCATTTGCTGTATTTTACCTAACATTTCTAGGTGTTTGAAATGAGGGGGTAGTTATCATTTCTGGTGTGCCTACAGTATTAGAATTAGACATTGGAGACCTGATATAGCCCTGTAGGGTAAGCACTGGACCTCTAACCACAAGGTGTGGTTCAAACTCACCATCTGCTCCTCTGAAACCCTATACAGAGCTGATTCAATGGCCTTTAACAGTATCAGCAGCAATGTATGAAGGCTTTTGATTGTGTGAATCATGGCAAACTATGGATAACATTGTGACGAATGGTTATTCCAGAACATATGTGCTCATGAGGAACCTGTGCATAGACCAAGAGACAGTCATTCAGATAGAACAAGGCGATACTGAATGGTTTAAAATCAGGAAAGGTGTGTGTCTGGGTTGTACCCTTTTACCATACTTACTTAGTCTGTATGCTGAGCAAAAAACCTGGGAATCTGGATTGTATAAAGAATGTGGCATCAGGATTGCAGGAAGGCTCCTTAACAACTTGCTGTATGCAGATGATGGCACTTAGGATAAGCACTGATCCACAAAGTGTTGGTTCAAACCCACTAGCTTCTCTTTGGGAAAACACTACATTGGGTCACTATGAGTTGGAACCAAGTCAATGGCACTTAATAACAACAGCGTATACAGATGATACAACCTTGCTGGCTGGCAGCAAAGAGGACTTAAAATACTCATAAATATCAAAGACTATAACCTTCGGTTTAGATTGTACGTCACTGTAAAAAAAACACAAAAGTAACATCATGATTAATGGGGAAAATTGTCAGAGTCTTCATTTGCTTGGATCCACAATCAACTCTCGTGGAAGCAGCAATCAAGAAATGAAACAATGCATTGCATTAGACAAATTTGCTATAAAAGATCTCTTTAAAGTGTTCAAGAGCAAATATACCAATTTGAGGACTAAGGTGCGCCTGACACCAACTTTGATATTTTCAAAAGCCTCATATACGTGTGAGAATTGGGCAATGAAAATAAGGCACTGTAGGCTCATCACTGGACTGACAACTAGTTATAGTGTTAGGAAAGAATATTGCCAGAAGAAAAAACACATATGTTTTGGAAGAAGTACAGCCAGAATGCTTCTTAGAAGCCAGGATGGTGAGACTTCGTCTGTTATACTTTGGGCAAGTTATCAGGAGGGATCAGTCGCTGTAGAAGGACATCATACTTGGTAGAGGCGAGGATCACTGAAAGGGAAGAAGAACTCTGAAGAGATGGATTGACAGTGGAAACCACAATAGGATCAAACGTAACAGTTGTGAGGGTGGTGCAGTGACTGGGCTTTGTTTTGTTGTGTGCTTAGGCTTGTTATGAGTTGGAACCAATTCAATAGCATGTAACAACAGTGACATATGTTTTAAGTCTTTCTCACTAATAATTTAACAGTCTCAATATGTTTATTAATCTGTTAAGATTGAAACAAATTTGTAATGTTTTTAAGTTTTTGAGGTACACCAGAGGAGAATTAAAATGTTTAATAGGCGCAGGCTTCAAAAAGCCAATAGAAAAATCCCATTATCTTTTAATTATGTTTTTCCACAAACTGTTTGAAACCCTTTTATATTTCATAAGTTATTTGTCTGCCAGTTTAGCTATGAGTAGATTGGTTGGATAGATGCAAATCAAAATCACAATGAGATATCACTTCACACCTACAAAGATAACAATTAAAAAGGGTCAATAACAGATGTTCCCAAGAATGTGGAGAGATTAAACTCTTATCCATTGTTGGTTGGAATGCAAAATGGTACATCTGTTTTGAAAAATAGTTTGGTGGTTCCTCAGAAAGTTAAATTACAAAGAACCATTAAATGTTCTGAAACTGAGTCAGTTCTGATACATGATGACCTTATAGGATAGAGTAGAACTGTTTCCTAGGGTTTTCTGAGGCAACAACAAACTCTTTACAGAAGCAGACAGTGTTATGTTTCTCCCACAGAGATGCTGGCGGATTCGAATTGCTTACCATATGTTTAGCAGTCCAGTGCAAAACCAACCATACCTCCAGGGTTGTTTAAAACTACCATATGTCCCAGGAGTCATGGTGTGGTGCTGTAGGACAAACACTGGACTGGTAACCACAAGGTTGGTGAGTCAAACGTACCAGTTCCTCCTTGGAAACCCTGTATAGGATTGCTTTGAGTCAGAGCTGACTCCACAGCACTTAACAACACCAGCGGCATATGTCCCAGCATGTCTTCCTCTAGGTATATTCCCAGAAAACTTTAAAATAGTAATGTGAATAGAATACGTACTCTGATGTTCATTTTAGTACTGTTCACAATAGCCAAAAGGTAGAAACAACCGGTATTCATCAATGAATAAATAAAATGTGATACATAAATGTAATGGCATACTACTCAGCCATAAGAGAAATTTAGTCACACACTCTATGCTACAACATAAATGAGCCTACAAAACCCCTGTGCTCAATGAAACAAATCAATCACAAAAGGGCAAAATATTGTATGATTTCAATTATATGAAATAATGTTGTTGTTAAGTGTTGTCGAATAGGTTATAACTGATATTGATCCTGTATTGGTTTTCCAAGTAGTCAGCTGATGAGTTTGAATCTCCAACCTTGAAGTTCAGACCAACATTGCAGTCCAGTGCATTAACTCACAGTGTCACATCAGGAGTCCATATGAAATAATAATAGACAAATATGTAGATACCCATGTTATGGTGTTGGAGGAAAATATTGAAAGTGCCATGGACTGCCAAAAGAACCAATAGATCCGTTTTGGAAGAAGTGCAGCCAGAGTGCTCCTTAGAGGCCAAAATGGCCAAACTTCGTCTCTCATACTTCGGACATATTGTCAGGAGGGACCAGTCACTGGAGAAGGATATCATATTTGGTGAAGTGGAGGGTCAGAATAAAAGAGAAAGACCCCCAATTAAGTGGATTGGCCAAGTGGTAGTGTCGATGGACTCAAGCGTAGCAACAGTAGTGAGGATGGCCCAGGATCGGGCAGTATTTCGTTCTGCTGTGCATAAGGTCACCATGAGTCAGTACCGACTCGATGGCACCTAACAACAACAACGTTTATCACTGGTTTTAGGGACTAGAGGGAGCCGGAGAAGCGAATTGTTATTTAGGAAGCAGTGAATGCTTGTTTGTGGTGATGAGAAATTTGGCGACAATTGTTGAGGGTGGTTGCACAGCATGATTAATATAATCGATGTCATTAAATTCCACAACTGAAAAATATTTAATTGGCAGATGAGTAATACGTAAGTGGGTTTCAAAAGTTTGTGGACGTACAAAATTAAAAGATAATGGAATTCTCTCACCAAATTTTTGAAGCCCCATCTATTTTTGTAATAAAATATTAATAAACTTTTTAGATATATATACAACAATCCCTCCCTGCCTTCGCAAAGCTCACAAGACAGTAAAGTAATCTGTTTTAGGAGTCATTGATTGCAATAGATGAGAATTGCAGTGTGCCTCCATTTAGTCTAGAACTTGGTCTAGGGCAGTATATAAGTATCTAGCTTACTAGTCTTTCCTCAGTGAAAATGAGAGAGAAATGAATCTTACAATCTACTCTACTAGTTAGTTTCAGAGCAGCAATTATACCAAGGTCTCCTGATAACCAGCTTTCTTTGATCCTTTGGACAGTGAAGTTAACTAAACATTCAGAGTAAGAAATTAGTTATTTTATCAGACCTGATAGTCATATGATAACCATCGAGAACAAAACAAACTATTCTTCAAAATTCAAAGTCCAAATTCACTGTTAGAATAATTATTACATTTTGTATTATTAATAGTCTAGTGCTAAAATTATTGTTAAAATATTTTTAATGGTATCTAGGAAATAGTTTCACCAAGTAACATAATTAATATCCAGAATAAGAATGCATGCTCTCCTTTCTCTTAATAAAATAACAGTGACAATTCTTTGAGAAAGAAAACAAAAGCAACCTTACATCCAAAATGAGAATCATACTGCATCTTAACTGTGACTGGTAAAAATTAGAAGAAAAGTAAGTTGCTGTACTTGCTGATTTCTGGTTTTACTATATGCAGAATTGAGTTTTAAGTGTTTCTACCTTACATAACTTTATAAAATTCAGGTAACCACCACATAGTAGTGTGTTCATACACAAAATATTTTTTCTTTAGTACTTTATAATGGAAAATAATTCAGTGAACATATTTTTCCATTTAAGTATTCAGCTGTTAACCTAAAGATAAGTAGTTTGAACCCACCAACTACTCCATAAGAGAAAACTATGGCAGCCTGCTTCTGAAAGATTCATAGTCTTGGAAACTCTATGGTGGTTGTTCTACTCAGTCATGTGGGGTCATTATTTATGAGTTGGAATTGACTAGATGCAGTTTTTTTCCTTTTTTTGGTGGTATATAAAGAAGCAAGTTTGTATTTCATTAAGTTTTTATAGTGAACTTTGAATATTCTGACAGATGTTGTATGTCATAAAGGAGTTATGTGTCTTTTGATAGAATGTACCACCTAATGAAATTCCTCAAATAATCTACAGTCGGATGAATGAGAAATATAGTCATTCTAACCCAGCTCTTGAAATAGATTTGATAAATATAACTAACTATCATTGTGTCAGACCTATACAGAAATGGATCCAATTAGCAGCTATTAAAAGAATGTTTTTATGTGAATGCTTATGTTATCTCCCTTCTACCTTCTAATATATAAGATCAGGTTTTTCATCTTTTGTATTCTATGAAATATGGTAAGCATCTGCCTTCTTGTTTTTTGTTGTTAATTTTCTGTGTCTTTGAAGCTAATTTGTGCATTCCCCAAAGACAAGGGCTTGTTATTTTTATGTTTATCCGCATTGTTATAATGAATATGAGTAAATGTTTGCAGAAGATAGAAAAAAAGAAAGGGGCAACCAGAATGTTAGACTGTGTAGAGTCAGTTTAAACTGTTGTTGACAATGAAGCAAAATTGGAAAACACCAATTTTTAAAAATTGGGTGAAGTAAAATGATAAGTGGACTGGGTGACATGGTAGTAGCTTAATGAGCCTTTTCAGGAGCCTTGTGCTGGAGATTAGATTCATGCCAGGATAGGAAAGGGCACCAATTCAGATTGCTTGCATCTTTGGGTGGGACACTTTTTTCCATGCTACTGCTCAAGAGATTTGGTTGTTATGCAATATAACATGCCTATTTTCCAAATGTTTTTTTTTTGTTAAGTTCTGTAGAGTCAGTTCCGACCCATAGCAACCCCGTTATAGGAGCGGCTGGTGAGTTTGAACCACCAACCCTAGAATTCAAACTGACCTTGCAGTCTCAACCATAATTGACCAGTAAAGAACCAGCTTGAAGCCCTGGGGGCAATTCATTGAGATAATTGGGGACTGGAGGATTTGTGTACTGCTGTTGCGCCAAAGGATAAGCACTGTGGTTTAATGCTCTGGACTGCAAGGTCGGTTTAAATCATAAGCTTGGTGGTGGTTCAAGTTCACCAGCCGTGCCTTGGAAACACCCTATTCAGGGTCGAGATATATATCTATATATATCTATATCTATCTATCTATATCTATCTATCTATATCTATCTATCTATCTATCTATCTATCTATCTATCTATCTATCTATCTATCTATCTATATATCGAGAGAGAGAGTGTGTTTATTTTATGGCTTATAATCATATCTGTACATGTGACTTGATTATTTCATTTACTCTAAATTTTGGATTCCTGGTATGGCACTGTAGGATAAACATTGGACTGCTAACCTCAAGGTCAGTTATTCAAACCCACCAGTTGCTGCTCAGAAACCATGTACAGGGTCTCTATGAGTTGGAACTGACTCAGCGTCACTTAAAATCAGCAACAAAACTTAATAACATTTATGTTGTTTTTCCCCCAATTACTATGCTTAGAAGATCTTTAACGTCCCATTCAAATCTATGATTTTATGAATTGTGAATTTAATATTACCCACTATTTATAATATTTAGTATCTAACAATTACTTATCTTTTAAATAAATAAAAGTTTGAGTGCTTATAGAACATTCGTAATACATTTGCAAAGTGTCTAAATTAAGAAATTTTTCAGTCTCCAAAAATTGGTAATATGCATTCTTAATTCTCGAAAATTTTGTAGTATTCATTTGAATGTATTATATATATAATACTTACACATTGTCTTACAATAGCAGATAGTAGACAGTGCAAAGAAATCACAGAGTAAACTGTAGTGCCTTTCTTAACCTTATTATAGAGAAATCAAACAAGTAAACAGACCACATTCTTGGGATCCATTGAGCCTAATTCTTCTTCTAAGTTTAAACACCCCTTCATTGTTTAACACCTCATTGCAACTGACATCTCCCCTACAGTTTGAGTCAGCTGGAGGCTTTACTATGTAATTAATGCATAATTGAAACCTCCTCCACACAATTATTGTACTGGCTGTAACCCATAGCTCATGTTGGCATAGATTCTATTTGTTTTTATATTAAATGGAAGATTTCTTCAATTTTCTAGCCTTCAGTAAGGAAACAAAAGAAAACCCAGTTTAACCTTTACCATTCAAATTACCAATTTAAGGTTGTATTATGTAAGTATTAAAAAGAACATTTTACACGTATAGATATGATCTTAGGAAAGTTTTTAGTGGGACTTTAACCTATTTATAGTAAAATGATTGGATGGAACTTCTGAATCTGGCCACAGTGGGATAGTAGGCAGCCTCATAAGACAGAGTTACATAGAGGAAAGATTGAATAGGAGAGTGTTCCAAAGATATGTACAGTTCCCCTTGCATTAGCGGAATACTGATGAGCACTGGCTTGTGATGAAACTACTTGAGGCACAGTAAGCAACCATTGTGAGAGAAGTTTGCACCACAGTTACTGGAACTTATATATAGGGCTGACAATACTTTATGTTCTTAGCAACCAAAGTCATTGGAAAATGGTCACTTTGAGAAGCAGCATAGGGTTTCCCCCCTCCCCGCTTCAACCCAATAAATAAAACGGATCACCAGAAAAACAAAACAGATCTGTGTTGGAAGAAGTACAGCCACAGAAATGCTACTTAGAAACCAGCACTGTGACTTCATCTCTCATACTTAAGACATATTCCCAGGAAGGACGTCATGTTTAATAAAGTGAAGGGTCAATGAAAAAGAGGAAGGCCCACCTCTACCCCCATTCCCTACTAGATTGGCACAGTGCCAACAGCAGTGGGCTGAAGTGTAGTAATGATTGTGAGATTGGTACAGGACTGCACAGTGTTTCTTTGTGTTGTACATATGGTTGCTATGAGTTGGTAATGATTTGATGGCATTTAACAACCAACAATTCTAGCTTGCTTTCTTGATGATGTTAATGGAACAATCATTCTCTTGAATGAAATCTACTTTATCTGATTACTTTAAAGTTGTTTATCCATTTATACCTAGAATGGATTTCCTTTTATATATTCCACTTAGGATTTCTTAAAATTTTCTAATCTATGGGTTGGTGTTTTTCATCAATTCTGAGAAATTCTTGGCCCTTATCTCTTTGGATGGTACCCGTCTATCTGGGATTCAAATGAGGTAGCTTAAAAAATCTTGTTACTCAGTTTTCCATGTCACTGTAACCATTCTATTTTCCATCAGTTTGTCTCTTTGTAACTTGCATTCTTTTTTATTTTCTTAAGCTTTTTTTGTGGGAATTGAGTGATAGTTTACATGGGAGGACATTGGTTTTACACTCAATGCCTCATCATTTCACTGCAGTGATTAGTCTCCTCTGTGCATCATCATTCAACAGTATTTGCTTCCATTCCCTGTTTTTAAATTTTTTTTGGAGGGGGGCGGGAAGGGTGTACACAAAAACCTCAGGAATATATAATCATTGAAACTACTAAAGGACACAGTCTGTAAGCATGCCTCCTGGCTGCCAGCACTCAGTCTTTCTCTTTCCATGAGTCCAGAGTCCTCAGCTGCTCTCTCTCTATATGTCCTCATCTCTGGTGTCACTGCTTCTCTGGATAGGGTCCCACATTCCAGTCGTGCTCAAATCCCTTGATGGTCCTAGGGTTCTCTGTTTCTAGACTGTAGGATTAACTGCTACTCCCTTTATGTTATAAAACTTCTACCCTTACAGTTGTGACAGATGCAATTAGTCATGGTAACAAATAATATTGTATCATAAAAATCTTATCCCCTTCTCTTTATATAAGAACCATCTAGGCAAGATGAAAACTATTCAGTGGGGACTCTACCTTTCCCTGAACACTCTTAAACTAAACTCCCTCTTGAAAACTTGTAAGATAGTCACTTCATGTGTATTCATTTTTTAATGTTATTTTCTTATTGAGAATATGCACAGCAAAATATACGTCAGTTCAACCATTTCTGTATGTACAATTCAGTGACAGTGATTATATTTGAGTTGTGTAACCATTCTCACTTTTCACTTCTAAGATTTTTCTCCCCCATTCACATAAACTCACTTTCCCCAGTGAGTCCTGTCTTATCTTTTGAGTTGTTGTCAGCTTGATTACAAGAACAGAATGCTCAAGGCTGTCAGTTTAGTTAAGCTAGACCATTGTTTGATTTTAAGAAAATTTAAGGGGTTATTTTTGGTTTGAAGTCTTAGGATTATCTCAGACATTGTTTTCAGATGTTCAGATGTTCACCCATCCTCCAGAAAGTCTAGAGTTCGTGGTAATTGTTCAGTACTATAGAGTCGGTTCCAAGTCATAGTGACCCTGTATAGGGTTTCTGAGGAGCGGCTGGTGAGCTTGAACTGCCTATCTTGTTCAAACCAACATCGCAGTCCAGTGCATTAACCTGCAGTGTCACACCAGGACTCGAGTTCATGGTGGGTGGTGGTTATGTGCGGTGGAGTCAGCTTTGACTCATAATGACCCTGTATAGGGTTCCTGAGGGTGTAAATCCTTACTGGAGCAGAAGGCCTCATCCCACTGCCCTCCCCATGCAGAACTGCGGACCTTGAGATTAGTATATCAGCTCGAAACCACTGTGCTAAGAATTTGAAATTCTTTTCTCTATTTTTGATCAGGATTCTTCTAAAGGATCTGTTACCAAATGTCACATAATGGTAGCCAGGCATCATCCAGTTCTTTTGGTTTCATAGCAAAGCAGGCAGTTGTTCGTGGAGTCATTTGATCACTCATTCCTTATCTTCCTCCTATTCCTGGCTCTCCTTTTCACCAGATCAGCCTGCATTTTTGATGACTTGTTGACTTGTCTTTGTTGTCTTTACATTGAGGTGCAATCCATACCAAAGTCTTTGCTTTTAATCAGTGAGTATTTTAAGTCTAGGACCTCTTCTGTTTCAGCAGTCATGGTTGTTTCATCTGCATATTGCAGATTGTTAATGAGTTTTTCTCCGACCCTGATGCCCTGTATTCTTCATATACTCCGTCTTCTCAGATTATTTGCTCAACATACAGATTAAATAAGTATGGTGAAAGAATACAGCCTTGGCACACAGCTTTCCTAATTTTAAACCATTCCGTGTTCCCTTGTTCTGTTTGAACAACTGACTCTCTTAGTCTGTGTACAGGTTCCTCATGAGCACAATTAAGTGTCCTGGAATAATTATACTTTACAGTGTTGTCCGTATCTTGTTTTGATCCACACAATTGAATGCCTTGCCATAGACAGTAAATCACAGATAAACATCTTTCTGGTACTCTGCTTTCAGCCAAGATCCATATGATGTCATCATTGATATTCCTTGTTCCACGTGTGACCAAGGGCCATAGTTTCAGTGTTCCATGAGTGTGTATCTGACCAGTAAACTTAGTCTTTATTATGATTTTGAGTTTTGTTCTATATTTTATATCACTCTATCGAGGACCATTTCACGTGACCCCTCTCAGAGCATTTGGTGATAGTAGCCAGGCACCATCAAGTTTTTCTGGTCTCACGGTTGTTGAGACTGGTATTTATATGGTCCGTTAGTCCACAAGACTGATTGTTTCCAGGCAGTTTCAGATTTCATCAGTCTTTTTTTTTTCTGTAGACAGGGAAAGACCAGTAGTTGCTTTTAGGTGGCTACACATGAGCAGTTAAGATTCCAGTAGGATATATACCAAGCATAAGGATTGCTGGGTCACATGGTATTTCTGTTTTCAACTTTTTAAATAAATAAAGATAAATACCCATGTACAAATATCCTGTCTAACCTTTATATTTGTGAGTATACTACTCACCCTCCCATACCTGTACGGCCTGCATGCCTGTCCATGTTTGTACCCATAGATCACCAATATTGCAGGGCTGTGTATATAACAGTTTATACTTCTGTTAACTTTAATCCTTGCACTCAGTGCTTTCCATATCTTCTCCAGCCTCTATCATTTGTTTTTGCAAATCTCCTCTTACTATTATATTGCCTTCTCCTTCATCCAAGTTAGCTTGTGTTTATGCACTAGCCAGCAAATCACTCCCTCCCTCCCATCCCTGGTAACCATCAAATAATGTTTCTTTAAGTGTGAAAACTTTTTCTTGATGTCTTACAGTATTAGTTTCATGCAATATTTGTCCTTTTATGATTAATTGTGCTTGACATGTTCATCCATGTTATAAGGTGTTTCACATATTCATTCTTCTGTAACACTATTTAGGATTCTATTGTGTGCATGTACCAAAGTTGGTTTATCCATTTTTTCATTAATGGGAATTTAGGTTGTTTTCATCTTTTGCTATTAGGAATAGTGCTGTGATAAACATGGGTGTGTGTGCATCTATTCATGTTGTGGCTCTTATTTCTCTAGGATAATATATCAACTAATGAGATTGCTGGATTATGTGGTAGTATTTCCAACTTTTTGAGGAAGTACCATACTGGAAGCGCCATATTGTTTTCCACAGTGCTTGTGCTGTTTTCAGTCTTACCAGCACTGTATTAGGGTTTTGATGGTTGTTGTGTGCCATCGAGTCATTTCTGCCTCATAGTAACCCTGTATAGGGTTTCCAAATCTAAATCTTTCTGGGAGTAGAAAGCCTCTTTTTCCTACAGAGTGGCTGGTAGATTCGAACTGCTGACTTTATGTTTAGCAGCTTAACTTGTAACCCACTACTACCAGGGATCTCCAAAACTTCAGTAACATTTATTGTTTTCTGTTTTTTGAATGCTGGGATGAGATGATATCTCCTTGATGTTTTGATTTTCATCTCTAAAGACTAATGATCACTAGCATTTCTTCATATGTTTGTTGGCTGCCTAAATGTCTTCTCTTGTGAAGTGTCTGTTTATATCCCGATTTTGTTTTCAGAGTTCTCTTTGTTGGTGTAAAATAAAACAACTCATCTTTGTATGTTAATCTTATATCCTGTCACTTTGCTGAATCTTTACGGTAAGTTCCAGTAATTTTCTTGCTGAGTCTTTAGAGTTTTCTATGTAAAACATCCTATCATCTGCAAATAGATCTTTACTTTTTGCTAACTTGTTATTGTTATGTGCCGTGGAGTCAGTTTCGATTCATAGTGACCCTATACAGGGTTTCCGAGGCTGTAAATCTTTATGGAAGCAGAAAGCCTCATCTTTTTTTGTTGACTTAGATGCCTTCAATTTCCTTTTCTTACCTTATAGCTTTTGTTTTAATATTTGGCTTTATCTTCTCGAGCTGATATTTGAAATTTTCTGTTCAGTTCTTGGACCTCCTCATTTCTTCCATTTGCTTTAGCATGCTGGAGAGCAAGTTTCAGTGTCTCTTCTGACATCCATTTTGACCTTTTCCTTCTTTCTTGACTTCTCAATGACTTTTTTGTTTTCTTCATGTATGATGTTCTTGATGTCATCCCACAACTCTTCCGGTCTTCAGTCTTTAGTGTTTAATGTATCAAGTCTGTTCTTCAGATGACCTGTAAATTCAGGTGTGTGATATATTCAAGGTCATATTTTGGCTCTCGTGGAAGGCTTTCGATTTTATGGATCATGACAAGCTATGGACAGAAAACATTGTGAAGTATGATGAATCTGTACCTGGACCAAGAAGCATTTGTTCAAACAGAACATGGGAACACTGAATGGTTTCAAATTAAAAAAGGTGTGCGACAAGGTTGTATTCTTTCATCATAATTATTTAACCTGTATGCTGAGCAAATAATCTGAGAAGCTGGGTTCTATGAAGATAAATGTGGCATCAGAATTGGAGGAAGACTCACTAACAACCTGCGATATGCAGATGATACAACCTTCCTTGCTGAAAGTGAAGAAGACTTAAAATATTTACTGATGAAGATCAAAGAGCACAGCCTTCGGTATGGATTGCATCTCAATGTAAAGAAAACAAAAATAATCCTCACCACTGGACCAATAAACAACATTCTTATCAACAGAGAAAAGATTGAATTTGTAAAGCACTTCATTTTTCTTGGAATAACTATCAACACTCACAGAAGCAGCAGTCAAAAAATCAGACGATGTATATTGCATTAGGCAAATCTGCTGCACAAGACCTTTTTAAAGTGTAGAAGAGCAAAGATGTCAGCTTGAGGACTAAGGTGCACCTTACCCAAGCCATGGTATTTTCAGTAACCTCATATGCATGTGAAAGCTGGACAGTAAATAAGGAAGACCGTAGAAGAATTGATGCTTTTGAGTTATGAAATTATTATGAAGGACAATATTGAAAGTGCCAAAAGAACCAATAGATGGGCTGCCAAAAGAACCAATAGATCCATGTTGGAAGAAGTGCAGCCAAAGTGCTCCCTGGAGGCCAAGATCACCAAACTTCATCTCACATACTTCAGACATATTGTCTGGAGGGACCAGTCACTGGAGAAGTATATCATGTTTGGTAAGGTGTGGGGGTCAGAGAAAAAGAGGAAGACCCCCAACAAGATGGATAGGTCAAGTGGCTGCATTGATGGACTCAAGCATGGCAACAGTAGTGAGGTTGGCCCCAGGATCTGGCAGTGTTTCGTTCTGCTGTGCATGAGGTTGCTATGGGTCGGTACTAACTCAGTGGCACCTAACAACAACAACAACAACCTTACAGTTTTAGCTAAGAATTTCAGCACAATATTGAATTGTTGTTGTTAAGTGTTGTCTAGTTGGTTCCGACCCATAGCTGTCCTATTTGCATTTCCAAGAAGCGACTAGTGAACTTGAACACACTGAACTTTTGGTTCAAACTAACTGCAGTCTAGTTAATTAGCCTATAGCGGCATAGGACTCCAATATTGAATAGGAGTGGTGATGAAGGGCACTCTTGTCTGGTTTCTATTCCCAAGGGGGGAATGCTTTCAGTTCTCTCCACTGAGAGTAATGTTGGCTATTGGTTTTGTGTATGTGACTTTAAATATTTTGAAGAATTTTCCTTATATTTTTATTTTACTGAGGTATTTTATTAGGAATGCACATTTTGTTAGGTTAGGTGCCTTTTCTGCATAAATTGCTTATATTCTTTTCCTTTTAATTATTTGATTATGTTGATTGCCTTTTTAATGTTAAACAAATACCTGGTATGAATTCCACTTGGTCATGATGACACTTGGTCATGGTGTATTATTTTTTGATATGTTGTTGGATTTTATTAGCTAGGATTTTGTTGAGAACTTTTGCATCCATGTTCATGAGGGATATTGGTCTATAATTGTTTATTCTAGTGATATCCTTGCCTAGTTTTGTTATAATTCTTCTTGAATCATAAAATGAATTTGTGTGTTTTACATCCTTTTCTATGTTCTGAAATAATGAGAGTTATAATTGTAGTCAGATATTCTCTGAATATTTGTTAGATTTCACTGGTGAAGCCATCTAGGCCTGTTAGATTTCACTGGTGAAGCCATCTAGGCCTGGACCTCTTTTTGTTGGGAGTTTTTAAATGACAGGATAATTTTTGTCATTGTTGGTATTGGTCTCGTTTTTGTTTTTATTTCAGTTTATATTAGTTTAGGTTGGTAGTGTTTTTTCTAGGAATTTTCCATTCCTTGATGGTTTTCAAATTTGTTGGAGTACAGTTCTTCATAATTTTCTGTTTCGCTTCTTATTTCCATTGGTTCTGTATAGACATCACCCATTTCATTTAGTATTTGTGTTATTTGGTTCTTTTCCTTTGTTAGATTTTCCAATGGTTTCTTGATCTTACTAATCCTTTCAAAAAAGACCAGCGTAATGATTTTTTGTTTTTGGGTTTATCTGTTTCTGCTCAAATCTTTATAATCTCTTTTCTTCTGATGGATTACTTTGCTACTTGTTTTCTAATTGTTGGTGATATTAAAATTACGATTAAGGTGGTGAATTCTTCTCTTTGGGTATGAGCATTTATTACTATAAACTGCCCATTGAGCACTGCTTTTATTGTGTTCCAAAGATGTTGGTATGTTGGGGTTTCATACTCCTTTTTTTTTTTTTTTTTTTGGTGTGAATTGAGTGATGGATTTATAGACAAAATCATTAGTTTTATATTCAACAAATCTTGTACTTTGGTTCACCTCACTGATTGCATTCCCCTCCATGCAACCCCACTTCCTCCCTGTGATTCCTGTTAGCATTCCAGCAACTTTCCAAGTTTAGTCCTTAGGTAAATGTTGCCCTTTTTGATTTGGAATGATTGACCATTCCATGATGAGCATACCTTACTAGTGTTGTTGGTGCCCCTGTACACTGTTTATTGCCTGGCTGAAAATTGGGCTACGAGGATGAGTTTCTTTCCAGATCTGAAGGGTGATTCAGGGCTAGTCTTGGGTTCCTCCAGTCTCATTCTAAACAGTAATTCCAATCATTTTATTTTTAAAAGAATTTTGAATTATCTTTTACATTTTCTTTCTACCACTTTATCTGGCATCTACTTATGTGATGCCTTTCAGAGCATTTGGTGGTAGCCAGAAACCATGTAGTTCTTCTGGTTTTAGAGTTGTAGAGACTGATGTTCACAAGTTCCATTAGTACATTGGACTAATTGATTCCTAGCATCTTCAATTCTCATCACTCTTATTCTTCTGCCCATGAAGAAACCAATGTGCACCTAACATGACCACTCATGAGCTTTTAATATCCCAGGTGCTGCTCACTAGAATAGGATGTGGAACATTGTCTTTGTGGAGTATGTTATGCCAGTTGACCATGGTGTTCCTGAGGCTATTGGATCCAGCAACTCATTGACTTAACATATTTGAAAACATTTAAGAAGTTTTCATCACTTTGCCCACTGTATACTCTTATCGCTTTAATTGTTTGCAGCAAAGGTAAATATTAATGTACAAATAAAAACCCATGTATATTTATGGGTATACTCCCACTCTTCCTTCTATACCTCTTTAGCTTATCTTTTTCTCTTGAGCCAAGGAGTTTTTTTATTCTGTTACTCAGTACTTTTTCAGCAGAATGATAATTGAATTTCCTTGTATTGTATTTTTTCCCCCTTTTATCCATCCTATTTTTGGTTTTTAATTTAATTGCTCTGTGGTTTCAGAAGATGCTTAAAAAAAGTATATCCATTTAAAAAAAATTATTGAGGTTTGCTTTGTGATTTAATATATGGTTTATTAAATACAATGCTCACTGGAAAAGAATGTATATTCGATTGTTGTACAGTGTTCTGTATAAGTTTATGAATTCAAGTTTGTTGATTGTGTTATTTATTCTTCTGTGCCTTTGTTGTGCTTCTTTGTAGTTCTGTCCTTCATTGAAAGTGATGTATTAAAATCTGTTATTGTAGAGTTGCCTGTTGCTTTGTTCAGTTCTGTTAAAGATTGATTTATGTATTTCAAGCCTCCTTCATTGGGAGCATTGATGTTTTTAAGGTTATGTTCCCTTATTCAGTTGGCTCTTTAGTTATTGCGCAGTGTTCTTCTTTGTCTCGTATGTTGGTTTTTGCCTTGAAGTCTGTTTTATCAGAAATGAATATTGTCTTATTGTGTTGTTGTCGTTGTTAAGTGCGTGGAGTCGGTTCCTACCCATAGTGACCCTGAACAGGGTTTCCGAGGCTGTAAATCTTTATGGGAGCAGAACGCCACATCTTTCTCCCGCGGAACAGCTGGTAGTTTGGAACTGCTGACCTTCCAATTCGCAGCCCGATTCGTAACCACTACGCTACCAGAGCTCCTTGAATATTGTCTTACTCCTGTTTATTTTTGATTGTTGTTAGCTAGAAAAATTTTTTCCTTTTTTTTTTTTTGGTTGTTTTTTTTGTTGTAGGTGGTGCTGCTGCTTTCTTCAGTCTACATAATTGTCACTGCCCAGTTCATTTTTTGTGTATATATGGGTTTCTCATCATTTTATTTGTTGCTGTGTTTACATGTTTGCCCATTCTTTATGGCTTTCTTTGTTTTAAATATATGACTTGTCTTTGAGTTTGTGATGTAATTTATTTATTTTAGACGTCTGTATTATCTTGAAATATGCTCAACTTCATCATCATTTGGAAGTTCTGTAAGTACTCTACCCCCATGTTTTGCTTTGTGGTTGTCGTCATTGTAAATTAGTATCACTGGTCCCCTGTTTTCAAGCCTATAGGTATGTTTTACTTTGTTATTGTTGTTGTTGTTAAGTGCTGTTGAGTCAGTTCCAATTCATAGCTACCCTCTGTAGGGTTTCTGAGGAGCTGCTAGTGGGTTTGAACCCTGACCTTTTGTTTCAGTTCCTTTTCTATAGTGCCACATCAGGATTTCTGTTTTACTTTGGGGTATTTAATATCTGGCTTGGCTTCTGGGTGGTGTTGTCATGCATGTGAATCTCAGGTTCTTTTCTTCTGTTGTTGGTTCTCTGTCTAAAAAACTCCCTTTAGTATTTTTTGCAAATTTGGTCTGGTTATTACAAATTAATTTCAGTTTATCTGATTACCTTAATTTCGTCATCATATGTGGAAATGTTTCCTGGGTATATGAATTTTGGCTGGCAAATTTTTTCTTTCAGAGTTTTATATATGTCATCCTACTGTCTTCTTGCCTGCTTAGTTTTACTAGTTTTCCTTTGTGGGTAACTTTTGTTTTTCTAGAGCTGCTCTCAGGCTTCTTTCCTTGTCTCTGGTTATTTTGATTACAGTATTCTTGGTGATTTTCTTTTGGGGGGGGGTCTGTCCTGTTTGGGTTTTGCTCAGCTTATTGAATGCTTATCTTATCATCTTGCATGGTGTTATAAAGTCTTCCAACAACTTCAACACTTTTCTCTGTGCCTTTTTTTTTGGGGGGGGGTTCTTCCTGTTCTGGAATTCCAATCACACATAAGTTATTCCACTTGATTGTGTCCCACATAAATCTTTGGCTTCCTTTACATCTTTTTCCTTCTTTTAGTCCTTTTGTTCTATCCAACTAGTATTGAGAGATTTGCTTCCAATCTCACTAATTGGGCTTTCAAGTGATTCAAATCTACTCCTTTGCCCTTTCATTTTATACTTAACTGAAGTCTTAGTATTTCCGTTTACAAATTATTTTGCAAAGTCTTTGGAATTTCTAGTTTCAGATTTTTTTTTTTAAAGTTTTCATTTATTTTGTTTGTTTGTCTTTGTAGTGTTTTTCTGAATTCTTCAAAAGTTTTTTCTTTTTTCTCCTTGCTTTCCTCTGCAGCTTTCTCTACATTTTTCTGAATGAGTTGAAGGTACCTAAATATCATTCTTTTGCATTCCTTATCGGGTAGATCTAATTCTAATATTTTTTCATCTTCAGAACGTTTTCTGGCTCTGCATCTTGGTCAGTTGTATGAGTCATTTTGTCATTTTTCTTCCTGTGAACTGAAATTGTCTGTTGTCTCCAAGACACTGGGATGCCATTGTATTTGTATTTAATTGGTGATTGTATGGTGGTTCTTATGAACTTATCACCTGCTTCCTTTGGGTGTGATAATTTAACAGTTAAAAAAGAAAAGAAGGTGAAAAAGCCTTGCAGGCAACAGATAAAAAAAAAGAATATGACAAGTATGAGAGGAAAAAGGAAAGGACAATAAACAAGGAAAGGGAAAAATAAGAGAAAAAAAATAAAAGGACAGGCAAAACACAAAGTTAGGAAGAGGTGTGGTGCTGTAGGGTAATGTACTGGACTGCAAGGTTGGTTTGAACTGGAAGGTTGGTGGTTCAAACGCACTAGCTTCTCAGAAACCCTATACAGAGTCACTACGCATCAGAACTGGTTTGACGACACTTAGGGAGCCCTGGTGTGGCGCTGTGAGTTACTGTGCCAGACTGCAAAGCCATTTGAACTGTAAGGTCTGTGGTTCAAGTTCACCAGCTGCTCCTCGAAAAACCTTATGTAGGGTCTCTATGGGTTGGAACCGACTCTACAGCACTTAACAACAACAAGAACAGGCAGAAGGAAGAAAAAAGAGCTATATGATCATAAAAATCAAGTGGAAAAAAGAAAGAAGGGGAACTGTAAAAAAGAAAAGAAAGGAATGCAGAAAAAATGATAAAAAAAACAAGGGAGAGAGAAAAGAAGAAAACACAAAGAGAAATAATAGGGAAGGAGGTGGACTCAGAGAGTGGAAAGCTTTTTGGAGCAGTGTACCAGATATAAGTTGGCACCTTCTACTAACTAAGGACCTCATGAAGTGGGAGGGGAAAAGTTGAGTGGGTGATGTTCCTAGACCTACATGGAGTTTCTATTGGCCAAGGTATTGTCTTTGATTAGGTCACTTAATCCAGAATTAGTTTGTGCAGGCCCCAATGGTGGTTGAGGTCAGGTTCTTTGTTTCCAGAATGTTCTCTTTCAGGTCCATAGGGCAACTATGGCAGGTGACCGATTTTGGTAGTCCCAGCTCTAATAGGGTTGTCTGTGGATTGGCTCTGCTCATTCTGCTGGTGTGAAGAGGGAGGCAGAGATCAAGCACCTTCAGATGCGTAGGTGGTGCTCTCTGGCAGTTGACTCCCAATGACTGACTCCAGTGACTGGTAGAGTTGTGGGGCGTGGGGGTTGGGCATTCCTCTGGTCAACAGAAGAATGTGGGGAAGGAGAGAATCACACCTTTATTGCTGCCAACGAACGGTATGCTTGTGCACCATCAGGCTGTAAATACTGTTCTCAACAGTTCAAGATGGCTAAGTCAACAGTTCACCCATCTGTCTTCTCTTGTATTGTCATGTTCAGCTTCTCCTAGTTCATTCATTCCCACTTCTCTCCTTTCTTCTGAAGCTCAGGGTTCCAGGATTATCATTTGTATCCATTTCTTTTGGTCTCTGGTATCGTTGTAGAGAGTCGGTGTAGCATGTCTGCGTAGTCTGTGTTTTACTGGATGTCTTCACTTATTCTTAATTATGGCTGCAAATACAAGAAAGGTCCAGTTTACAGTGTTGGGAAATTTTTTTCCCTGCAATAGTCAGAGTGGGAGTTGGGGTTGAGGGTGAGGTGGAGAACACAGGTGGGCTGTAGGTTTATTTTTAGCTTGTCGACCCACTGGGATTAATTTGAAAGTCCCAGCTATTTGAATCAAGGAACTTCTGTACGGTTCCCCACCTGGATAAGGAATTGGGGTTTGATTCTTGAGAATAAGAAAGCTCAATTTTAATAGGTTTGCAAATGCCCCCATATGTAGGGTTCCATTATTTAGTCACTTACCAGACTGAAAATTTATTTCTTGGTAACAGACTCAATAAGTTCTGGTGTGGTTCTATAGGTTATGCACTTGACTTCTAACCACAAGATTGGCAGTTCAAATCCACCAATCTACTTACACATTATAGCTGTGAGTTAGAACTGTGATGTCTTTAAGATAATCATTATCATCCTGACTTTTTAATTGTTTTCATTAGAAATGTTGTTCCAACTTGCCATATTACTATGTCAAATAGAGAGTGTAAAGTACAGATTGGTGTGTGTTAGCTCAAGCTTTTGCTTCTTAGATCTTTGTGTTTAATTTGATATTTTAAAACAAAACAAAGCATTGCCATCTAGTTCATACCAACACATAGTAACCCTATATTTTCCTGAATGGCAGTTTCCGAGTGCTTAGAAATGTTGAATTACATGGGATAAAATTGTGTAAATTACCATAATATATAAACAAAGGATGCTGTAAAAATGTAGAAAGTAGATTCTACTTTGAATAAAAAGATAAATTCATAGTGAAAGCAACACTGCTTAAATTGGAGTCCTGGTGTAGCACTGAGGGTTAATGCCCTGGACTGGACGCAAGGTTGGTTTGAACTGCAAGGTCGGCAGTTTAAGCTCACTAGCAGCTCCTCAAAAACCCTGTACAGGGTTGCTATGAGTTGGAACCAACTTGATGACACTTAACAACAACAACAAAATATTAGATTAAATAAAGGCCTAAATATATCCTTGGAAATGTATTTAAACTATGATAGGGCAAGAAACTGGAGAGAGCTATGACTCCATAGGATAAGAACTGAAGTGTGAACCACAGAGTTAATGGTTGAACCCACCAGCCACTCCTGGGACAAAGATGAGACTTTCTGTTCCTGTAAAAATTTTAAAGCCTCACAAACCCTATAGAAGGTTGCTCAACTTAACAATAATGACATGATAGGAAACAAAAATTATTTGAGTCATTACATTTGATTGTCAGGTGCATTGCCCTTATACCTTATCAACAATGTGACATTTTATATTGATAGAGCAGAACTGATTTGTTTAAACTTTGTGAGAGAAAGAAGCATATTAAAATACATTTGTGTGTTGTTTTAAAATTTCAGTTTGGTTACAACAGACTTTATCCTAAGTTCTGTTCCACCTGACTATTGTCATTAAGGAGCACTGGTAGCATAGTGGATTATGAGCTGGGCTGCTAACTCCAAGGTCAGCAGTTCTAATCCATCAGCCATTCCATGTGAGAAAGATGGGGTTTTCTGTTCCCGGAAAGATTTATAGCCTCAGAAACCCTATGAAGGGTCATTATGAGTTGGAACCAACTCGAAGACACACAGCCACAACACCACTGCCATTGTCATTAGGTGATGCTTAGGAAACTTATGTGGGAAGGAGTTGTATGTTTGGGGGAGAAAACTTACAGCATGCATACTGTTTGCGTAAAAATAATTCCATTTACATGAACTTTTAGAACAGGCAATACTAATCTATGGTAATAGAATGCAGAATACTAATTGCCATTTGATGCTGAGGAAGGAAGGAAAGATTGACTTCAAGGGCACAAGGAAACTCACTGAGTTAATTTAGGTGTTCTGCAGAAATCTTGATTGTAGTGGTGCTTAAACTGGGAATACATTTATCGAAAATATATTCATGTATTTTGACCATATTTAGATTTTATTGTGTCAATGAAAATGTTATTCTGTATGCAAAAAAATGCCCCCGAATACATCATTTGACATAACTTTGATATTTGTGAAGCACATATTTCTTATTAGAGAAATGACCTCTTATCTCATGTGTTTTATGGGACCTAAGAAAGAAGATATTTGTAGTTTGAAGCAGTCTTGCTTTTAGTTCATGAAATATACACAGAAGGATTGCTATTACACTTCACATATAAAACAGTGAAGTTGAAGCCAGGAGATAGAAATGGCCAGTCCCCTCAGAGAACTGATTGCTCTGGCTTTAGAAATTATCTTTAAGGAACTATTATTATTCAGTTTAATTGATTGTATTTGTATATGTGTGTATGTTTTATGGTGGTGGTGGCTGTGTGTCATGGAGTCGGTTTTGACTCATACTGACCCTGTGCAGCGTTTCCGAGGCTTTAAATATTTACAGGAGCAAAACGCCTCATCTTTCTTCTGTGGAAATGCTGGTGGTTTCGAACTGCTGACCTTGGGGTTTGCAGCTCGATTCGTAACCACTACGCTACCAGAGCTCCTTACGTTTTAAACTGGTACAAAATATAATGGTATACATCACAGTTGATAGTGTATTTGGATTGATGAAATACAGAACGAATAGCTAAAATTCATGTATATTAGAAGTGTGGCACTAATCTTTAGTTACTAGACAAATTTAGGCATATAGGTCATGTTGTCAAATAAAATCAAGGCTGAAAAGCATTCTGAAATAAAACTTTATGTTGCTCATGGAGAAGGGTATTCTAAGGAAAAACTTTGGAATATTTAGAAATTGCACGAAGACAACATGTAAAAATTCTAGGACTATGCTTGATTAAAGAATCATATTAACACGTGTGAACGTTAATAAAACTACCAACAAAATTGTAAATAAGCTAAGAGATGTGTTTTTTTATTTAAAGTATCAGTATATGTATTTGGCTTTTCTAAGTGAATTTGATTCTTAAATAAAATAACATAATCAATAGGGTGTGTGGGGAGATACTTTAAATGATGTGGAAATCTTAACATTTCTGTCAGATATGAAATGGATATGAAAACAATCATGTCACAAGTGAAATTCTGTGTTAGAATTATTACCATGCGCCTAAAACCTTTATGACTAAAAAATGAGTGGTAAATACTATATGTGGTATTGAACTTTTTCACAGGAACTTTACCAAGTGAAAATTTTCACTAATTTTATGTATTACCATTGCTCTTTTTTCACAGCTTTTATTGTACATTGTGCATTGAGTGCTAGTTTATATGGAAGAACATCAGTTTTACGCTCATCCTATCGTATTTTGTATAATTGCAATGATTACAATCCCCTCCATGCATCACCATTCAATAGTACTTGCTTTTAGTCCCTCTGTTCTTGGTTTTTTTATTTTATGTACACAAAAACACTCAGAAATATATAATCATTTAAACAACCAAAGGGTGCATTCTACAAGCCTTCCTCCTGGCTGCCAGCACACAACCTTTGTCTTACCATGAGTCTAGAGTCCTCAGCTGCTCTATCTCTCAGTGTCATCATTTTTGCCTCCATCTCTGGTGTCGTTGTTTCTCTGGGTAGGGTCCCACATTCCACTCGTGCTCTTCTCCCTTGATGAACCTATGGTCCTCTGTTTCTGGACTGTAAGATTAACTACTCTTCCCTTTATGTTACAAAACTTCTACCTGTAACAGTTGTGACTATCGCCGTTAGTTATGATAACAATTACTGTTGAATCATAAAAATCTTATCCCCACCTCCTTTCACCAGGCCCATCTAGACAAGATGAGAACTATTCAGTGGGGATTCTACCTTCCCTTGTACTCAGAAATGAAACTCCCTTTTAAAAACTTGTAAGTCAGCCACTTAGTGCTTTTATAACCCCTACCTCCCCCATTTTAGATAGCCAGTGTCTAAGTTGCCCATCAATATCAAGCCTGTGTACAGAGGGTATAGGTTTGATCCTTGATGTGAAGACTTTTTTGCCTCTTAGTTGGTATTTTGAAGTACTACATCCATAAGTATTGGTCAAATTCATCAAATTGTAGCAAGTTTACCCGTTTCCTTTATCAGAATTTTTGTTTCTTCCTCTAGTTGAATTTTAAGGAGCTCTACGGTAGCATGGTGGTTTCGAGCCGGGCTGCTAACCTCAAGGTCAGCAGTTCAAAACTACCAGCTGTTTTGCCAGATAAAGATGAGCCTTTCTGCTCCTGTAAAGATTTACAGCCTTGGAAACCCTGTACAAGGTAACTGAGCAGGAACCGACTCCACAGCACACCACCACCACCATTAGTCGAATTCTGATCCATCAACCAGTGAAGCTAGGTTGAATATATACTATATACAAGTTTGGGCGTTCTTGTGCATCTCCCCTCACTTCACATCAGCTATATGCTTCACGCTCAGCTCTAGCCCTCTGTGGTTAGGTCTTTGTCCATGGGCTTAGGAATATCCAGGTCTCACCACACTTCAAACCAACCAGCCCTTCCTCTTCTGTCTCATTTTCAGGTCGACGGGAGTCTATGGAACATGGTCAAACTTAGCCCTTACCTCCATTGCTGCAATTCCTCCAGTTCCATTCACCATTAGATCATCGTGGACACCAGCAAGCTTACATGACTGCTTGTGTGTTCCCTTTGAGATTCAGTCTTGGAGGGGATTTGTCCTGAAGGGACTTGTGATTGCTTGCCTTTATGGATCCCCAGTGAAAACTTGCTTGTTCTTAGTAACCATTAGACAGTCAGACTGCCATTTTTGTTTTTTATTTTTCTGCTCGTCTTTCTTTCAAGAAGTATTTTTTGTTCCTCTAGCTGCTCTGGGCTGTTCTACATGTCCTTTCAAGTGGGAATGTCCTACCTCAGAAGGTTTTGGATGTGGCTCACTCAGGATTCCACCTAAGGTCTTATATACTACAAAGGCTCCGCAAGAAGCCTATTATTGGACAAGTTCTATAACCCCTTTTGGGTATTCCAATCAGTTATAGGATGAAGATGGGCTTACAAACGTTCTGTAATCATGTTTCCCGATACTCCTTTTTATCCCATTCATGTCTATTTTATAATAGTAGGCAGGGGAAGCCAACCTTCATAAGACAGTCAAGCATCTTTAACATTATTCCCCCTCTTTTACCCATTCAGACTATGCCTCAATCCCTGTTGCTCCAAGGTTGAACATACATCACTATTTACTTCTGTTACATTTAGCCCATGCAAACCTGCCTAATATCTCCCTATCTAGCTTGTTCTTCTATCCCCTTCCCCCATCTTTTGTATTGCCCTCCTGAACATCTGAACTATGATGTATCTGTCCCCTAACCTGTGCTTCACTGTCCCTTCCCTCTCACCCCTGGTAACCAGCAACTAATTTTTCTTTTAGGTATCTTTTTTTATACTTTTACAATAATGGTTTCATATAATATTTGTGCTTTTGTGCTTAGCTAGTTTCACTCAGCTTAATGCCTTCCAGGCCTTCCATGTTATTAGGTGTTTCACATATTAGTTGTTATTCTTCAGTGTTGCATAGTATTTCTTTGTGTGTATTTTCCACAGTTTTTTTAACCACTCTTCTGTTGATGGGCATTTAAGGCTGCTGAGGACATGGGTGTGCATGTATCAATTTGTGTCACAGCTCTTGTTTCTTGAGACTATATGCCAAGTAGATCGATTATAGGTCATAGGTATTTCTGTTTCTGAGAATACTCCATACGGTATCCCACAGTTGTACCATTTTACAATCCCATCAGCAGTGTAAGAGGGTCCCAATGTCTTCACACCTTTGCCAGCATTAGTTTTCTGTTTCTTCCTCTCTCCCTCCCTTCTTCCTTCCTTCTTTCCTTTCCCTTTTTCCCTACTGGAGTAAGATGATATCTTATTGTTGTGTAAGCTACAGGTTAATGGACTGGGCTGCTAAGCCTGTTTGAACCACAGCGTCGGTGGTTCGAGCTCACCAGCCACTCAGTGGAAACCCTATACAGGATCTCTATGATTTGGAACCAACTGGACAGCACTTAACAAGAATAACAATGATTATGAGTATTTTTTTCATATGCTTGTTGGCCTCCTTTGTGGCTTCTTCAGTGAACTGCCTGTTCATGTCTTCTGCCTGTTTGTAAATTGGATTATTTATCTTCTTGTTGAGGTGGTGAAGTGTTCTATAAATTTTAGAGAGTAGTCCTTTGTCTGATATGTCATTGCCAAACATTTTTCCCCCAGTGTGTGTGTTCCCTTTTTACTCTTTTGGTGAAATCCTTTGATGCACTTATTTTTGTGTATTATTTTTAGGAGGACCCAGTCATCTGTTTTTTTCTTCTATTTGTGAATGTTGAGTTATGTTCGATAGTATATTTATGCCCCTAAGTTTGTCCCTATCAGTGATGATATTTGTAGCTCTGTTGTTGTTAAGTGCCATCTGCTTGGTTCTAACTCATAGCAACATGTGTAAGGTTTCGGAGAGGTAGATGGTGGATTTGAACTACCATCCTTGAGGTTCATACAGACCCAGGCTTTACATTTTGGTCTTTAATCCACGTTGAGTTCATTTTTTCATATGACATGATATACAGGTTTCATTTTTCTACAAATGGGTTTCCAGTTTTGCCAACACCATTTGTTGAAGAGACTATCTCTTACCCATTTAATGCATTTTGGCCCTTTGTAGGTGATCAACTGACTGTAGGTGGATGGATTTACTCTTTCGTTCTCACTTTTGTTCCATTCATCTCTGTGTCTTTTATTGTATCATACCAGGCTGTTTTGACTACTGTGGCTATATATATAGTAGGTTAAATCTTCCTATCTGTGAGCCTGGTATTTTCCTTCATTTCATTAGTTCTCTTGGTTTCGTGTAGTAGTGTTTTGTAGGTTTCTTTGTATAGGTCTTTTGTTTCTCTAGTTAGATTTATTCCCAAGTATTTCATCTTTTGGGTGACTGTTGTAAAAGGTATTGTTTTCCTGGTTTCCGTTTTAGAGCTCTCTTTATTAGTGCAATAGAATCCAACTGGCTTTTGTATGTTAATCTTATACTCTGCCACTTTACTGAATCTTATCAGTGAGTTCCAATAATTTTCTTGCTGAGTATTTGAGATTTTCTAAGTATAGGATCATATCAACTGCAAATAAAGAGAGTTTTACTTCTTCTTTGCCAATTGTTGTTGTTGTTGTTATGTGCTGTGGAGTCGGTTCCAACTCATAGCGACCCTGTACAGGGTTTCTGAGTTCTGAGGCTGTCAGTCTTTATGAGAGCAGAAAGCATCATCTTTCTCCCACGGAACAGCTGGTAGTTTTGAACTGCTGACCTTGAGATTAGCAACCTGATTCATAACCACTACGCTACCAGAGCTCCATATGTGTGTGTGTGTATGTGTATATGTGTATATATAT
>NW_006408527.1:35466923-35469528 GCF_000296735.1 Chrysochloris asiatica | reverse complement strand
AGAGAGAGAGCGCTCTGGTAGCGTAGTGGTTACGAATCGGGCTGTGAACCTTAAGGTCAGCAGTTTGAAACTACCAGCTGCTCTGCGGGAGAAGGATGAGGCTTTCTGCTGCCATAAAGATTTACAGCCTCGGAAACCCTGTACGGGGTCGCTATGGGTCGGAACCGACTCGATGGCATGTAACAACAACATAATATATGTGTGTGTGTGTGTGTGTTTGTATGTATGATCCTAAATGAAACAATTTCCACCAGAATTCTCAACACTGCAGGAACATTAATTAACTAAGGAAATGAACCACGTGAAGATTTGGAGAGATGGGGTTTATAAGCAGAGAAAATGGTGAGAACCAAAGGCCCATAGGCAAAAAGGAATCAGAAGCAATTGCTTATAATACTTCCACCAGAGTATTGAGTAGGAGTGGTGGTAAAGGGCATCCTATTCTTGTTCCTCTTCATAAGTAGAATCGTTTCAGATTTCTCACCATTAATACTGTTTTTGGTTGTTGTTTTTTTATATATGCCCTTAATTATGTTTAGTAGTTGTACTTCTATTCCTATTTTGTTGGTGGTTTTTTATCAGAAATGAGTGTTGCATTTTGTCAAATGCCTTTTGTCCTTCAGTTGATATGATTATGTGATTTGTTACTTTGTTTTATTTATTTGGTGGACTTACATTGATTGCTTTTCTGCTATTGAGCCATCCCTGTATAACTGGTATGAATCCCACTTGGTCATACATTGATTGATTGATTGATATATTTATTGGATTCTGTTGGCTTTGATTTTGTTGAGAATTTTTGCTTGTGTATTCTAGTCTATATTGGTATATTGGTATATAATTTTATTATTTAGTGATGTCTTTGCCTAGTTTTGGTGTCAGAGTTAAGCTTGCTTCTTAAAATAAATATGGGAGTTTACCATCCTTTTCTGTATTCTTGAATATTTTGAATCGAATTGGTGTCAGCTCCTCTCTTACTGTTGGGTAGAATTCGCCAATAAAGCCGGCAGGGTCTGAACTTTTTTAGTTGGGAGTTTTTTAATGACTTGATCAATTTCTTCTCTTGTTAATTGTTGTTGTTAAGTGCCATCAGGTCGGTTCCGACCCATAGTGACTGTGAACAGGGTTTCCGAGGCTGTAAATCTTTATGGGAGCAGAAATTGTCATCTTTCTTCTGCGGAGCAGCTGGTAGTTTCGAATTACTGACCTTAAGTTTTGCAGCCCGATTCGTAACCACTACGCTACCAAAGTTCCTCTGGTTAATAGACCTGTTTAAGATTTTTATTTACGTCTGTATTAGTTTAGATCGGGTGTGTGTTTCTAGAAATTTTTATGTTTCTTCTAGATTTTCATACAGATTTTCACATGCTGTGGAGTCAATTCTTATTCATAGCGACCCTGAATAGGGCTTCCAAGGGGCATGTAGTAGGTTTGAACTGTTGACATTGTGGTTAACAGTCCAGTGCTTTCCCTACAATGCAACAACATGGTATTCTGTTACTATCCTTTTTATTTCTCTTGGTTCTATTTTTATTTCTGTCATTTTATCTTCTTCTTTACCTTTGTTAGATTTGCAATGGTTTGTTGATTTTATCAATCCTTTCAGCAAACCAACTTCTTGTTTTACTGATTCTATTGTTTTTAGTTTTCTGTTTCATTTTTTTCTGCTGTAACTTTCAGCTTTTCATTTCTACTGGTGGCAGTATGCTTATGATGCTCTTTTTCTAATTGTTGGAGATATTAGGTTAATGTGTTGATTTTGTTTCTTCTGGGGGTGTGTGTCTTTGTTGAATTTCTTTCTAGTTCTTTTACACTAAAAGTGGTATATTAAAATCTCCTAGATATGAATTGATTGCTGTGTGTATTTTTGTTCCACATAATTTTCTGCACTGAGTTCATTTTGTTCATGGGTTTTCTTTGCATTTTCATATCAGTTGTGTTAATGTTTACTAAATCTCATTTTCATCTTTTTTTTTTTTTTAGTTTGAGGTAAAGGTGTCTTAATTTTCTTTGCAGTTACTCTGTAATTTATTATTTTCCCCCCTTGTCTCTACACTGTTTTCTCCTTTTTGCTTTGTAGTTGACGTCATTATAAATGGTAACTCTGGTTCCCTATCTTTCGTCTTGCAGACTTATTTTACTTTAAATATTTAGGTATCTTGATTGAATTTTGGGTGATGTTGTCATTTATGTTAATTTCAGGTAGTTGTTTGCTGTTGTTTCTCAATCCAAAGAACACCATTTAGTTTTTGTTTGTTTAAGTTGGTCTGGTTATTACAAATTACTTTAATTTCTTTCTATGTGGAAATTTCTTAATTTCCTTGTCCTATTTGAGGGGCATGTTTGCTGAGTACATATATATAATTATTGGTTGGCAATTTTTTTCTTTCAGAGGTTTGTATCTGTCATCCCATTGCCTTCTTGCCTGAATTGTATCTGCTGAGCAATCAGAGCTTGCTATTCTTGGTTTTCTTTTGTAGAGAACTTTTCGTTTTCCCCAGTCTTCTTTCTGGATTCTTGCTTTGTCTTTGGTTTTGGAAAGTTTGAATATGGTATGTTTTTGTTGTTTTCTTTTGGGATCTATCCTGTTTATGGTTCGTTCAGC
>NW_006408527.1:35465651-35466248 GCF_000296735.1 Chrysochloris asiatica | reverse complement strand
GGGGACCCCATGCGCCCGACGTTGCCGGCCCACCACCTGCTCTAAGGTGACCAAGCAGGATCACTATGCTGAGGTTCAATCCAGTTCCTAGGGGTATTCTTATTTTCTTGTCTTTCAAGATGTTAGGGAAGTTTTGTTCTAGCAACTCTTTAAACACTATTCTCTGTGGTTTTACTATCTCATCTTGTTTCAGATTTTCAATCACCTCTTCATGGTGTCCCATATAGATAACTTTTAGGCTTCAGATTTTTTCATTCTTTTTTTCTGATTGTTATTTTAGCATACTAATATTGAAGGATTTATCTTCAGTTACTAGTTCGGGTCCCCATTGCTTCAAATCTACTCCTTTGCCTTTTGTCCTTTTCTGAACTCTTAGTATTAATCTTTTGGATTTCGAATAGTTTTTGTATTGTATCAAAGTTTGCATTTACTTTGTCTAGTTGCTCTTACAGTGTTTTCCTGAACAAGCAGTCAGCCGTGTCTGTATTACCTTTAGCAAAACCTTTGCTTGCTTGAGATATCAAAGAGATTGTCCGATGATTTCCGCATTCCGTTGGGTCACCTCTCTTTGGAATGGGCAGAAACATTGATCTCTTC
>NW_006408527.1:35463837-35464591 GCF_000296735.1 Chrysochloris asiatica | reverse complement strand
CGATTTCAGACTGAAGAAGTTGGTAGAATTCTTCTATTTCATCTTCACTGGCTTTAGTGGTTGGTGCATAAATTTGAATAATATTGGTATTAACAGTGGGGATAGAAAGGATAAAATTCATGGGAGTGGAAAGAGAAGAAGAAGAACAAATAATGAAAGGGAAAAAAAGTTTTTTTTTTTAATGAGTGTTGCTTTTGACCCAGACAGAAGAAAACCCTGGGAGACTCCTACCAGTTATGGAGCTACAGAGGTGGGTGCTGGAGGGATATCTCAGCAGGGTTTCTGGTCCTAGATGTAGTTCCTATAGACCTAGTTGCTCTCTGTGTTCAGGGTACTCAATCTGGAAGTAGTTTGTGAAGGCTTTGTTGAAGCTGGGTTTCACTGTCTGTTAGGACCATAGGGTAGGTGGGGAGAGGATGGCTAGTTATAAGGGTGTCTGCTAGACTAATGTTTATCTGGTGGCTCTGTGGGTTCCTGTAGGTCTGGAGCCACATTGACCTGAATCCAGATATCATATCTGGCCCATGCCTCACACTGATGTGGCTAACAACCATGAGGTTCCAATCTCCTGGAGAGTAGGTCAGCACATCAGAAAATGATGAGAGTAGGTCACACCATTGGTCACCCAGAAAGCATGGGGTAAAATAAGGAATTGCACCTGTCATCTGTTTAAATCTGCTCTGCCAGGCCACCTTCTGTTGCCAAAGATACTCACAAAAGTTCAAGAGGATTTGCACCAGAACAAACAAGATGG
>NW_006408527.1:35461204-35461635 GCF_000296735.1 Chrysochloris asiatica | reverse complement strand
TGGGACTCAGGATTCCACCTAAGGTCCTATACTCTGTAAAGGCTTTGCATGAGGCCTATTTCACTGGACAAGTTGTAGAATCCCTTTGAGGTATTCCAATCAGTTATAGGCTGAAGATGGGCTTATAAGTTTTCTCTAATCATGTTTCCCAACATTACTTTCTATCCCACGCAAGTGTCTGTTTTACAGTAGTAGGCAAGGGAAACTAATATTCATAAGGCAGTCAAGGATTTTAGTATTGTTTACCCTTTTCAAGCTATACCTAGATCCCTGTATCCCAGAGTCCTGTTGTTCCACGGTTGAGTATGCATCACTATTTATCTCTGTCTCACTAGGCCATGCAAACCTGTCTCAGTGTTCCCCTATCTATCTTGTTCTTCTACCACCTCCCCTCTTCTTGTATTGCCCTCCCCAACACCCAAAATAAACCC
>NW_006408527.1:35402558-35458983 GCF_000296735.1 Chrysochloris asiatica | reverse complement strand
AAAAAAAAAAAAAATCAACCACGTAAAATAAATAAATAAGTAAATAATAATACAAAAAGAAGATTTGCACCATGTCTGCCTGACCATTCACTTGTTAGTCTCTTTCTCTCACTTGCGCAGCTTCTCCCAGCAAGCATTCAATCCACTTCTGTAACTTTTCCTCTGAAATTGAGTTCGAGGACTTTCACCTGTGTGTATCTGTGCGTGTGTGAGTGTAATTTGGGCTAGTATCTTTATTGTAGAGGTTCTGTACAGTGCATCTTCCTAGTCTTTCATCTTCCAGAAGTCATTGATTATGAATCCAAGTAAAATGAAATCTTTGAGAACGATTAACTTTGTTTACCATGATGTTGCTTGTTGTGAGGATTTCTGTTTTCTTTAAGTTAAAGTATACTCTGTATTGAAGGCTTTGGTCTTTATTAGTAAGCGCTTCAAATCTTTTTTAGCTTTCAGCTAGCAAAATTGTATCATTTGCATATTACAGATTGTTAAATGAGTCTTCCTTAATTCTTCATATACTCTCTATAAATAAAATGTTTATTTTGATTTAAGACTATCAGTATTTTAAAAACACTTGAAAATAGTTTGTTTTCTCAGATACATCACATTTTAATATACTTGTCTTTTTCTCATTTCTTTGCAAAGATTTGTCCCATCAGATGAGAAGAAGAAACAAGGCTGCCAACGTGAAAATGAAACTCTAATCCAGAGAAGAAAAGACCAGATGCAGCCAGGGGGCAATGCAATTAGCGTAACAGTTCCTTATAGAGTAGTAGACCAACCTCTTAAACTTATGCCTCAAGACTGGTAAGATAATTTATGTTTTATGTTGTTGATTTTTCTATGCATATTGTTAAATTATTTTATTAAGTGAACTAGTAGTAGGTTTTATCATTGTATCTAAATAAAACTATCCTTCAAACCTTTGTTTATGTCTATAGATCTAATTTAGTTATCGATAAAAAGTAACATTTTAACAGTGGTTGTTGGTGGCAGTTTTGTGCCGTAGTGGATTCTGACTCATAATGACCCTGTACGGGGTTCCAGGGCTGTAATCTTTACAGAAGCCTCATCTATCTTCAACAGTGTGAGTGGTAGATTCAAACCGCTGACCTTTTGGTTAGCAGCCCAACTTGTAATCCACTGTGCTACCTTGAGTTCCTTATTCTAACAGTTCCCAAATACATTTGTATTTTGGAGAGTTAATTGTAACTTTTAACTGTTTTAGCAGTTGTCCTTACTATAATTTTTCAATCTGTAAAATCTAGAAATTTTCAGTTTGTAAATTTATGGAATACGAGGAGTAGACAGATTTCATTTTAGGAGATCTAAGTTGAATCGTTGGAAAAACAAGTTGCTTAGAAAATATTGACTATAAAAATTAAGGCAAGTTTGAGATAGCTGTAAAATTTTAAAAAAGTACCAATGATCATTTTGCTCAATTCTCAAGCAATCACAGAACGCAAAGATAAGGCTTTGTAAACTATTTGGTGGATTACTGTAAGTTAATGATTTTAATTAAAGCAAAATAATATGTGCTTGAATTTTAATGACTTCCCTGTAAAACAAACTTTTTCCATTTAATATATCAACTACTCTTCCCTTTTGCATTAAAAAGATTTCTACTTAATAGAATGGCAGAGAGAAATGGCTAAAAACATATTTAAGATTGTGCATGTAATTATTTTTAAAAGATTTAGGTAAAAAGATGCTGGTAGAATATAGCAATCATTAATATGCTCAGATGATAGCATTATAATGAAAAGTTTTGTTAATGGACTATGTATGAACACTAAAATGAAAAAAATTATGAATCTTTAGGGATTTACAGTAGCTAAAGTTCAATTTGAGACATTCCTCTCCCCTTTCTTCTTTTAATTTGTAGGGACCGAGTTGTAGCAGTTTTTGTTCAAGGTCCTGCATGGCAATTCAAAGGCTGGCCTTGGCTATTGCCTGATGGATCACCAGTTGATATATTTGCTAAAAGTAAGATTCTCTTTGTATTTATTGCTTGCCCACTATAGAAATGCTGTCACTTTATTTAAGAGAAACAGCTTCTAATAGGGTTCCTTTTTTTTTTTTTTAAAAGCCATCATTTGCTTGTTTCATGATTTTCTAGAATTTTCATGGTAGTGGGGAAAGGGAGCTAGCTGAAACCAATAAGTTTATTATTTATTGCTAATTCTTGTTTAGTCCTTGGAATTTTCACTGTATTTTAGATTTCTCTTAGAGTACAATGAGTAACATACACTAAGGAATATTTAATAATAATTATAGGACAACATTTGTAAATATTGTTTAGCATTGCAGTAAAGTAACTGGTGTTTACAATGATATTTAGGAAAACTAGCTACTTATTAAAGACTAAACATAAAATGAGAAGGTTATTACTGTTAAAAACAATAAACATCTGTTACTACAGTAATATAAGATTGCTTATATTAACTTTTAAATTTTTACTTTTATAGTTCTTTGAACATTGTGTTTTAAAAACTGAAATTTGCAACTAGATAACATTTATGGGAAGTTTTGGCTTTATATATACAATTTCCAGAGTCTTCATGTTGCTCTGTAGGGTAAGCACTGGATTGCTCACTGCAAGGTTCATGATTCAAACTCATCAGCAGCTCTTCGAACACCCAATTTAAGGTTGATATGAGTTGAAACAGACTTAACAGCACCATACAAATTTGCATATCAAAGGATTGATGCTATGTGTATGTATATACATAGAGATTGAGTTCTCGTGTGGTGCTGTGGGTTAATGTGCTGGACTGCAAAGTCAGTTTGAACTTCCAGGTCGGTGGTTCAAGCTCACCAGTCACTCCTCGGAAAGCCTATACAGGGTTGCTGTGGATCAGAACAGACTTGACAGCACTTAACAACAATATATGTATATGCACACATATATATGTGTAATTTTTAAACCTATGAAATATTTTTAAATTATTTTGTGTACATTAATATTTTCTGTGTGCTTGTTTCTTAGTGAATGTTTCCGATTCCTTAAAAAAAATTTTTTTCATGCAATTTAAAAAGCATTAATTTTGTTGCACACCCATATGTTTTTGTTAAAATTAAAACCAATTTTGAAATAGTTTCAGAAATACCTTTGCTTTAAAGTAGTTAAAGTACCGTAAAGCATTTACCAGCTTTTCTTATTGTCAGCAATGAGTGTGGCATGATTGTTTCTCTCTTCACTCAGGTTTCAACTCATGTGTTTTCTCTTTAGAGAATTGTTTTTGACCATCCTACATTGAATAATCATCACCTCTTGCAATATATTTATTTTCTTGGTAGCACTTAATTGTTGTTTGATGTTGTCCTATTTTTATGTCTTTATTATAACCCTTGTTTGGCTAAAATGCAAATTCCCTAATAGGAACAGCCTTACTCACCATTGATACCAGCCTTAATCGCCATTATTACCAGGCATCGGAGAGGCACTCAATGTTAAACAAACGATTTAATGTAACTTACATCTTTTACTGGAGTCCTGTTGTGGCGCTGTGGGTTAATGTGACAGACTGCAAAACCGTTAGAACTGCAAGGTCGGTGGTTCAAGCTCACCAAGTGTTCCTTGGAACCCTATACAGGGTTGCTATGGGACAGCAGTCGACTCGATGGTGCTTAAAAGCAACAATATATCTTTTACTGAACATAAATCGATAGAAGTTGCTATAACAAAAGGAGATTTAATTTGGCCTGCTTATTTGCTGGAAGAAATAGTCTATGTAATTGGACTATTTAATTAAATTAGTAATATCAGATTAATTAAAACCAAAAACAAACTCATGAAAAATGTTAATTAGAAATGATAACTTTAGGAATTATGAATATTGATTATGCTTCTGTGAAACCCTTCTTGTTCTTTTACCTTTATACTTAAGGAAAACCTTTTTTTTATTGTTGTCCACAGTATTACTATTTCCCAGGCATCCCAAACTTAAATGTTTTTAAATATTTGCTCTTCTTACCTTCATTCATTTTAGAAAATGAGTTCTAATAGTTGTAACATGATAGCTTTTTGCATTATTTTTGAAACTGGATTAAAAAGCTGATGAATAGAAAGATAAAGGGTATAGAGTATAATTATAATATTTACTTCAGAGAATGAAAATTTTAATGATGGTACAGTGTTGGTAAATGGGAATGTGTTTCACATGCTTGCCGTGTTCAATCAGTAATCTTGATAAAAAACAAACTAGAAAGTCTTTACAATACCAATTCTTTGTATATTTTAATAAGAATATGTGGTATTTTTGTTTTTGTTAAAATAATTTCTCTTCCACAGTTCTAGATAAAAGCTTAGAGAGTTTTATTGTTTTGTGTTGTGCTTTATCATTTTTCCAGTTTATCAATTATTTTCTTCCATGAGTTAGTTTTTTTCTCTTCAATATTCCTTCTCTGCTGACTCATTATTGTTATTTAAAAATATCCTGTTCCTTTCATTTTAAGCAAACCCCACCCTTGACCTCACACCTTCCTCTCTCTTTTTTAGGAGATAATATTCTGAAAGACTTAGTTTCACTTCTGAAACAATAACCTGATAATCTTCTGAAAGACTAATTCACTTTCTGTTCAGTCTTTGGTACACTGTAGTCAGCTCTTGCTGCTCTTCAGTGAAACTATTTACACCAAAGTCATCCGTGTCCCCACTATTGAATGTTTATGAGCTCTTACCAGAATTAGACACTGATGAAATGTTCTTTTCCTAGGACTTCTGATGGTGTAGTTCAGATTTTTTTTTGCTAATTTTCCTTTGACTAGCATCTACATATTTATGTTTACATTTCTTTTCTCTATCAACTCTGAGTACCCTCTCAAATTTTTAAACTTTCTGTTTCCATCAATATTCTGTTATTCTAAAAGTTATGTCTCTGCCTTAGTACTCTTGAGACTGCATAGCTTATTGATTACCAGGTAGCTCCTCTGTGAGATATCCCATTGTTACATTAAAAGGAATTATCTTATGTTTCCCCAAAGTTTTCTTTTCTTGTTTTCATCTTTAATTAGCTCTTTAACTAAACTGCTTTAAGTAAAAAATTAGAGTAAATTTTCTCTTTGCATTTAGTTGGTTTCCTTGCTTTTACTGTTGCTTCTTCTACCTTGCCATCATTTAAAAAAAATCTTAAAAATTTTAATGAGACATTTGAGCTTGTGACTGTGGTTTACAAACTTTAAAAAACAATATGATTTATGCTTGAAATTATGACGATATTTTAATCAAGAGTTTTAGAAAAACGATTTCTTCAAATTCTTAACCATTGATGAGGGAACGCAGTGGCTCCATACAATAAGCACTGGACTGTAAACCACAAGGTACAAAGTTTGAGTCCGCTAGCCGTGCCAGGGGAGAATGATGAGATTTTCTACTCTGGAAGATTTAAAGCCTCAGAAACCATATACAGAGTTGCTGTGAATTGGAACCAACTTGACAGCACTTAACAACCACCACCATTGATGAAAAGTTTGTAATTTTCTGAATTGCTTTGTCTCGTTGTCATCTTATATACTCAGTGTATCTATTAAATTTTATGGAAAAGGACACCTGTTTTTTATGTTTTGTTTTTACTTCTTCCCTCACCAAAAAATAATATTGACAAGATTAGTGCAATTTGCAAAAGTGATCAAACCTCAGTTGTGTGAAGTATTTTACCTTTAGTATTCTTTGTGTCACCATACAACTGGTTTTTTAAAAACAAATTTATTTCATTTTTTTTTAATTCTTCTTGTTGTTAGGTGCCATCGAGTTTGTACCAACTCATAGCGACTTTATGCACAGCACAATGAAACACTGCCCAATCCTGGGCCAACCTCACTACTGTTACCACGTTTGAGTCCTTCGATGCTGCCACTTGGTCAATCCATCTCGTTGGGGTTCTTTCTCTTTTCTCTGACCCTCCGCCTTACTAAACATGATATCCTTCTCCAGCGACTGGTCCCTCCTGACAATATGTCCCAAGTATGAGAGACGAAGTTGGGCCATCTTGGCCTCCAAGGAGCACCCTGGCTGCACTTCTTCCAAAATGGATCTATTGGTTCTTTTGGCAGCCCAAGGCACTTACAATATTCTCCTCCAACACCATAACTCAAAAGCATCAATTCTTCTACAGTCTTCCTTAATCACTGTCCAGCTTTCGCATGCATATGCAAATACCATGGCTTGGGTCAGGTGCACCTTAGTCCTCAAGCTGACATCTTTGCTCTTCAACTCTTTAAAAAGGTCTTGTGCAGCAGATTTGCCTAATGCAGTATGTCCTTTGATTTCTTGACTGCTGTTTCCGTGAGTGTTGATAGTTGATCCAAGAAGAATGAAGTCCTTGACAACTTCAGTCTTTTGTCTGTTGATAAGACTGTTGTTTATTGGTCCAGTGGTGAGGATTTTTGTTTTCTTTACATTGAGATGTAATCCATAGCAAAGGCTGTGCTCTTTGATCTTCATCAGTAAATGTTTCAAGTCCTCTTCGCTTTCAGCAAGCAAGGTTGTATCATCTGCATATCGCAGATTGTTAATGAGTCTTCCTCATGGTGCCACATTTTTTCATAGAACCCAGCTTCTCAGATTATTTCCTTATCATACAGGTTAAAAACTTTAATTCTTATTCGGAATAAAATGTTTTATGGTAATATGTTAGCTTAAGTTTGCTTGGCATCATTGCTTAATGTGAATAAACTGTTTTGTCTGGTGAGAGAAACTTTCTTATGTTTCTTCATTATTGGTGTAAACTTTTTGGACTGTGTTTACAACTCTAAAAATCCAGTTTTAATTTAAAATGTCATGTATTCTAGGTGAAAAAATACATAAGATTAAATTTATTGAAATCAGTGTAGTTGTGGCCTTCATGGCTATAGATCATAGTCTGTTTCAAATGTAAGTCATGTATATTTTAAGAGTGACTTAAAGCAAATTGTATTGAAAAAAAAAATGAAGTCTAGTAAGCAGAATAAAAAGTAGTGGGTTGTTTTCATTTAATTCAGTGACTTTAAAAATTCACACATAGAAAAATGTCTGTTTTTACTTACATAGATAAAAATTTGAAAATGAGTTTTCTGATGCCATAAGGACATTTCCATCAGTTTGTGGAAAAATTGAAGTCCTTCCTATGTCCTTTTTAATTACTTGGCATAACTATATTCAAAATGAATAATTTGTGTCTAGTTGGTGTTGTCAAGTCAGTTCTGACTCATAGGGACCCTATGTAGGGTTTCTGAAACTGTAAATTTTGGCAGGAGCAGAAGAAAGCCTCATCTTTCTTCCACGGAGAGGATGGTAGGTTTGAACCACTGACCTTGTTATTTTCAGTCCAGTGTTTATCGTACATCGTCACCATGCTCCTCTTGTGTCTGGTAGAAGGACTTTTATTTTTAAAAGCAAGTACTGTATAAAATAATGTCTTTGTGGATTCTTGGCTTTTTTTTAAAACACATTAATCATTTTTAATTTCCATCCCAAATTTTTTTTATGTGTGATTTAACAGAGCTTACCAGTTTTCCGTTCAAATGTTCATACATGGTTTGTTTTATGACCTTGACTATAATGTCCACAATGTTTCATCCCACTTCTTCTTGTTGCCAGTTTCCAGTTTTCCTTCAAGAATTTGACCATTTGTTAACATCAAAAGCCAACAATCCAGCAAACAATATGAAACAAGCAATTACACAGTTGCTGTTAAATGCAGTTGATTCAACTCATAGTGACATTGACTCATAGTGACTCTCTATAGGTTTTCTGAGGAGTGGCTGGTGAGTTTGAACTGCTGACCTTGCAGTCCAGCGTGTTAACTCACAGTGCTACACCAGGACTCGAATTACATAGGAGCTCTGGTAGCGTAGTGGTTACGAATCAGGCTGCGAACCGTAAGGTCAGTAGTTCAAAACTACCAGCTGCTCTGCGGGAGAAAGATGAGGCTTTCTGCGCCCGTAAAGATTTACAGCCCTGGAAACTCTGTACAGGGTCGATATGGGTCAGAATCGACTCAACGGCACTTAACAACAATAGCAACATCCAGAAAAGTAATAAACTCAGTTTTTTTTTTGTTGTTGTTCTCAAACTTGGTGATGATTGGTGGGAAAGCTAAACATTTCCATGTGTACACAAAAACAATATAACTCTACTAATGATAAATGAATTGTAAATACAGTAATTAACTAACTGGGTTGTTTCAATTGAATGACCAGGAGGAAAGAAAGTTTGTAAGCCAATATTTTATGGGCTGCCTGTTACCTATTTGTAGCACACCAGTTTTAAGAAGTTTGCCCTAGAGTCTCTTATGTACTCTGTAGCAAGAGTTACCTTTTAAAAATTAAAATCAGATGAATTCTGATTCCTTACCTTAACCAAAATGGCCTACATACAGGCTTTTGCCTATTTTAAAAGTTACACTTGTTTTTAGAACTGTGTAAGCTTGCTCTCATTTCAAGTTCCAATGCTGTCTGCCTGGAGTCCCCTTACCCCAGATTATTGCTAGATAACTTTTTTATGTCATTCAGCTAACTCCTGGAGAAGCCTTTTGTAAATAACTCCATCCAGTTTACTTCTTACCCTGCTGTATTTTACTTGAATAGTAATTATGCCATCTGAAGTTATATTGTATATTTATCTGTTTGTTGACTGTTAGAATATAAGACCATGAGAGTGGAGATTGTGTTGGTCACTTCTATATCCTCAGTGCCTACAGTAGTGCATGATATATATTGGACACTTACTTGCAAATTGTTAGGTATGTCTTTGCAATTTTTTCTTTTTCTCTCTTCAACATTTGTCAGTAAGTCCTGTTCTCGCTTGCTGCCAGTCATATTTTCAATCTTTTTATTGCCAGCCATATAGCTTCTACCCAATTGAGGAAATCCATCTCTTCTTCCTCTAGATTTACTAAATTGTGTTAACTACTCCCTGCCATAACTTTGGTCCTTTATAAGCCCTACTAGACTAGTATTGCTTTGAACTTCTGATTATTTTGCATAATGCAAATAAATTAATTTTTTTCAATTCTTTTAATAAACGATTTTCTCTTTGAGCATGTTCTTTCTGCTAACTGGATTGCTTTTTTTCTGTGCTGTCTTAATTCTTAGTCTTTGGGCTTTAAGTGCTTATTCAAGTTTTTTCTGATTCCATGACCTGGGGAAATAATATTCCACTACTCTTATTTCATGGTCCTATAATATCCCATTACTCTTATTGTATTTAGGTAGCTTTTTAATGTTGTTGTGTTTTTTTGTTTTTTTTCTTCAGTCTTTATGCTTCACTCAACTGTATGCATTTTGTCTTAACCTAGTTCTTTGTTTAAATCTCTACTGGCATATATAAACATTCAGTAATTATTTGTTAACTTGAGAGTTTTGAAGACACTGCCTAGCATCTGTTTAAAAACATCAGCTGGTTATAATATGGATTTAATTGTCAGAAAAAAATTGAACTTACTTTTTAGTTAATGTCTATATATTTTTTTATTCTTCTGTAAAATGTTTTTATATTTTTTACTATAGCGTTAATAAAATATTATTTTTCCCATATAGTTAAAGCCTTCCATCTCAAATATGATGAAGTTCGTCTAGATCCAAATGTTCAGAAATGGGATGTAACAGTATTAGAACTCAGCTATCATAAACGTCATTTGGATAGACCAGTTTTCTTACGATTCTGGGAAACATTGGATAGGTAATTCTGTTCCTAAAGTACACTCATTTATGTTTTGCTGTAATAATTTGCTTGTCTTGTCTTCAGATTTTAAATTATATCAAGTTGTGGGCCTTAATCCCTAATTGATTTCTTCCAGTGTTGTCTAATTTTATGCTGATTCACAATAGAGAATTAATAAATATCTTGTTGATATGTTGACTCTAGAAACAGATGGAAAAAGGATTTATAGTCTGGAAGAAGAACAATATATGAAGGAGCTTCAAAAAGTTCATGGCAAATGGACTTAAAAGATAATGGGATTTTTCCATGAACATTTTGAAACTGCCTCCTACTCTGACTCAGAAGACCTAGGTTTTAATCTTCATTTTGTAACCTGGTTCTTAATTGTGTGATCTTTCTGAACTTCAAGTTTCTATTTGTCCATGGGTTTAGATTAAATGATTTCCTATGTATTTTCCCAGCACTGATAGATTTTTTTGAGTTCTGGATAGATCATTAAAGGCAATGAATTTTTAAATTTATTTGCTTGTATTAGTAGAGTTCTTAAAGCCCTTTACAAAAACAACAGTTTTGTAATTTAAAAGTTTAAGAGCAATATATGATCACAGTTAGTAGCATTGAATCAGTTCTCATTTTGAAGATTTCTTTAAAACTTTCTTGGTTAAAATTTCTAATTGCATATTACAGGTTACCTCAAAGTCAGAGTTTGAGGTAGCACTGTGGAGTTAACCCACAGGACTGCAAGGTCAGCTATGAGTAGGAACCTACTCTACAGCACTTAAAACAACAATTGCGTGATAATAATTTTAAAGAGAAACATTTATCATTGTAGTCAGTCAGACGCTATTGTGAAATGACAGTATAAAGCCTACTTCAGGAAATTTTATATTTCCAAAGGTCACAGAATCAGGTTTTTAAAGAAAACACTTTTTGTGTGTGTGTGCTGGCAATGTTAAGTTTTAATAAATGCCAAGTTATTTTTATATGTACTCTTAAAATTTTTGTAAGTATTAGTAACATAATGTTTATTATTTTTCAGGTACATGGTAAAGCATAAATCCCACTTGAGATTCTGAATTACTTGGTTTCCTCTTTTTCTGGACATAAGAAGCTTGGATGTACCTTGTATAAAGACTGATACTCAAACTTCATGAATTTATCAAGAACTTTCAAATGAAGGTCACTAATTGATCTTTTATAAGACCTTATTTGATGCTTTGTGCTTCAAAGGGATGATGCCTATCATCCATATAAGCAAACTTTTTGGATTACGACTATTTTTTTAATATTAGCCTTCTAGTCTGTAATGGAAATTGTATATTTTGATAGAAGTTTTTTCTCCTTTGTTTCAATTAGCATTACTTAAAACTTGTTTCTTTAGAAAATAAATACAGGTTACAAATGTGTGTATATTTAGAGGTCATAGGCTTCCTAAGCCATCTTGCTTTTGGTTTTTCATTGCTCTGTTCTTTTTATTGAACTTCTGTGTTATGAATGGTATTAAATTTTAGTCTCTGGAGTGTTTCCCAAAACTGAGTAAAGGAATGTGACTACTTTGAATGATTCAAAATGTCAACCTGTACATGTATACTATATCTACTCTTTTTATTTAAAAAATAATAATGAAAAATCAAGAACAGTTCAGCTTTGGCTGAACCGTTCGTCATATTCAAGACTTCTGTACTTATAATGAATACATTTAGTGAATGTGTATTCTTCTCATTTACTTTGATGATTTTAAAATTTAGGATGATATATTTCTATCTGTGATGTCTTTCCACTTGAAAAATCTCAAAACTAGATTAAAAACCTAATAGGCTCTAGTACATTTTGTTTTGGGAGCCAGAGTATAGTTTGGAAGAAGGGGGGGTATGTATCAGTCCTACTGCAATGTAAAAGTAACTTTTTTATCTTTCCTCATAAATTTACCTTTTCTTCTTATTTTATATGGTATATAAGGGTTTTAGTCTTCTATTTCTAGGAATGTCAATATTGGAGTTATTATCTCTCATTATCCCTAAATATTGATAGACTTTCCCAGGCACCAAAGAACACATTTACTTAAGTGTCTGAACAGAAACAAGATAAAAACACTGGTATTTTTTATGTGCTTGTTAATATGGTCTAAAATATAAAACTTATATTTTAACTCAGTAAAATATTTTACTATTTCTGTATTTTAGAGACGAGATTGTTGCATCCAAGGTACAACAAATGAGCATTTTTATTGTGTCTTGATTTCACCTTTGGTTCCTAATAAGCCTTTAGCTCCCTAATGAGTTTTGTTATTAGCATCATTGCTTATCATTCAATCTTATGTCATTTTTTCTTCTCTCAGTAATCTCTAAGGTTAGCATAATGTTTTGTAAACATTTAGCACTTTTTAATTTGTTAAGTTGACATTACCTAATCTGTTTCTCAAGTCTAATGCTAGCATAGAAATGAAAAGTTTTTATTTATTTTCTAAGTAACCACATAAATCTGTACCAATAGTAAATAGAGAAGATAGTTATTCATCTGAAATTCACAAAGCCTTTCAGAAGAAAAACAGTCAGCATTTTAAATGACTAGGTTTTAGATATTTACAAGGTTTGAACAGATTCTGCCATCTTCTCTGAAAATAAAAGAAAACTGAAACTATCTTCACATTAAAATTTCTCAGTATATAAGTTTGTTTTCCAAATTTTCAGGAGTAACTGAATTGTATGAACTTTCTCTGTGATGATATAGTCAAGGTTTAGCAATCTTATATTTCAATGTATGATTACTTGTTAAGACTACTACAAACGGACATGAACTACCTTTCCATAAAAATTTTTAGTATTTATATTTAATGTCATTTATGAATTTACTTAATATAGAGTGAGGCTAAAATTGAGGGCATTTATTTGAACAGGGTTTGTTTTCCATTTTAAATTGGCCTTATGTATACTAAGAGGCTTCTGGAAATACTATAAGGAACAACAGGAAAAGTTCAAATATGCTATGCCATGAATTTTTAAATCTGACCCTTAAAATGTTCTTGCTTTCATTTTTATAGAGTAGTGCAATCTGTTAGGTCTATATAATTTTATGGCATCCTGGTGTGGTGTTGCAGGATACACACTAGACTGCTAACCACAAGGTCCACAGTTTAAACCCACCAGTTGCTTCTTGAAAACCCTGTGCAGGGTTGCTATGAGTCAGAACCGATTCAACAGCACTTAATAACAACAATAAGTAATTTTATAGTCATTAATTTCTAAGACAAACAGTTTTGAGCCAGTCCCTATTTGTTCTCCCATGACACCATCACTTAGTACAGTGTCTTGCACATAGTACACATTCATTAAATATTTATGTGCATGAGTGATGATGTATTTTCAATGTAACTGACTTATTATTTTAAAAAGTCATTTGACTGTACTTGGCCTTGGCAGTTTGAGAACACAACTACAGAGAATAAAGAAGCATAAACAAATTTTAATGGAACTAAACTGTTCATTAATAACTTTGATTTAACAGATAAGTTACTATAACTGGAGATTCCCTTGTCTACTCAACTTGTAAATGCTGCATTGTGTGTATTCATAGGACATTCTAAGTCAGGTCATAGCTAGTTTTAAATCAACCAATCCTGACTAATTCAACTCTAACTACACATTAGAATCATAATCAGAGCTTCAAAAACTACTGAATGAAACCTGAATCCTACCCCTACTGATTCTGATTTAAATTGTTTTAGATTCTAAAAGATATCCAGGTAATTTTGATGTGCACGAAGGATTGAGAATCAGTGATAACATTTGTTATTGAAAACAGTATCAGTATTAAATATGTTGTGTTTTTTTCTTTTCTCTCTCACGCTTTTATTTTGTGGTCACCCTTTGCACTAGACCATCACCCTTATTGGTGGTTAGGGCCTATATCCCATAATGACAATTACAAATCTGAATTATTTATTTAATATAAAAGGAGTGTTTTGCTGTTTAATATTTAAACAATGTTTAATATATTTCCTCATAAACTAGAATTATCGTTTACAATTTTTTCCACTTTGTGTCCATATTCGTTACTAACTTTTTCCCTTTTTTCTAACAACAGTACTATAGGAATCCATACCGAAATGACTAATGCATAATAAGGAAAATATCAGTAATTTTTTTTTACAGTAGAAGGAAGTTAAGTATTAATTTTTATCTGCCATGCAGAATGAAGTACACTTTTGAAAGGAAGGAAACATATTTTTGGATTGGTCTACACAGAAAATTAAAAGTAAATTATTCATTTAAATACGATTCGTTATCTAATAAACATTGAAGGGAATATTTTTCCTAAATAAAAATTTTTTGAGACTTCTAAAAAAAATTAAGCAATGGCATTATTCTTTTTTGGAGGGTGGTGAAGGGCTGTTATGTTGCCATATATATTATTGTGTAATATAAACAATTCCTTTTTGTTTAGTTAGAAATAATGATGCAAGCATATATATGTGTTAAAAAATAATGAGCCACATTATCAGATAACTTATATGTATATCATTTATTGAGCTAATGTAGTATGGAAAATCCTTTGAAACCAGCAACATGTTTCATGAAATTACATATACAAAAATTACAGAAGCTGGTCAAAATTAATAGTTAAGCAAATGGCATTATGCTTTCATGTTTTAAAGTTGTTGTTTTTTTAATTGCAAAATTATAACTAAGGTATTTATTAAATCCTTCATTCAAATGCTTTTTTTAAAAAAAGGATCCTTGCTAAAGAAGTGGTTGATTATATTTGACTAAAGTGTATGTAGAGTGCTGAGGAAAAGTAATTTATAAGATAAGTACTTTATAAATTTATCCTCATTTGGAAAGTTGACAACGGCTGTATTTTGCTTTTTTTAAAAGAAAATATGAATAATACATATTACTTGACTGAATTTCCATGATTTTTCTCCTTCGGTTTGAGACTCATAGTGTTACTTTAACCATTATATATTAACTTTAGAAATACAAAGAGGAGGAATGCTGAATTCAGTCTAAATTAAGAATATTTGGAAATGCCATGTTCCATATGTTCCTATATTTATTCCACATTTGGAAGTATATTGATTCCAACATGGCTTTTTTTATATTAATATGTTGAAGTGTAGTAGTGAAGAAAAAAAAATTGAACTTGTATAGTAGATGTATAAAGAGTTATATTTACTAAATGCATTATAGGAAGCAGTACTTTCAAATTACTGATCTGTTTGGGTTTATATGTATTATTTTAGGTAATGTTTATAAGAGTAATTTGGAAGTTTTAAGTGTGTGCTATTTACTGAAATGCAGTAATGCAAATGAAATTAAACTAATTTTAATGCCATAATTTAAAAAGTTGGGTTATACTATATCAAATTTAAGTAAATGATCTCTCTAGGGATTTTGTTTGCCATTGAAATTTACTAAAAGCTACTTAGCCTCCAAGTTTGACTATAGTGCGTGATAGTACAATGCAGTTCACCTACACAGAGTAGGCACTATAAATGATTGTTTAACCATCAATTTGTACTGGTTGTCTTGAATAGAGCTTAAATTTTTGCTGACTTATGACCTGATAAAATGTTACTCTCGGTATGAGGACATTTTGGATCAGAAATTGATTAATTTCAGGTTCAACTGTAAACAAAACATTTTGTAGTACTTTACCCGAAGTCTTAGGGGCATTTCCCCCTTAGCTTCCTTTAAAATAAAATAATAACTTAAAAAAATATTTAACCAAAGAGGTGGAAAACTGTATTGTTGGATAAGATACCAGTGGTAAAAGTGTTTACATTAAGTGACTGAGAAATTTATCAGGAATAATATTCCTCTTATTTTGAAATCCATGTTTCCACTTTGAAGACAAATTAGTGAAATTTATTTATAGTCACCTTTTCTGTAACATTATAATCTTAAAGTTAATGCAATAGTTTAACAGTCTAGAAAATAAGAGTTCTTCAGAAAGGTAAATGCATTGCTGAACTTAACAGTTTGGATATGGTCAGCTTTCCTGTTACTATTATAATTGAATTAAGGGTATATTCTGGTAAATTACATTATCTTTACAGCTTATCAAGTCTCCTGATTTTAATATTTTATCATTTCAAAACAAACTACTCCCATACAATCAAATCATTAACGATAGCATCATCAGTGGTGCTAGTAATAATGTGTGAATCTTCTGCAACAAAATTTCTTTAATGAAGAGTTTAATGGGCCGTATTGGAGCTTAATTTCCATTCATTTTGCAATTGCCCACTAAATATGTATTTTATTCTGCTGTTCCTTTCATCATCTGCTGTTGGGTGAACATCCACATAACTAAAATAGATATAGTATGAGTTCTAAATGTTGTTGCATCTTCTGAAACTCAAAGGTGCTAATATATAAATAACAGTGCATTGCCAAATACGCATTTCCCCTCATTTTCTGGAACATTTTCTTTGTACATCTAATTATATAATGATCAGCATTTATGGTGAAGATTGGAAGACTTCTCAAATGACCATAAAACATTTCTGGAGAAAAGTTTTTGTAGACTGTCTAATAGTTATTTGTAGATCCTCTGTCATAGACCTAATTATGCTTTATAATCCACCCTCATCTAAAGAATGCTGATTTATATTATACAAATAGTATAAACAGAGCCGAGACTATAATGAAGTGGAAAGCATCTGAGAGATTTGATTTATTACATTGGATTGTGATGTATTTGCCAACAAACTTCAAATGGAAGCACATTGGGTATTCAACATTGACTGTGAGAAAATATAGTAATACAGAAGAACTGGCTTTACTGAGTTAGCATTGTTAAAACTGTAAATATACTATACTAATGGCATCTATTTCTATTTTTTGATTGACAAATGATATAAATATGTTTTTCCTTTAAATGGAGCAGTCTGAAAGTATTTATTGAATTTGTATGATGACTGGGGAGGATCAAATGAGCTTACCCATGAGTTGTTGTTGTTAGGTGCCATCGAGTTAGCACTGACTCATAGCGACCTTATGCACAACAGAACGAAACACCGCCATCCTGGGCCAACCTCACTATTGTTGCCATGCTTGAGCCCATTGATACTGTCATTTTGCCAATCCTTCTCGCTGGGGGTCTTATTCTTTTTCTCTGACCCTCCACCTTACCAAACATGATATCCCTCTCCAGTGACTGGTCCGAAGTACGACACATGAAGTTTGGCTATCCTGACCTCCAAGGAGCACTCTGGCGACACTTCTTCCAACATAGATCTGTTTGTTTTTTTCGCAGCCCATGGTATTTTCAATATTCTCCTTTATCTCCATAACTCAAATGCATCAATTCTTACACGGTCTAACTTATTCACTGTAAGTTTCGCATGCATATGAGCTTATTGAAAAAACCATGACTTATGTCAGGCGTACCTTAGTCCTCAAGCTGACATCTTTGCCTTCCAACACTTTAAAAAGGCCTCGTGCAACAGATTTGCTTAATGCAATATGTCGTTTCGTTTCTTGACTGCTGCTTCCATGAGTGTTGATCCAAGAAAAATGAAGTCTTTTGTCCATTGATAAGAATATTTATTGGTCCAGTGGTGAGGATTTGTGTTTTCTTTAAGGACTCTTCACTTTCAGCAAGCAAGGTTGTATCATCTGCATATCACAGGTTGTTAATGAGTCTTCCTCCAATCCTGATGTCCCATTTTGTTTCATATAATCCAGCTTCTCAGATTGCTTGATCAGCATACAGGTTGAATAGGATGGTGAAAGAATACAACCCTGTCGCACACCTTTACTAATTTTAAACCATTTAGTGTTCTCATGTTCTGTTTGAACAACTTGTGTCTTGGTCTGTGTACAGGTTCCTAATGAGCACAATTATGTTTTCCAGAATACTCATACTTAGCAATGTTTTCCATAGCTTGTCATGATCTACACAATTAAAAGCCTTTGGGTAGTCAATGAAGCACAGGTAAACATCTTTCTGATATTCTCTGCTTTCAGCAAAGATCCGTTGGACATTAGCAATTATATTCCTCATTGCACATCCTCTTCTGAATCTGGCTTGAGCTTCTGGAAGTTCTCTGTCAATGTATGATTGTAGCCATTTCTGTATGACCTTTAGTAAAACTTTACTCGCATGGGATATCAAAGATACTGTCTGATGAGATTCACATTCCATTGGGTCATGTCACTGTGGAATGGGCACAAATACGGATTTCTTCCAGTTAGTAGGCTAGATAGTTGTCTTCCAGATTTGTTAGCATAGATGAGTGTCTCCAGTGTCACCTCACTTTTATGAAAGATTTCAATTTTTATTCCATCAATTCCTGGTGTATTGTTCTTTGTCAATTCCTTCATTGCACCTTTGACTTCTTCCTTCAGTATCATTGGCTCTTTATCATTTGCTACCTCTTGAAACAGTTGAACATCAGCCATTTCCTGTTGGTACAGTGACTTTATGTATTCCTTCCATCTTCTTTTGATGTTTTCTGCATCATTAAATAATTTGCCAAGAGACCTTCAATAACGAAAGTCGAGGCTTGAATTTTTTCTTCAATTCCCTCTGCTTAAGAAATGCTGTGCACATTCTTCTATTTTGATTTTCTAATTCCAGATCTTTGCACATTTCATTGTAATAGTTGACTTTGTCTTCTCGAGATGACCTTTGAAATTTTCTGTTCAGCTCTTGTACCTACTCATTTCTTCCATTTGCTTTAGCATCTCTTTGCTGGAGAGCAAGTTTCAGAGTCTCTTCTGATACACATTTTGATCTTTTCCTTCTTTCTTGTCTTAATGACTTTTTGCTTTCTTCATGTATGATATTCTTGATGTCATTCCACAACTCTTCTGGTTTTGCTCTTTAGTGTCTAATGTGCCAGATCTGTTCTTTAGATGTTCGAAATTCAGGTGGGATATATTCATCATATTTTGGCTCGTATGGACTTGTTTTCATTTTCTTCAGCTTCTGTCTGAATTTGCATATAAGCAACTGATGGTCTGTTCCACAATCTGACCCTGACCTTGTTTTGACTTTTTATATGGAGCTTTTCCATCATCTCTCAGCAGATGTACTCAGTTTGATTTCTGTGTATTCCATCTGGTGAGATCCATGTGTATAATCATCTCTCATGCTGTCTTAAAAAAAGTATTTGAAACTAACAAATGAAGTTTGATTTGCAGAATTCTATCATGTGACCTCCAGCATTATTTCTATCACCAACGCCATATTTTCCAACTATTCCTCTTTGTTCCCAACCTTTGCATTCCAATCACCAGTAATGATCAGTACGTCTTGATTGCATGTTTGATCAGTTTCAGACTGAAGAAGTTGGTAGAATGCTATTTCATCCTCACTGGCTTTAGTGATTGGTGCATAAATTTGAATAATGTAATTAACTGGGCTTCCCTGTAGGGGCATGGATATTATCCTATCACAGACATCGTTGTATGTTGGGGACCAGCCCCGACACTCTTATTTGGGGGTCCTAGAGTGATGTATGGCGTCGACGAAGAAAGCACAAAATCAATGGGTCTCGATGATTGGTTAATCTTCTTCTCTGTTTTTTATTTCAAATTCTCAAACAGCTTTTATACTACTCCATACCATTAATCTATTAATCATTCTTTTCAAAGTAGTGGTCTAAATCATACATATTAATTATTTCAATGTACAACATCAAGAATATCAAAATCTTCCTTGTTCCCCTTTATGTAGTTAGACAATATTTGATTTTTGTAACCAAGCCTCATTGCTCTAAACTGTCACGTTAACCTTCAAACATAATTCTAAATCTTAACTCCTATTTCTACCTTCATCTATTATTTTCTATAGATTCATTAATCACAACATGCACCTAAACATAATTTGCTATGGTAACTGACAACACAGTTGTTTCTCATGATTGATTAAACAAGAAAAACAAGAAGCAAAGTTTTGTAGCCAAGAAGAAACGAAACAACTTCCTTATACCAAAAACTTCTCTATACAAAACATCTAGTTAAATTTCTGCTTATGATCTATTACTATTCCCTTAGCCCTCAATTGCATTTTTGCTAATTTTCTAAACGTCTTAATGCCCCTGACCAAAACCACGGAATGTTGAATGTAGTCTTAAACTTGGACTGGCAAAAACTTAAGCTGGTTTTTCCTAGTGGTGAAACTTATTTTTAGTGTGAAAAGCATTCTTTAGGACTATGCATGATTGAATATGGTGTGAAGGTGCCTAAAAACAAGTTCCAAATCTCTAATATAATTCTTACTAAGATTCTACTGAAAACTTTTAATAAAAAATCAAAATTAGAAATAAGCTGATTAAAACAAAGAAACTGCAGAGTCCTCACATGAGATCCCTCCTGGGGCCTTGCCTTCCAAGGGGAAACCCATTGTGGCCTTGCTTAACAATGGGCCCTTCATGCTTAGGGTCTTCCACTGCTCTGCCCCTTGGTGACATGGCCTCTGCCAAACTACAAAGCCAGCAAGGTCCCCCACATGAAATCTCCTGTTTAGGCTCTGCCAAATCAACGAGGCACCCATTGCTGCTCTGCAGTACAATGGGCTTTCTTCATGCATAGGGTCTCCTGCTGCTCTGGGTTGTTGCAATGTATTTGTGATCAGAGCCATCATGGCCCCTACCTGTAATATGATCATTGAAGAGTTCCACTAAACACTTCTATAATAAAATCAAGAAAAATCAAAAATGAACTATTCATAAAAGGAAAAGACAGAGACTGCAAGTCCCCCCTATGTTGTTGAAATGAATTTCTTATCAGAGCCTTCATGGCCCCTGCCAGTTGTACTTCATGACTGACCTGGATATGTTCTTTTTGACAATGAATGCAACACTATTCCTCTTCAATTTGTCATTCCCGGCATAGTAAACCATGTGGTTATCAGATTCAAAAATGACCAATACCAGTCCATTTCAGCTCACTAATGCCTAAGAAGGAAAAAAAAATTTTTTTAAGATTTGGAAACAAAAATGAAGTCAGAAGGAGGCAAATCAGGACTGTAAGATAGAAGTCCTGGTGTGGCGCTGTAGGATGAGCACTGGGCCACAGATGTTGGTTTGAACCGCAAGGCAGTGGTTCAAACGCACCAGCTGCTCCCCAGAAACCCTATACAGGGTTGCTATGAGTTGGAACTGACTCAATGGCACTGAACAATAACAAGACAGGTGCCTAGTGGCTTCCTATTGGAACACCTGCAAGTTTTCCCTTGTTTGATGAGAGGAATGAGTAGGAGCATTGTTTTGGTGGCCTCTGTTGAAGATTTCCCAGGCTTTTTATTAGCCAAAGCTTTGGCTAACTTTCTCAAAGCACTCATAATAAGCAGATGCTATCACTCTTTGACCATCCAGAAAGTCAACAAGCAAAATGCCTTGAGCTTTCCCCCCAAACTTGCCATGACCTGTGCTTTTACTGGTCCACTTTTGCTTTGACTGGACCACTTCCAGCTTTTGGTAGTCATTGTCTTGATTGTGCTTTGTCTTCAGTATTACATAGTTAAAATGGTTCATCTACTGTAACATTCTTGAAAAAATGCTGTAAGATTTTGATGCCATTTGCTCAAGATTTCTACTGAAAGATCTGGGCACAACTCTTTGAGCAGACCATTTGCTTTAATTGAGATGTCTGTGTTGGATATTGCTTTTACTGTTAATCGTAGGTCCTCTTCAATTAGGGAGCAAGGAAGATTGCTTTCTCACAAATTGATTTGTATGCTCTGCTGCTGCAGACTTCATCTCGAACATCCGTCTTGTTCTTAAAACGAGTTATCGATTTGTAAAGTGCTGATTTCTTTGGGGGCATTGTCCTCATAACATTTCTTAAAGCTCACCATTCTTACACTCTTGCTGCACCGAAAAAATTTATATTTACTTCTCAGTTCTAGCAGAATTCATGTTCCTCTGATAGCTTTATTTTCCTTAGTGCTTCAAGCTAGATCTTATTCAAACATGTTATGTTAGTATGAGTTTATTTTGGTGCAAACATTTTAAAAATCAGTGCACAGTTGCTTTCTAATACGTTCCATGAATTTTTTGAAGACCCCTTGTATGCTTTTTGGGGTTGCAGTTATAAACTTTAGTAAAATTAGGCCAACTTACTGTGATTTTTCTTTAGCAACATTTTAGTTGCATGATTGATTGCAGGTGCAGTGACAGCAAATGGCTACTTCACTCTTTGATGTAAATAAAAGTGGCCAGGGGGGTGAGGTGGTTTGAAAGGTGGTGATTATAGTACTGCAACATGGATTCTTAGCTGTTCAAGTGATAGGATGGTGAGAAAGGGGCATTGCCCTGTGAACTGAAAGCCTTGGTCAAATAAAGCTGAAAGTGACTTGAAAAATGAGAAATACGATTTCAGAGGCAATAATGCACGGTTGATGAAAATGTGAAGAACTTGGAATTGACTAAGGAGGAGGAAGATACCAAGGATCTGTTAAGTCATGGTTCATATGAATTATTAAAATAACAATGGCACATGAATAGAGATCATGGTAAGAATGAGTGATGTTGATGGCAACAAGGAGAAATTCATGGATAACATGAACTTTAAGAGCCCATGCTCAAAACAAGGTTTGACAGTATATGGAGATCAGTGAATGAATGTACACTTAGATATTTTTAGATGACAAGGTAAGATGGAAGTGGTACGGTCATTTTAATGACTCCCTCCCCGATCCTGTCTTTTTAAAAATTGATCACACACTGGCCCCATTAGCGGAGATTATGAGGGCTTTTGCTATGTTAAGTGCCATGGAGTTGGTTCTGACTCATAGCAACCCTGTATATGGTTTCCCAAACTAAATCTCTTGGGAGCAGAAAGCCTTATCTTTCTCTAACGAAGCAGCTGATGGGTTTGAACTAACTACATTGTGATTTGCAGTCCATTGCTAATCCTACAGAGGCACGGTACTGCCTTTGAAGTCCATGGATCTTTGAAAGCAGGACGCTCTTTGGAGTTCAAATCATTACTTAAGGCTCCACAGCTGCAGGTCCATAGGCCCCCATGGATTAAAAAGGAGATAGGAAGCAAGGTTTCCCCTACAATGTTCTGACAGAAACTAGGGGCAACAATACAGCGATTTCCCTTAAGCACAGGTGGGGAACATCCAGCCCGTGAGCCATATTTGTTGTAAGGCCCAGGAAATTTGGTTTGGCCTGCCATGGCAACCACAGTTTTAGCAAGTCGGTTCTGTCTCATAATGGCATCTCAAGGAGCACCTGGTGAATTGGAACCACCTACTTTGTGGTTCAAACCAATCTTGTGGTCCAGTGCTTTATCCCACAGCGCCACACAGGACTCCAGCCATCACATTAAGGGTGAGTCAGTTAAATGTTTGACCAAATATAGCGTATGAATTTTTAAGTTGGTAATATTGTATGGCCCACAAATGATGTTATAAATTTTGGTAGAAAAAAAGTTTCCCATCCCTGCTCTAAAGATTAGAAACCGACAGCTACTGTTCTATTCAAGAGAGATAGTTGGCAGATAGAATAGAAAGATATGGCACAGATTTAAAGCCATCTTCCCAGCACCTCATTTTACTTTGTTTTAAGATGAAAGCTATAAAACGTTTAAATATAGATGGAAAGGGTTAAGTACAGATTGACAGGATGAGGACAGAGAAAATAGTGGGAGTACAAAATTTGTGACCAAGTGGAAGGTGGTATAAGAAAATATAAATGGACAAGACCCTGGTGTAGTGACAGGACACTTAAATCATTGTATTAGGTGGAAAGAACAGAAGGATGATTAATATATGCATACATGTTTGTGAGTTGCAGTTATTGGGAAGTTGATGACTTTTGTGCCAATAAAAGGTAAATCATAGGCCCCCACAAAAGAACAGGTACACAATCTCATACTAAAAGCAAATACTAGGAAAGATGGATTCAGAGAAGATTTCCAAAAGGATGGAGAGACCAGCTAACCCAATTTACTGCTGTTGTTAAAGTGTAGGCAAGTTGATTCTGACCCATAGCGATGCTGTATAGGGCACCTGAGGAAAAGCTGGTGAACTTGAACCGCCAATCTTGTGGATCAAATCGACTTTGCCGTCCAGCGCATTAATCTGCAACCCAGGGAAGGAAAAATGACAACACTCTAAGAATCACAAAATCCAGAACAAAGCAAAAGTGAAGCAATGAGTGAAGCAGCATCTCAGAGAATATCAGAAATGAAAACTATCTTCAGCGACTGATTTTTTGCAGTGCTCTGCCATTCAAGGTGCTCTCCCTTAGTAATGAAATGTGCACTTAGTGAAAATGACAGCAGAGCTCCCAGCAAAATTTTTACCCACCCAAGTAAATTCGCTAGACTGCAAAGCCGTTTGAACTGCAAGGTAGCTGGTTCAAGCTCACCAGCTGCTCCTTGGAAACCCTATACAGGGTCGCTGTGGGTCGGAATCGACTCAACGGCACTTAACAATAACAAAAGTAAATTCAGATAACATAAGCCAGAGAACGGGGGAAATCTCAAAAAATACTAGCACTGGACTGTTAACCACAGGGTAGTGATTCAAACCCACCAGCCGCTCCGTGGAAACCCTATACAGGGTGGCTATGAGTTGGAACTGACTTGATGGCACTTAACTCCAATATAGTAAAAGCTGAGGCTGTATATTTATGGAAACAAACTCCGTCTTACATGGAGTGACCGGTGGGTTAGAACCCAGTTAGTAGCCTCATGCTTAACCTACTGCACCACCAGGGCCCCACCTAGTGCAGTAGTTTAAGTGTCCTGTCACTCACGCAGGATCTTGTCCATTTGTATTTCCTTTTTCCACCTCCCCTTTTGTCACAAATTTTGTGCTACCGCCATGTAATTTTCTTGTGTTCTCATCCTGTCAATCTGTACTTAACCCTTTGCGTGTACATTTAAACTCGTCTATAGGTCCGAAACAACTCCACGACACATAACAACAAAAGCTTTCATGGGAGTCCTGGTGTGGCGCTGTGGGTTAATGCGCCAGACTGCAAAACCGTCTGAACTGCTAGGTCGGTGGTTCAAACTCACGAGCTGCTCCTCGGAAATCCTATGCAGGGTTGCTATCGGTCGGAATCAACTTGACGGTACTTAAACAACAACATTCATGTTAAAACAAAACTAAATGAGGTTTTTGTTCCATCTGCCAACTACCTCTTTTGGTTAGAATAGTAGCTTGATTTGGAACTTTTAGGGAAATGGAGTGTTTGTTGCTCCTTGATTCTGCCAGAATATGATAGGGGAGACCTTGTCTTTGATTTTCCTTCTTAAAAAAACTTTATTGTCAATTGGGTGAAGGTTTACAGACAAATTCATCAGCTCTACATTCAACAAACCATACACCTTGTTTCATCTCAATGATTACAATCTGCTCCCTGCAACATTTATCCCACTTCCTCCCTGTGGCTCCACATTTACATTTCATAGTTCACAAATGAACAATGCAAAAATATTTAATGTATACTTAGAAAACAAAAAATATATTCATTGACATGCCTAAAGGGTACATTCTGCCAGCCAGCCTCCTGCCTGCAGACACACAGCTACCGTTGGCTGCTGTTGCTGATTTTCTAGGTAGGGATCTCATGCTCCGCTTATACTCTTCCTTCTTGTTGGCCCTGGGATCATCTGTTCCTGAAATGAAAGATCACCTACTCCCTCCTTTTAGTTAAACATCTACAATTACAGTTGTGATGATCACAATGAATCCTGCTAACAGTTATTCACAATTGAATCATCATCCCCGTTCACCGGGTCCATTTTGCAAAGAGGGAAACTATTCAGTGGGGATTCTACCTTACTTCCTCATTCTGCTGTTAAGCACACTCATGAAAGTTTGTAAACCTGCCACTTTGTGCTTTTGTAGCCTCCTTCTCCAGTTTTGATAGCCTATATCTAAATTTTTCATTCCTGTCAACACAGTATGCTAAGGACATAGGTTATTCTTGATATAAAGAATCGTTCCAGTTGGAATTTTGAGTCACCTTATTCATAGGCAAAAGTTTAGTTTGTCAAATTGCTACAATTTGCACTTATTCTCAGTATCAAACATCTGTGTTTGACTTCTGCTCAACTAGCCATCCAAGGTAGGTCACATGGGTACTAACTGCAACTTTGGGAGTTCATGCACACCTCCCTGCACTTCACACCAGCTGTCTAGGTCATTGCTCATGGACTCAGACTTCACACATCTTCCTAAACTTGAGACCAGCCAGCGCTTTATCTTCTCTCTCTCTTATCCCTAGGTCAACAGGTGCCAATGGAACATGGACAAATTAACCCATGTCTTCATTGCTGCATTTCTCCCACTTCCACTCACAAGTAGACTTAGGTGGTCACCAGTGAACATACTTTACTGCTCATGGTGTAAAGGGGGTTTCATTTTCCTTTCCTTTTTAATCCAGATCGGGGACTACATATAGTCCTACATACAGGCTTGTAGCTGTGAAGACTTCAGAAAGGGTCTGAACTCCTAAAAGAGCCCTACTTTCAAAGTCAATGGACTTAAAGGGAAAAGGGTGTAGGGTCACATGAGTGAAACTAGGAAGACTAGACTTCAGAGTACTTGATGCTGCAAGCTGGGCTGAGAGAAGGCAAGCTCATGTAAATGGAGGAAACAAAGTGGAAGAACTGTTCCTTCTGAAACCTATGGTGGATGGATGGCAACTTCCTGGTTGCCAACAGAAGCAGAGAAAACTGCTTCAATTGCTCATGGGTTTTTCCCAAAAGTATCCTGTAGTTCTGACTTTTGCAAAAGGGTAAATGAGTAGATTAAAAAAAAAAAAAAAATCTAAGGAGATCTAGAGGAAAACAACATCTAGGGAGAGAGAGAACAATCAGAAGTGGGTGTGATAAAGAATTGCTGATTGAGATGGATGACTAGTTTTGCAAAATATGGGATTCAATCATAGTGAAAACTTTATAGCATTAAAAATTATTTTTAAAAGCCTTCAAATTACAATGTGGTAGGGAAAAAAGGATGGTCAGTGTTGACACAATTTAATGGCATGTGGTATCATACAGGAATAGTCACTATGCTAACTCATAGTGACCCTGTATAGGATTTCCAAGGAGTGACTGGTGGGTTTGAACTACCAACCTTGTGGTTTGCAGTTCAGTGCTGATCCTACAGTGCCTCACCTATCTCTAATCACAAAACCCCAAACATGGGGATTATAACAAAAATAACGACGCTTGGGAGAGAGATCAAGGATGTTTAGTTCAAACAAGTGAAAAATCTCAAGGAGAAATAGGAAACAAACTGAGGTGGGCACAGTTAGTATAAGATAAAGCTTTCATTAGTTTCAAAGTCTCTGTGGGTTCCAGGTAACATTGAGGGAAGTGGGAAAGATAGTTAAACACATACTTCGTTTAAATATTTGTAGGAAACTGCATGGTGCAGTGGCTCAAACCCACCAAGTGCTCTGTGGGAGAATGATGTAGCAGTCAGCTTCTATAAAGATCACAGATTTGGGAATCCTACCAGACAGTTGTACTGTGTCCTATAGAGTTGCTATGAACTATAGTCAATGGCAACAGGTTAGGCAGATATTTTTATTCAAATATTGTTTAGGGATACAGGTTAAACAAAGCATTGTTATGTCCTTGCTGAGTGGCATAAGATAAACAGTAAATTAACTTGTTCAGGTGGTAATCAGTGCAACAGAAAAAAAAAATGAAGCAAGATAAAATGACTAGGCCATGCTGAGATAAAGGTGATTGGAAGAATTGCTGTTTTATATAGATGATCAGAGACATCTCATAAATTGACATTTGAGCATGGTCTAAAGGAAGTGAAGAAGCCAGCTTTGTAAATATTTGTACAGCTGGCTCAGATTAGACACTGCTTAGTGGGGGGAAGGGGTGATCCCACAGGTAAGTGCATGTTTAAGAAACTGCCAAACTATTGTGCTTGTACCATTTTACGTTTTCATCAACAATGTATGAAAGATCCAGTTTCTCTACATCTTCACTAGCTTTTGGTATTGTCACAGTTTTTTGTCTTAAGTACTTTAATAGGTGTGGAGTACTTGGATGGTGAAAAAGGTTAATACTTGGTTGCTAACTGTGTTTCAAAAGAAAGATCGGGCAATCTACTTCTAGAAAGTCTATTTTTGATAACCTTATGGAGAACAGTTTATTCCTTGGATCACCGTATATCAAAATGGATTTGACGACGAATTATTTGGTTTTATCTTAGATTGCTGTTCTTGTTAAGTGCTGTTAAGTTGGTTCCAACTCATAGTGACGTTGTGTAGGGTTTCTGAGAAGCGGCAGGTGAATTGGAACCACCAACTTTGTGGTTCAAACTGATCTTGAGGTTCAATGCTTACTTATCCTATGGTGCCACACCAGAACTCTATCACATATCGTTACATAACAGCCAATCAGACTGCTGTTTTTGGTTTTTCCTCCTGGTATTTCTTTCAAGAAATATCTTCTGTTCCTCTAGTTGCTCCAGGCTGTTCTGCTTGTCTTTTCAAGTGGAAATTTCCCACCTCAGAAGATTCTGGATGGGGATCAGGATTCCACATAAAGTCTTATACACTACAAAGGCTCCACAAGAAACCTCTTTCACTGGGCAAATTCTAGCACCCCTTTAAGGTATTCCAGTCAGTTATAGGCTGAAGATGGGTTTACAAACTTGCTATAATCATGTTTCTGGCTATTCCTTTGTATCCCCCACAAGTGTCTATTGTACAATAGTAGGAAAGGGAAACCAAGATTCATAAGACAGTCAAGCATCTTAATATTATTTCCCCATCTTTTATTCAGACTGTGATCAATTCCTATATCACAGAGCCCTGTTGTTCCAAGGTTGAGCATGCATCACTATTTATCTCTGTCCCATTTAGCCCATGCAAACCTGCCTAAATGTTCTCTTATCTACCTTGTTTTTTATCCCCCTCCCACTTCTTGTGTATTGCCCCCAACACCTGAACTATCTTGTGCCTATCCCCTACCCTGTCCAGTACCTCAATTGCCTCCCCTACCCCCACCCCAGTAACCAACAAAAGAAAATTTTCTTTTTTTTTTTCTTTTAGTGTGGGTATTTTTTCTTAAGCTTTTACAATAATAGTCTTATTCAATATTTCTGCTTTTGTGACTAACTAATTTCACTCAGCATAATGTCCTCAAGGTTCATCCATGTTATGTGGTGGCTTACCGCTAGTTATTCTTCAAGGTAGCATAACATTCCATTGTGTGTATGTACCAAAGTTTCTTTATACATTCTTCCATTGATGGGCTGTCTCCATCTTTTTGCTATTGTGACTAGTGCTGCTATGAACATTGGTGTACATATATCTACTTGTGTTATGGCTCATATTTCTTGTGGATAAATACCAAGTAGAGGAATTCCTGGATCATAAGGTATTTCTATTTCCAACTTTCTGAGAAAGAGCCATACTGTTTTCCAGAGTCGTTGGACAATTTTTCAATCCCACCAGCAATGTAGAAGGGTTCTCAGTCTCTCCACATCCTTGCTAGCATTTATTGTCTTCTACTTTTTTGAACTTCACTGTTATTGTTGGTGTGAGATGATATCTCATTGTTGTTTGATTTGTATCTCTCTAATGGCTAGTGATCGTGAACATTTCTTCATGTGTTTGTTGGCTGCCTGAATGTCTTCCTTGGTGAGGTGTCTGCTCATGGCCTGTGCCCAGTTTTTAATTGGGTTATTTATCTTTTTCTTGTTGAGGTGTTGAATTTTCCTCTATATTAGAAATTAGTCCCTTGTCTGATATGTCGTTGCAAAAGATGTTTTTGCAAAAGATGTTTCCCATTCTGTGTGTTCCCCTTTTACTCTTTTGATGCACAAAAGTTTTTAATTTTTAGTATGTCCCAATCATCTATTTTGTCTTCTTTTGTTTGTGCAATTTTCACAATGTTTGGTAGTCTGTGTGTGCCTTGTGTTGCTTTTGTTGTTGTTTTTTAGTGCTATCGACTTGATTCCGACCCATAGCGACCCTGTGTAGGGCTTCCAAGGAGCAGCTGGTGAGCTTGAACCACCGACCTTGCAGTTCAAAAGACTTTGCAGTCTGATGCATTAGCCCACAGTGCCACACCAGAACCCTGTACTAGAACCCTCAAATTTGTCCCTGTTTTTCCATTGATGACCTTTATAATTCTGGGATTCACATTTAGGTCTTTAATCCATGCTGAGTTGGTTTTTGTATGTGAGGTGACGTAAAGGTCTTTGTTTCAATTTTTTGCATATCAATTTCCAGTTCTGCCAGTATCATCTGTTTAAGAGACTATCTCCTCCCCATGCAATGTACTTAGGCCCTTTGTCAAATATCAGTTGGCTGTATGTGGATTCTGAATTCTCGGTTCTGTTCCTCTAATTGGATTTTGAAAAAATACTGTTGAGTTTTGGGAACTCTTTAAATAGTCAATCCTCACTTTACATGTAAGTTTCCAAAATGTTTTCAATCCAGTTGTCATAGTTTAATTAAGTAACATGGTTCAGATTTCAGTTACCATGATATATTAACTGTAATTGCATAAAACACAACTTTATTGCAGGCTCTTCTTCAGTCCTCAGATAGTAGCATAAAAAATAGATGCATCAATCACCACATGTGTTTTCAAAGTTTATTGGTGATTGACCTCTGGACATCTGTTAGAAATCAAAATGTGGAGTTATGCTATATCCTTGTCTTCCAGGCAACTTTTCACAAAAATGGATAATTGGGAGGAAATTGACCAATAACAATGAAAGTGCAGCACAGAAACAAAAATGGATAAAAACTGGAAGTATTCAAATTAAATATTTAAATGGCATTATAGAAGAGTCCAGGTGTTGTGCTGCGTGTTAATGTGCTGGACTTCAAAGTCGGTTTTAACCTCAGGGTCGGCATTTCAAGCTCATCAGCTGCTCCTTGGAAACCCTATACAGGGTCTCTATGACTCAGAAACAATGTGATGGCACTTAACAACAAGAGTATAGAAGAAATAGCTTCCTCTGAATGTTGATGCTGCTACCAGCCACATGCAGCAGAGGAATTTAGTGATGGTGAATTTGTTGACATATTGAGGAGAGTATGAGGAAAAGAAGTAGCAAAATCTTCACATGAAAGGAACTCTCAGAAATACAAAATTGAAGACAAAGTAGGTAAAATGTTGAAAGCTGATTCAAATTTAGGAGTATGACAATTCAAGAAACAGAAAAAATCCCCACTCTGCATTGTCACTTATACAATTGGAAAGCAAACACTATTCATACTATTCCTACTACTCTTGATAAGCTTACAACAATGCCCTTAATGTTTTAAATTGCGGTGTACCAATAGTAGCTTTTCCCACTGATTAAGATTGCTTACACAGTTTCAATTTACATGGTAATTTTCATAAACCTGCTTGCATACCATGCAAATTGAGACTGCCTGTCTTATGGTTTGCAAATATTTTCTTCCAGTCTGTAGCTTGCCCTTTATTCCTCTTAACAAAGAGCAACATTTTAATTTTGATGGAGTCTAATTTATAATGATTTTATGTTAAAAATCATGCTTTCAGTGTAATAACAAAGAACTCTTTTCCTAGTCCTGGATCATGATTTTTCTCCTATACTGTAAAAGTTTGTATTCTACATTTAAATCTAGGATTAATTTTGAGTGGATTTTTTTGCATGAGGTGTAACGTTTAGGTCCAGGTTTATTTTTTCTTTAACCTATGCATGTCCTATTCTTTCCTCATCACTTCTTGAAAAGAATACCTTTCCTCCATAACATTGCCTTAGCACCTTTGTAGAAAATCAATTGTCCATATATGTATGGATCCATTTCTGGTTTCTTGTTCTGTTCCATTGATCTGTGTGTGTCTCTCTCCACCAAGACATACTGTTTTAATTACTGTAACCATAGAGTAAGCCTTACTATTAGTAGAGTGACTCTTTTCACTTTATTTTTTACGATTAACTAATCTGACTCCTTTGTCTTGCCATATAAATTTAAAAATCAATTTGTTTATACTTTATACAAATACTTGTTGAGATTTTGGTGAATTTATAAATTAATTTGGGACAAATTGATATATGTACTATGTTGACTCTTCCAACCCATAAATACAGCATATATTTTGTCATTCTTTGAAATACTTCACCAGCATTTTTATTTATTTTAGCATACAGTTCTGTGATTGTTCTGTTAGAGTTGTACCTGAATATTTCTTTTTTTCTCCTGAGCAATTATAAGTGACATTGTTTTTGCAATTTCCATCGTCCACATGTTCATCATTAATTTATAAAAATACAACTGATTTTTTTTTTTTTTTTCTTTTACTCTTGCAGCTTAGCCAACCTCAATAATTCTGAAGTTCTTTGGTAGATTCCTTGGCTTATCAATATATATTATCATATTCTCTGCAAATATGGCCAGCTTAATTTTTTCCTTTTAAATATACCAATTGCTCCTTAGTCACTATATACAGGATCAATGTGAGCCGGAAACAGGACTTAAAAACACCACCAGCAGCAATTCCTATCCTAAAGAATGTGCACTATTGAGCATTGTTTTGTTTTATTGACATTGAGGTTACCATGTGTCAAGGACTGACTTGGCAGCACCTGGCAACAAGAACACAATCAGTGTACTGCAAACTATAGGTTCTCTTTAAGGCTAGACATTATAGTTTATCTTTTCACCTCACTTGACAAAATGCTCTGGACATAGTATTTAGTAAATGCTATTTTGTTAAAATGAAATACAACAAAATAGGAATGCTGTTGAATGCTGTGGAATGTTCTAACTCAAAGTGACCCTCTATGGGGTTTCCAAGGACAGACTGGTGGACTTGACATGTTGACTTTGTAGGTAACAGTCCAGTGCTTATCCTACAAAGCCCCACCAAGAAAATGTAAATGTAAATTCTTACATTGTAAGAATGCTGTCCAACACTCATTTGTCAGTTTGTTGTACTGAGGCAGCTTGCTTGTTGCTGTAATTCTGGAAGCTATGCCACTGGTATTTTAAATAACAGCAGGTTCAACCATGGTGGACAGATTTTGGATGAACTTCCAAAGGAAGATAGGCAAGGAAGAAGGAGAGACGGAAGACTTCTGAATATTCAGTCACTTGAAAACCTTATGAAGAGCAGTCAAACACTGTCAGATAGCACCAGAATATTGACTATTGAAATATAATGAAGAACACCAGAATACTGTCAGATATAGTGCCAGAAGATGAGCTCCCAGTTTGGAAGGCACTCCAAATATGACTGGAGAAGAGCTACCTCCTCAAAGTAGAGTTGATTGTGATGACACAAATGAAGTAAAGCCTTCAGGACCTTCATTTGCTGAAGGAGCACAACTCAAAATGAAGAGAAATAGCTGGAAACATTCATTAATAATGGGAACCTGGAATATGCAAAGTTTGAATCTAGAAAAATGGGAAATTGTCAAAAAAATGGAATGCATAAACATAAATATCTTAGGCATTAGAAAGCTGAAATGGATTGATATTGGCCATTTTGAATCTGATAATCACATGGTTTACTATGCCAGGAGTGGCAAATTGAAGAGGAATTGTGTCACCTTCATCATCAAAAAGAGCATATGAAGATTTGTCGTGAAATACAACACTATATGTGATAGGATAATATCCACACACATACAAGGAACTCTGGTAGCGTACTGGTTATGAATCGGGCTGTGAACCTCAAGTTCAGCAGTTCAAAACTACCAGCTGCTCCGCAGGAGAAAGATGAGGCTTTCTGCTCCTATAAAGATTTACAGCCTCAGAAAACCTGTTCAGGGTCGCTATGGGTCAGAATCGATTTGATGGCACTTAACAACAACAACAATAACAAGGAAGACCAGTTAGTACCACTATTATTCAAATGTATGCAACATCCACTAACGCCAGTGATGATGAAATTCTATAAATTTCTTCAGTTTGAAACTGATAAAACATGCAATCAAGATGTGTTGACAATTACAGGTAATAAGAATGCAAAGGTTGACAACAAAGAGGAAGGATCAGTGGTTGGAAAACATGGTCTTGGTGGTAGAAACGATGTTACTGCATGATAGAATGTTTCAAGACCAACGACTTCTTCATTGCAAATACCTTTTTTAAACAACATAAAAGACACATGGACCTCATCAGATAAGATACACAGAAATCAATTTGACTACATCTGTAGAAAGAGGTGGTGGAAAATCTCCATGTCATCAGCCAAAACAATGTGTGCTCATATGCAAATTCAGGTTAAAGCTAAAGAAACAAGTTCACAAGAGCCAAAATATGACCTTGAACATATCCTACCTGAATTTAGAGATCATCTGAAGAACAGATTTGATGCATTAGACACAAAAGACCAAAGACCAGAAGAGTTGTGGGATGACATCAAGAGCATCATACAGGAGAAAGCAAAAGGTCATTAAGAAGACAAGAAAGAAGGAAAAGGGGGGCTATAAAGGCACGAAGTGACAAACTTACAAGTTTCCAAGATTCAGTTTAGTTTCAGAGTGTGCAGTGGAAGGTAGAATCTCCATTGAGTGGTTTTCATCCTGTCTATATGGGACTGGTGAAAGGAGATGGGGATAAGACTTATGGCTCAATAGTAATTGCTATCATGACTGATTGTAATTGTCACAATTGTAAAGGTAGAGGTTTTATAGCAAAAAGGGGCAAGTGGTTGATCTTGCAGTCCAGGAACAGAGGACCCTAGGACCATCAAGGGAGAAGAGCAGGAATGGAGTGTGGGATTCTAGCCAGAGAAGCGGTGATGTCAGAGATGGAGGCAGAAACGGTGATGTGGAGAGATGGAGTGGCTGGGGACGCTAGACTCATGGATGGAGAGGGGCTGTGTGCTGGCAGCTGGGGGACAGGCTTTCAGGGTTGTTTGGTTGTTTGAATGATTGTATATTCCTGAGTATTTTGGTGTACATCCAAAAAAAAAAAAAAAACCCCAGAGGGAATAGAAGCACATACTGTTGAATGATGATGCATAGAGGGAACTATAATCATTGTAATGAAACGAAATATGATAGGATGAGTGTAAAACTGTTGTTCTCCCAGGTAGTAAATGATCACTCAGTTCACAAAAAATTATTTAAATTACGGTAAATATGAAGGGCCTTCAAAATGTTCATGGAAAATGGAATGAATAGGTAATGGGAATTTTTCATGAACTGTTTGAATCCCCCTCATATTTGTATAAGAAAACCTTTGCCATTCCAACATTCTTCACATAGACAGTTCAGTGACAATTTATTTTCATCATGTTCAGTCATCACCCTTATACTTTCATTTGAGACATATTTATGCTAAAAAATTATCATTGTTTATCTGAAATTCAACTTTTTGTTTTTTCTTTAAGTTTTTATTGTGGATTGAGTAAGTTTACAGGGCAGATCATCAGTTTTACATTCAACAAACTATACCACTTGTTTCATCACAATGATTGCATTCCCCTCCATGTACGAATAGTTAACAGTATTTCTCTGTATTTACTTTAGCTCTTTAAAAAAAAACCCAAAAAAACCACTCAGGCATATATAATAATTTAAATCACCAAAGAACACATTCTGAAATTCAAGTTTAAATGGGCATTTTGTATTTTATCTGTCTACCTAGCTATATTATAATGGATAAAATCAAATTTTCCATCTCAAAAAAAAAAAAAAAAGAAGGAAAAGAGCAAAGACTTTAATAATTGCTCTCCAGCATAGAGATGTTAAAGCAAATAGAAAAATTGAGGCGGTAAAAGAGCTAAATTGAAAATTCAAAGATCAGTTCAAGAAGACAAATTCAAATGTTATAACAAAATGCCAAGTGGAGAAGGAGGCGAGGCTTGATGGCAGCTAGGGTGGACGTGCACTGAAGTTCGCCATCAGCAATACCTCAGAATACCAGGCAAAGCAGATTCAGGGCAGACCACCAAAACTCGGAACCACATAGATAGGAATATTTAAAAGGTTTGAAGACTTATAGCTAGTGGAACTTGTGCAACAGTAAGAAATCACATACTTTTGAATCTGTTGGGCTCAACAGCCCAGAGCTGACAACTTGGGTGAGACCAAACAGCAAGAACAAGTGGGGGAGCAGACATACCACAGAAAAATGTCGTGGGAAACTCGGAGCAAAGGTGGGCAATACAGTTTGTCAGTTTTTGTAATGATTTTGTTTTTTTTGGGTACCTGTTCATTGGCCGCCTACTGTTTGCACACCTCCATTCTGGTGACTAGAGGGAGTGCCTGAGCAAGTGGACACTGCCACCTGCACCACTGGTGGGTTTTTCTGCCATGCGTGTGCACAGATGCTCTCAGCCCAAGAGCCGGCACTGAGCAGTTTGTTTGTTTTTTAATGCGGAAAAGCCAGAACAAGGGGTATGGAGAGTGAAAGAGAGTTTAAAAACAAAACAGGCCAAAAATTAAATTAAATCCTGAGGTGCAGCATAACAACCAACAGTGGCATCTTGAAATCTCTCACACACCTTTGAAGGCAAGAAGCTGAAAGAGGACATTAAAGTCATACTCATATTCGGCTACAGATTTTTTTTTTTCTTTCTTTTTCTCTCCCTCCTCTCCCTTTTCTGCGATTATAAACTACAGTATCCTGTCTAGTTGTTGTTGTTGTTTTGGTGTTTTTGGGTTTGTTTTTTTTTCTGTTGCTGTTTTGATGTTTTATGCTTCCCCTTCTACCTTTGGGGGACACTTTCTCTCCCTATATTACCCAAGAAGAGACAGCAACTGCTGCCATATAGTCAAGCTACAATCACACTCTATAAAACACCAAAATCCAGGCAAGAGCCAATACCAACTGCCATACACCAGGGAGTCAGACAACACTTGTGAAAGTTACTCTGAGTTAAGCAATAAGAAGAGTAAAAAGGGAAGCCCACATCCAGATAACATCTAACTGGAAGCAATCAGAAGGCATAAAAAATACCAAAAGACATACTCATTTAAGAATGAAGGCCACAGATAAACACTAAACATATCCAAGAAACAAAAGCAGATGACCATATCAGCACATGTCCAGAAACAAGATAAAATGTGAGACAAATGACCTAGAGGTAGACCTGGACTCCATTCAGGAAAGATGGCAAGCCTGGGAAATGCATGATAAGGAATTCAGAAAAATGATTATAAAATGTTTCAAAGCACTTTAAAATGCAGTTGAGAAAAATAAGGAAGTTGATGACTATAAGGTAACCTTAAAGAAAACTAACACTTCACAACATACCAAGAAAACGATAATACAAGAAGATGGAAACATTAAAACCATGAGGAAATTCAATAGAGCACAAAAAGCATGAACTAAGCAAAGGAAAACACACAGAACAAAGAAAGCAGCAACACCACAAAAAAATAAACATAATGACAGCAATTAATCCATACCTATGAATAGTTACACTGAATGTAAATGTATTAATTGCACCAGTTAAGAGAAGGAGGGTGACTCAATGGATCAGAAAACAAGATCCTTCAATATTCTGTCTGCAAGAGAAAAATCTCAGGCACAGAGACAAAAACAAAAGTCAAAGGATGGAAAAAAATATACCAAGCTAATTGCAATAAAAAACAAATAAGAGTGGCAGTACTAATCTCTGATAAAATAAACTTTAATGCAAAAACAAGCATAATAGATAAAGATGGACATTATCTCATGATTAAAGGAACACTTGAACAAGATGACATAACCATAATAATTACCTATGCTCCCAATGAAATAGCTCCAAAATATATAAAGCAACCTCTAAAAGATTTGAAGAAAGAAATAGACGAATCTACAATAATAGAGAGTGATTTTAATACACTGCTTTCAAAAATGGATAGAACAAGTAGAAAGAAACTTGACAAAAACACAGAAGAACTAAACAACACAATCAGCCAACTGGACCTCATAGATGTGTACAGAGCATTCAACCCAGCAACAGCACAATACACTTTCTTTTCCAGTGCACATGGAACATTCTCCAGAATAAGTTATGTCTTAGGCCACAAAACATATCTGCACAAATTTACAAATATCAAAATACTACAAAGCATCTTCTAAGACTTACAATACTATCAAGTTATAAGTCAACAATAGGAAGACCAAGGAAATAAAGTCAAATACATGGAAACTGAATAACACCCTGCTGAAAAGCAACTGGGTAGTAGAAGAAATTAAACATGAATTCACAAAGTTCCTAGAAATAAATGAGAATGAAAACACAACATATCAAAATCTTTGGGACATGGAGAAAGCAATGCTGAGAGGACAATTTATTGCAATACATGGACACATCCAAAAAAAAGAAAGAACCAGAATTAACACATTAACACAGCATCTCCAACAATTAGAAATAGACCAACAGAGGGAACCTACAGCCACCAAAAGAAAAGAAATAATAAAGATTAGAGCAGAAATAAATGAAATGGAAAACAGAAAAACTATATAAAGAATCAACAATACAAGAAGCTGGTTATTTGAAAGGATTAATAAAATTGACAAACCACTGGCAAACCTAACAAGAGAAAAGAGGGAGAAGACACAAATAGCATGCATTAGAAACCACATGGGTGATGTAACAAAGGAACCAAAGGAAATCAAAAGGATAATAATAGAATACTATGAAGAGTTGTACTCCAATAAATTTGAAAATTTAGAAGACATGGATACATTTTTAGAAAAACACGATCTACCTAAACTTATACAGAATGAAGTAGAAAACCTGAACAGACCCATTAGCAAATGAAGAAATTGACCAGGTCATCAAAAAACTCTCAACCAAAAGAAATCCAGACCCAGATGGTTTCACTGGTGAGTTCTACCCAACATTGAGGGAAGAACTGTCACCAATTCTACTCAAATTATTCCATAATATAGAGGAGGATAGAAAACTTCCTAATACATTTTATAAAGCAAGCATAACCCTTATACCAAAACCAGGGAAGGATGTCACTAGAAAAGAATATTATAGACCAATATCCCTCATGAAGATATTGTAACAAAATGTGCAAAGACATTGACTTTGAAAACCAAAAGGGAAGAACACACTCAGCATTTCTCAAGCAAGTTTCAGTGACTCTTCTGACATTCATTTGTATCTTTTCCTTCTTTCATGTCTTCTTAATAACTGTTTGGTTTCTTCCTGTATGATGTTCTTGATGTCACCAGAATGGAGGTGCACAAACAGTGGGGGACCAATGAACAGATGCCCCCCAAAAATCAGAACAAAGCAAAATGGACAAAGTGTATTGTCCACGTTTGCTCCAAGGTTCCCACGGTGTTATTCTGTGGTGGGTCTGCTCCCTCGCTTGGTCTTGCCATTCAGTCTCGCCCAAGTTGTTGGCCCCGACCATGAGTCCAGCAGATTCTAAGGCACGAGATTCCCTACTTCCACTACAAGTTCCACTAGCTTTAAGCCTTCAAACTTTTCTAATATTCCTACCTATGTGGTTCAGAATTTTGGAGCTCTTCCCTGAACCCACTTCATCTGGTATTCTGTGGTATTGCTGATGGAGAACTTCACTACACCTCTACCCTATCCACCATCAAGCCCCGCCATCTCAGTTGGTATTTACATATACCTGTACTACATCCAAAAGTATAGGTTGAGTTCATCAAATTGTAGCAATTTACGCTTGTTTCCTTTCTCAAAAAATTGTTTTTTTGTTTTTTAAATCTTTCTCTAGTTGAGTTCTGATCATAAATCCATCAAAGCTAGGTCAAATGGCTACTATCTACAAGTTTGGGTGTTCTTGTGCATGTCTCCTCACTTCTTATCAGCTGGATGCTTCACTCTTAGCTCCAGCCTGCCTTGACTATGTCCTTGTTCATGGGCTCAGGAGTCCCCAGGTCTCACCACACTTCAGATCAACCACTCCTTCCTCTATTCTCTCTCATCTCCAGGTCAATGGGAGTCTATAGAACGTGGTTGAACTCAGCCCATTTCTTCATTGCTGCCTTTCCCCCTCTTCCACTCACCAGTAGACCAACCGGTAGAACACATGACTTCTCATGTGTTCCCTTTGAGTTTCCGTCTTAGAGGGGGAACAAACCTCTCTTAGGAGAATTACATCCAGGATGCTCCTTAGAAAGAAGTATGGTAAAACTTAAACATGTTATCAGGAGGGACCATCCCATGTAGGAGGGCATCACACTTACTAAAGTAAAGCTTCAGCAAAAAAAATAGGAAGTCCTTCAGCGAGATGAATTGAAACAATGTCTTTAACAAAGGATTCAGATGTAAAAGCAATTGTGAGGATGGCACAGGGCCACGCAGTTTCCTGTTTTGTGGAACATAGAGTCGCTGAGTTTGAACTGACTCAGCACCTAATAGACAACAACATACCTTCTAACAAGCAATGTAACAAGTCCAATTTCATTTTAAAACTTGTTCTCATCACAGACAAGTCATGTCATTAAGTGTAGAGAAATAGTGTTGTTTTTTAAATACTTAAACATACTTCCAGTTCATTCAACTGTTCTGAGTTGTTGCAGAAGTGTTAGGAACAAGTGGAAAATAGATTGTGAATTAAAATAGAATCTTAATCCAGTATGATATCATACCTAACTTTACTGATACCAGGCAGGAATACATCTTCTAATTTGGTTCCAGTAGGGTGTGTTGTGATAGACTCCAAGCAAGCCTCATACTATGTTCACATTTGATTAATATCATAGATGTTAATAGCTTTCTGGTGATATTTATAATGTTTCAATATTCTGGTGTTCCACTGCTATTCATAGGATTTTCAGTGGCTAAAGATTCAGAAGCAGTCTGTGTCTCTTTCTTCCTAATCTTAGTCTGGAAGCTCATCTGAAACCTGTCCACCACAAATGCCTCCTGGTATTTTAAATACCTGTGGCAGAGTTTTCAGCATCATAGCAAGCCACTACAGTGCAACAAACCAATAGATGAATGGTGGGCTCTTCTTTGGGTCAGGTGTAACAATTATTGTGAGAATGGCGCAGGACTGGACAGTGATTCATTCTATTTTGCATAGGGTCAATATGAGTGAGGACCAACTTGATGGTACCTAACACCAACAACAATAGTTTTCTGCGTATAGAATCTAAGGATGATAAAAAGTTTGTGAAAACTCCAAAAAAGCTTTTAATATTTTCTCAGAGAGCAAAGCATGCTATAGCAGCACAAATACTAGAATTGTGCTTGAACCATTTATTTTATACCTGATAAGGAAAGAGGTTGTAATCAGTCAAGGCAAAAGGTCAAAAATGCCACTCAGCCTTATGCAAATTTCCCTCAGATTACTGAGCCCCAGTTCTCTCCCTATTTATGTATAATATTGAATAGCATAAAGGTGCCAGACTTTCCGACAGTGCCTTAAAAGCTCTTGAAGTCTAAATTTCCTATAAAATGCATTTGCATAATAACAGTCTATAAACTGAGCATTATTACTATGATCAGTATGTTGAGCAAGCCTGATCTGTGATGTCAAGTCACAATTTTTATTGTGTAATCATTTTGATCACAAATGAAAATTTCAGCAAGCCAAGAACTTTCCTACTTCCTCTTAGTGAAATTAAGTATAACAATATATATTGTTCTTAAGTACCGTTGAGTCAGTTCTGGATAGGGTTTCTGAGGAGCTACTGGTGGATTTAAACCACTGACCTTGCAGTTAGCAGTCCGATGCTTATCCTACAGTCCCACACCAGGATATCCTTTAAGTGTGAAATATTTTTATTCAGCTGTTAAAATGTACAATCAAAGCTTTGACGCTTGCTTTAATGGCAGCCCCCTCCTACTTTCATGGTGATGGGAAGCATATAACGAGAAGAGGACAGTGATTGGTAGCTTCTCTATTCTTCCTCTCTTTAGTCTGTCTCCTCTCTTCCCAATGTTGACTCCCTCAAGGCTGGAACTACATGAGAGGAATGGCAAGAAGTAAGCAAGTTCCTTTGTGAACTGATATGGTTGGGAGCTGGCTTCATATTCTAAGCCTGACATAGGTTTAAGGCACACTTTGGTTCTTGTGAACGTTTTTGTGGACTCTGTTCCAAGGTTTGTATTTCTTCTGCCATTCATGTAGCCTGGGGAATTGCCTGGTGGCCTTTTGAAATGCCTTTTTTTTTTTTTTCCCCTAGGAAGAGAGTATCTACCTACAGCTTCTTGTTTCTCAAGGTCACTGCTTCTCTAGGAGACCCAAAGTAACTCACACCAATCCCTCTCTCTGTGGCTCACATCTGGTCCTTGGGAAACACCTGCACAGTTATGGTTTTGACAGACTGAAATAGGAAAAAAGGGCAGCATGCTTAAAAAGAAAAAAAGCTACCCTTTCTTGGCTGCCTTTTTGATTCTATCAGGTATGATGCAGGCAAGAATTTTTTTTATGAACTTAAGTTGCAACAAACTTTCAAGTTCTCCCTGGGTTCCTAGGAGAGACCTTGTCACTGTACTTGAGGTGAAGGAAGTAGAAACTCCCCTATGTCTCCATCCTCTACAGGTCCTCTTCCAATCACAGCCAGCTCTCCCTCCTCTCCTAGTCACAGCCAGCTCTCCCTGAAGATTGTAATCTCAAAAATATTTCACCTCTTTGTGGGCCCTTTTATATTCTCTTACTTGTTGAAACAGTTCAAGATTCTAGAAACAACTTCTCAGCATTGCCTTAGTAAATTACGCAGATGATGATTGCATTTTAGACTGTTCACATTTATTGTATCTTATGTTTCAGTCAAAACTTTAATTTTAACATCATGTCACATTTCTTTATTCTATCTTCCTAAAATGAAAGTCATCAAAATTTCTAAAGTTATCAGTGTGGAAATAGGAGCTTATCTGGGGTCTCCTAGAGTACAATAAGAAGGGCACATGGTGCAATCTTTTCTGTGAGAGAAATATGTTCTTTTGCTGAAAAACCCAGAAAGTATTATTAGTGGCTTTTATTACTTATATTCTATATGCTTATGCTAATATTTAGTACTGAAACATTGGAGAATTACTTTAGAACTTACTATTTGGTCAGCCAAATATGGTAATAGAAAAATCTTTGATATGCCTAATTAATGCCATTCTGTTAGAACAGTTTTTAAGAGGTTAAACTGATTTCTTGGTTATTTTATAAAGCAAATGTTGTCTGCTAAATATAACTAAACAATATATGTTTAGAAATGTTAAAGGAACAATCAGTTTATCAACAGTCTAGATAGAACTTGCTTTTTACACACAATATATTTTTCATAAAGACACAGACACACACACATATATATTTATAAAGACACACACATATATTTATATATTTATTTTCTTTCATAGTTTTATCATAGTCACTGAAAACAAACAGAAACAACCTCTTGGGTAAAGAAAAAAATACTCAACTTTTTGGCTTGTATTTTGTTATTTTTTGCCTTCCGAATAAAGTCATAATCTCATTACCTTTTCTGTATTTTCCTAACTATAAATTCTTAATTAATGTATGTCCTTTATCTTTGTGGCTTTTAGACCTCATAAGTGATTATAATAAGTATATGAATGTTTTTCTCCAAATACAGTAGTGGCAAGAGTAAAAAATTTTTTGCAGTTGATTTCGAAAATAAAAAGAAATAGTAATAAATATTACAGTTTTAAAAACTTGTGTTGTTAAGTGCTGTTAAGTTGGTTCTGACTCATAGCAACCCTGTATAAAATTTCCAAGAAGCGGCTGCTGAGTTTGAACCACCGACCTTGCAGTTCAAACTGACCTTATGGTCAAATGCTTATACTATAGCGCCACACCAGGACTTCTAAAAAACCTGTATGTTTACTCAACTGAGTTCTAGTTAATGGAACAAACATTTATTGAGATCATCTGTGTCCTGATGGAGTCCTAGTATGGTGCCAGAGGATAATCATTGGACCACAAAGTCGGTTTGAATTACAAGGTCAGCAATTCAAACCCATTTATTGTTCCTCAGAAACCCTATGCAGGATCACTATGAGTTGGAACCAACTTGACAGCACTTAATAACAACAGCACAATGTGCTAGACACTGTTCTAGAAACTGAGAATATAGTGGACAAGGGTTCCATGTATTCACATTTGGTGAAGGAAGGCAGCTAATAAACAACAAAAACAATAGATGAATGAGATAATTTTATGTTTTAACAGTTTTACAAAATAGGTCGTAAAAATCTTGATGGAGAGAATAAGAGGAGTAAGTATCATTGTCACACGAACATATCAGATGCTCTTGAAATTTACTAGTTGAATTGCTGATTATATAAAACAGATGTGTATGAACATCAATTCTGAATTCACACAAGTGAAAAAAAAAAAAAAAGGTCCAGGAAGCTGGGGCCATAGTTTGGAAAAATATATATATATATTTTTGCTCCATTTTATGAAATTTAAAGAAATGATAAACTACATAGAAAGTGTATTTATATTGAACTTCAAGATTACATTACTAAACTTTGGTAAATAAGTTTTAACTAACAGAGGGAGAAAAAAATAAAACAAAACTTGGTGAGGCATGGAAGAACTTACAGAATTGAAAAGAAGTTTAAAGAACAAGACAGACAAGAAAACCAGTGGAGCTGGAGTGGTTTGGGGTTAGTGTATGCAGATAGACTACAGTAATGGCTGAGATCCTTCATATCTGCCTTAGCTGTTATAACTTTGTGGTACTTTCCCACTCTGGACTGGGATTTCTGACCAGTTATGGGACTTGCTTTGGAAAATGGGATGCTAGTAAATGTGATATATGCTAAAGCTTGAAAAGGGTTTGCACAGTAGTGCCTGTTTACTCTTACTATTGCTTTATCACATTAGAATATCCTGGCCCAGCCTGCTGGAGAATGAGTCTCATGACCTAATCTTTTCCTGTCCCTACAGCCAATAGCCAGCTCTCAATCAGAGAAGCAGGTGCACTCAGCCAAGGCAGGAACCAACCCACCAAGCCCAGCCGAAATTGTTGATCTGCATAATTCTGAGCCTATTAAATGTGTATTGTTTTAAGAGACTGAGTTGTAGAATATTTGTTACACAGCATTATGTTGTTGTTAAGTGCTGTCAAGTTGGTACCAACTCATAAAGACCCTGTATAGGGTTTCTGAGGAAGAGCTGGTGAGTTTGAACTGCTGACCTTGCAGTTCAAACCAACCTTGCAATCAGTGCTTATCCTACAGTGCTACATCAGGACTTTATTCCCACATAACATAGCAGAATAGTAGAAAAAAAAATTTCTAAAGTGTGTATCACACAATGTGTCCTGGTGTGGTGCTGTAGGGTAAGCACTGAATTACTAACCACAAACCCATCAGCTGTTCTTTGGAAACCCTATACAGGGTTGCTATGAGTTGCAACAGGTTCCTCTGCACATAACAACACAACATATCACAAAAGGTTAACTGACAAATGCCTCTTTTAGGCCCAACTATTTTCAATCTTTGTGTCATTCTGCTTGGGATTCAAATTCCTAAGTTGAGTCATGTGTCTTGGCTAGAAGACAGTAGGTCACCATGATTGTCATCTCCACAAGACTTTTCCCAATGGAAGATGTCTTAAATCTCCTTGAAAGGCTGAATGAATATTGATTTGTCAAAAGTATTTACATGGACATTTGTTGAATAACAGTGTTTATTTGAAATACAAATATCTAAGTATCTGGATAGATACAAGGAAAAAGATAGTTCCTTTAATTTTTTAAGAGCTAGCTTGTCTAGGAATTCATTTATTCATTCAGTAAGCACTTTACTGAGTTACATGTATAAGGTATTGTGCTAAGATTGGAGATCCAATGCATTTTAAAAAATAAATGTTACTATTTAATAAAATATTTTAAATAAAGTAACAATGTAGAAATGTATATTTTCTATCCCCAAGATCATCACCATTTGAAGAGACAGTTGATGGATTTTGTGGGAAGTTTAAATATATATAGGATGATATGAGAAAATTGTGTGAGGAGCTCTTGACTCAACTTCAGAATCTCAAAGTAGAATAGAAAAGAGAGTGATAACTTGGACTGATCTTGAAGTTTTAGTAGTACTTAAGTAGGTGAGAACTGGAAAAGTTGTTCCAGACAGATGGGCACTGCATGTATAAAGACAAGAAGAATAAGAGAAAATGGCGAATTGAGAGAATCACTTGTGTGTGCTAAAATGAGTGATGATTGCATTAATTGATGAGAACTTAAAAGTAGGTGGTGATCGTGATAAGTCTTAACATGAAACACTAAGGAGTTTCGACTATAGAAATATATTGAATACTTTTGAAAGAAAGAATGGCATGCTCATCTTAAGAAATCACTTGGCAACAATATAGTTGGAGGATGTACTGGAGGGATTTGCATCTGGAGGTAGGAAAACTGGGTTATATGATAAGTTCTAAACTCAGTTACCTGTAGTGATAAATTGGCTAGGATTGATTTGAATTGGATTTAGGTATACAGAATTGAGCATATTTCCAAATTAAGCAACTGGATGTGCTCAGAAAGTAAGGAATGATGGAAAGTGAGGGATAATGGTTGGTTTATAGAGAGAAGATGAAGCCATTTTCCGTTGAAGTCTGCCTCTATCAATTTAAGAAAGATTTGTGAAACGCGGCTGTGCCTAATTACGCAGGAATGGGAAAATACAGGCAAGAAACTAGAGAACTCCCAAGTCCTTTATTATCCAAGCCAACTATGTCCAGAATAAAATTTAGTCATGGGAACTGAAGATGAAGCGAGGAGGTTAGTTGTATCCTCATTTCTGTGTGTGTGTGTGTGTGTGTGTGAACTTGCAGCATGAAAGAGCACTTAGAGAAGAAAAATCAAGGGACGATTCTACACTGTGAAGCAACCCTTAGATTGGATTTAAGTACTATTATTAAAGGATCAAAGACTGTATGTAGTGCTAAAGTTCGTGCTTAGCTTTGAAGTTTGTGAACTTCAAATGTATGTACAATATTGGAATAGCCTTGGAGACCATAAAATAGAGATTTTAAGCATCAAAATTATTCTTCTAGAGTCATATAGGGATGGACCAAGATTTAGTTATATTAACACCAGTAAATATGTTTAGAGAACTAGTTAGTACATTAAAATGCATGGTTTAATAATATTTAATAATGAAAGAATTTGCGACTTTAACAACTTATTCCAAATATTTGGATTTCAAAATTTTACTTTAAAAAAATTTTTATGGAAATAATTTCAAATTTACAGAAAATTTATAAAAAAAGCATAAACACTTATCCAATGATAGTTTAGCATTGTTATTATTTATATACGTTGACATTTAAATATTTTAACATTTGATAACTCTTCCTCTCTTTCTATCTCCCTTTTTCCATAAACACACACATATTTTTCTTGCTTTTTGAGTAAACTGTCCAGTACTTCAGTGTGCATTGACTAAAAATAGGAATATTCTCTTACATAATCCAGTACATTTACCAACATCAGTAAATGTAGCATTAACATAATACTTTAATCTATGATCCATATTCCTATTTTGTCAATGAATGCAACAATACCTTGGATAGTATCACTTCCCCTCCAGTACAGGACTTGTGTATTCGATTAGTCGAGTCATAACTCTCATTTGTTCAATGTAAAGAATTGTTCAACCTTTTTTTACATAGAATTTTTAAAAGAATACAGTCTCCTTTTAAATAGAATCTTCCCAATTTTGGGTTTATCAGATACTTCCACATGATTAGATTCAGGAAGCATTTCTAGTAGGAATACTACATGTAGTCCCCAACTAATCACTTATTCAAGCTATGTTGAATTGCACTTACAAGTGTCTTTTTGTTTTGTGTGTGTGTGTATGTATGTGCGTCTTATTGTTAACATAACATACAATGTTAAAATATGTGATGCTTCTTACCCTCAAAGATAAGTATTGGATTTATAAGGATATTGATAATAAAAGGCAATAATAATGGGGAGGGAGAGTATTTGACTTATAGCAGAAGTAGTTGACTTACTATGGAGTTTTTGGAATGGAATCTTGTTGTAAATTGGGCACTGCCTGTATGTAAGGAGTGCTCTGTCCTTCTCAAGGTATTGCAACTATAGGCACATGGTGTCTATTTGTTCCTTTTTGATGATGATGTTGTTGATCACCTCGTCAATTTGTGGCCCAAATTTTCACCTATGTGTTTACTGTATTTTTCTCTTGCACTTAATAAGTAATCTTAAATGATGAGCTATTTTAAGATGATGCAAATATCTTACTTCTTATCAAATTTTTCTGCTAGAGTTATCATCCTTGCCTAAACTAATCTTTCACATGATGATTTCAAAATGATAATCTGTCAACTCCAAACTCCACATTTACCAGTTGGCACTCAGTATTCTAACCTAAGTAAGAGCTCTTTCTTCTTCTCATATATCTATTTGTATACTAGTCTATTTATTGTTAGTTTGGACTCATGGCTTACTATTTTTCCAATGACTTGCAATTTACTATTGCCCTAAATTTGACCTATGAATCCTAATCAAGCTGTCTTTTGTGGCCCTGTGGTACTCCCCAATCATATTTTTGTGCATTCCTACCATTTAAGCTTTCTGCTCCCGTAAAGATTTACAGCCTTGGAAACCCTGTTCAGGGTCTCTGTGGGTCGGAACTGACTCAACGGCACTTAACAACAACAACAAGGAGCTCTGGTAACATAGTGGTTACGAATCGGGCTGCGAACTTCAGGGTCAGCAGTTCCAAACTACCAGCTGTTCTGCAGGAGAAAGATGAGGCTTTCTACTCCCGTAAAGATTTATAACCTCAGAAACCCTGTATAGGGTTGCTATGAGTCAGAACCAACTCCGCGGCACATAACAACAACAACCACTTAAGTACTAACCAGGCCCAATCCTGCTTAACTTCTGAGATCAGACAAGATCGGGTACATTCAGGGTGATACAGCCATTTTTGAGCACTCCTTACCTTCCAGATTCACAAGATTTAGATTTGATCATTTGAATTATGTAATGCCATAGGTTTAAAATAAAATGGAAACATTTTTTTCACATACAGAGCACATTATACTGATGAAAAGTAAACAGTTGCCTCTATTTAGCCACCCAAAGACAGACTCATCGAAGAAGTCTATTGTTGCTAAAGTTTTTATCAATTGAAAGAAAAATCATCTATAAATCATAGAACAATTTAAAGCACTTTAATAAATTCTTGCTTTGTAATATTTAAAGTTTTCTTTTGGTGACCCAATTAAAATAGCAGATTACCATAAAGAAAAAAATAATCTTGTTGGAAATATACATGAAATAAACAAAGCTTTGAAAATAATCTTCCTGAAAAAGAGCACCTAACTTTTGGGTCTAAACACAGAAAAGTTTCACTTTGTGTCTTTTTAGTTTTTTTTTTTTTTTGTGTGTGTGTGTGTGCGTATGTGTGTGTTGTAATGTAGCACTGTAGGATCAGCACTTGACTGTGAACCATAAGGTCAGCAGTTCAAACCTACCAACTGCTCCTCAGGAACCCTATACAGGGTCACTATGAGTCAGAACTGACTTGGCAGCACTTAACAACAAATATACTTATAACAAGGTATTTGAAATTTCTTGAGGTCTTTTGCTGTAGCTATTTGTTTTTAAATTTCTATAATTCAGCACAATCAATGTTGTTATTAGGTTCCATAGAGTCAGTTCTGGTTCATATAGACCCTACATACAACAGAACAAAAACCCTGCCCAATCATGTGTCGTCCTCACAACTGCTGTTACTCTTGGGCCAATTGCCGTTGCCACTGTGCTGATCCATCTCACAGTCATTTAAAAGTTAATCTTAACAAACAAAAAACAAAACAGTGACAATAATAAAAGTGCAGTGCTATTTGAGTCAAATAAAGCTAACTGAATTTAACCTGTGGGCTGCCACAAACTGGGGCTAACAGTGTGTGGGAAAGATCAGCATGGATACCAGAAGTTGTAGAATGATGTGATGACTTGGAAAATGATGGTGGTTCAAGTGAAGGTAAATCCAGATGGGAACCACTAAGTTCTGATTAAAACCTGAATCAACAAGAATGAGCAACAGCTGTGTATACGTTTTGTCCATCCAAGTCTTAAAATCAGTCCTGTGTGAGACTGCTGATGAAGACGAGGCAGTTGTAGGCTATATAGGCTTATTTGTTCTTGGAATCATAAACCTTTTTAGCTGATTAAGCTTCAGCATAGCTAGATAATTTCAGAAGGATACCTCAAGAAAAAGATAGTAGACTTCCTTCTTAATGGTAATTGGTGGCTTCTTGGACAATTAACAAAGTGAGAGAATGATAGAAAAGAGGAGAAAGAGAATGGAAGGGAGAAAGTGACAACTGTCATGAAGGAGGAAAGTCTTCCTCTGAAAAAGAGTTAAGGTTCAAAATTAGGAAAGAAAAGAGACTAGGTTTACTGGTTATAAAGAGACTGGAAGAACCTCAAGACTTTGACTCTTCATCACCCTTCAGGCCTGGAACCGAACTCATCTTATGACTCAATTTTCAACGAAGCACTAGACAGATATATAGTAGAGACAACAATAGTGTGTGCACAACCATTTGAGATCAAAAGGGCAGTGTTTACTTAAGAACAAAATTCAGAAGGGTTTGGGAAGAAGGAAGAATGACAACAAGAACTACAGGGAGGAAATGATGTTTTATGGATGGGATTGTAATTTTTTAAGCAAAAAATTAAGTATATGGTTTATTGAGTCTAAAACTGTTAATTGTTCTGTAAACATTCACCCAATTTACAACAAAAAGTTTTAAAGGAAAGGCAAAAAGAAAATGAGATATGATAGGTGAATAGAAGTTTACTAGGCAAAAGATAGGAAAAGAAACTTCTAGTAAAGGTAACAGCCAGTATTTTTGGCCTTGAGGTAGAAAGGTCATGCTATATTTGAGGCAACCAAAAATATGCAGAATGGGAAATAATTCTTAAGCTTCAGCACTCTTGTAATGAGTCTTAAAGTCCATGTTAATGGTGTGACTTTCAGTGATAAAATCATGTGAAATAAGAACATGGAATGATCAGATTAACCATTTTTATTTTAAAGTAGCATTTGTGTAAAAGTAGATAACAGAGACAAATCATAAGTATGCAGCTAGGTAAAATTTCACAAAGTCAACACACCCTTGTAACCAGTATCTAAACTGAGAAACACAAGCCCCGACACTTAAGAATTCCCTCTATCACTATCTCCCTCTCTAGAGTTGCCAGTATCTTAATTTAACTTAACTTCCAACCTTCAAAAAATTAGTTCTGTTTAAGTGAGAAATTAAGATTTTGAACTTGATGGATATGGAATTACAAAGCAAGTACTTTTTGGTGTCTGATTTACTTTATTCAACATCATATCTGTGAAATTAATTTACAATGATGAACATTTTAGCTCTGCTGCATGTAGAATTCCAGGGCATCTTTTCTGCTTTATGGACATTTGGGTTATATACCCTTTGTTATATATAAATTACAAATAATGCTACAAGTACTATTTTTGTATACATTATTTGATACAGTTAGTATATGTATGATGTATGAGTTTAAATTGGGTAATGTTTTCAAGGGCATTTCAACTTCTATAGGAAATAGAATAGAGGAAAAGCAAGAATAGAAAAAAAAGCAAGAAGGATTTTCCATTCTTCTCCACATTTCCCATGTGGAGAAGTGTGGAAAATCTATTACATTAGTTCAGGTACTGAGGTGATGGTGGCTTTGACTAAGGCGGTGGCAGTGAAGATGTCAAAATGGACTACAGAGAAATTTAGAAACATTGCCAATACTAAGCTGGATATAAGGGATGAAACAGAAACAAATGTCAATATTAATTCAAAAGTTTCTTGCTTTTTCAGTGTGAACATTGGTATTTAATTCACCGTTAAACCACTCTGGTTTTATTAACTTGGATGTCATTTGTGGAAGTGTATGAGTTACAATTGCTTGATTTCAAACTGTGAATTAAAATAGAAAATAATGGGTTCCAGTTTTGGTGGCGGCAGAGACAGAGTCAGGTAGGACAGGCTCTGTGAGGGAGGGGCTGAAAACCCAGAGAAGCTGCTTTCATGGAACAGCACCAGAGCTCTGGATCTAGTATTAAGTTCAGGGTGTCAGTTTCCTGCTCATGCCAGTGGAAAAATCATAGTATAAAGGAAAATACTGTGATTTAGGAATTGCTCGAGACATAGAACTCCCTCTGTGGCAGAGTTCACACGGCGGGGCCACAGCCAGACTGTCACAGGGAACCAGCACTAAAAGCGATGCAGTGGCATTTGCAAAAGGAGATGCAGAGGGGATTCTACACATTTTTTCCTCCTTTTCCCTGTCACACAATCTTTGCCCAGCCCAGACGCCTTCAGGCAGGTGGGTGCACACCCCCCCCCCCCAAAAAAAAAAAGTCCAGTGTTAAGCCCACAGTTTTTCCAATGGAATAGAGAGAAAGAGCCCTATCGGTCCCAAGGGCAGATTCTTTGGCAGCTGCTTATGACATCAGCCTCTGGGTTGCAGCCCTAAAATTAACTTGTGCGGAACCCTTTACTCCTGCATATCCAGCAAGAAAAAAGCAGACCTGTCAGGCCAGACAGATAAACCTTATCAACAACCTGTAAAATCTAACATAAAAGGATGTAACTGTCTTGAGAATTATGCTGCGCACATGCAGATACCTAACTAACCTTCAGAGACAAAAATAGTAGACAATCTTTCATCCATTAACTTCTCAATATCTATCTATGCACCTCTATGGTGGTGACTAGAGGAGGGACCTGAGTGAGTGGACACTCCCACCCACTGCTGGAGGCTTCTCTTGTGCACACACACTGCCTGTGTAGTAAAGCGACTGACTGGCTAGTCGGCCACAGTTTTATTTTTGTTTCAAAGTGATGGTTTTTGTCTCTGTTTTTATATTGCTTCTGCTTTTGACCTTTTGATCAATCATTTTTCTTGGAGGTGGGAGTTTTTTCTCCCAACATTATCCTGGAAGAGACAGCAATCGTGGCCATATAGCAAAGCTACAAGCATACCCCATAATATTCCACCATTAAGACAGGAGCCAATAACATCTGCTGAGCATTACACATGAACAAGGAAGCCTTCTCCTGATCATATCCACCAGGAGACACCCAGTAAGCTTAATAACAGAGCAACAAACATCCATTTAAGCATTAAAACTCCACACAACTACTGGAAATGACAAAAAAGCCCCAACAAAAGATCAGAAAATGTCCAAAACAGAAAAGAGTAACTGAGACAAATGAACTGGAGACAGAAAAGGCTCTCCATAGAGGAAGAGCAGGTTTTGGATTTGCATGAGAAGGAATTCAGAAGAATGATATTGAAACAAATTCAAATGCTCCAAAAAAGGGGTGGAGGAAAACAAAGAAGAAGTCAGGAAAGTACTACAAGAACAATCAAACAAGATTGATACAGCATTGGAAACAATTCAAAACCTGCAAAAAGAGGTCCAGATGATTAATAAAATATCAGAAATGGACAATACCCTGAAAGGGGAAAGGAGCAGAACTGAAGAGATCAAATCCAGAACCAGCAACCTGGAAGACAAATCTCTCAATACTGCTATGATATAAGAGCAAGCAGAAAAAAGGATAAAAATATCTGAAGAGAGTCTAAGATTAATGCTGGATAACATGAAGAGGAACAACTTAAGAATTATTGGCATTCTGGAACAGGAAGAATCAGAGAAGTCCACAGAAGAGATAGCTGAAGAGCTTCTGGAAGAAAACTTCCCTAACATCTTGAAAGACCAGAAGATAAACATCCAAAAGTCGAACGTACCCCAGGAAGGATAGATCCCAAAAGAAAACCACCAAGACATAATAATCAAGCTCTCCAAAATCAAAGACAGGGGAAAATTCTAAAACTGGCCAGGAATACGAGAAGTGTTACTTACAAAGGCAAGCAAATCAGATTAAGCTGTGACTTCTCAGCAGAAACCATGCAGGCAAGAAAGCAATGGGAGACATATACAAAACCCTAAAAGAAAAATAAAACTGCCAACCAAAAATTGTCTAACGAGCAAAACTATCAATCAAATATGATGGTGCAATCAAAGCATTCTAGGATAAACAGAAGTTAAGAGATTTTGTCAAATCCAATCCAGTGCTTCAAAACATCCTAAAGGGAGTTCTTTGGACTGAAAACCAACAAGAACAGACAACAACCAGAGACTGACATGTGTGGCAACACCACCTGAAACTCAGACGATGGATAGCAGAATCCAGAACAGAACAAAACTACAACAATGAATTCAAAGGAGCTGGGAGATCAACTGAAGATCAAAATAATATCAATGTCAAAGAAGGGAAAAATGTAGGAACAAAGATCCAGGTGGTTAGGAGATTACAGGATACAATTGATTGTCTTAAATGGAGAGAAAAGTTAATCGACTATAAACCCCAAAGAAAGTTAGTACTTCACAACTCACCATGAAAATGAACTTCTCAGCAGAACAAGTAAACATGAAAACTAAGAAAAAGCCAACAAGAAATAGCACAAAAAACACACACTCAACACAAAAGGCATGCAGAACAAAGGAATGAACAGCACTACCAAAAAATTAGCATAATAGCAGCAACTGATTCATACCTATCAATAATTACATTGAGTGTCAATAGATTGAATGCACCAGTGAAGAGACACAGAGTAGCCGAATGGATAAGAAAATAAGACCCTTCAATATGCTGCCTGCAAGAGACATACCTTATGCACTAAGACAAAAACAGACTAGAAGTTAAAGGATGGAAAAAAGATACCAAGCTAATTGCAATGAAAAGCAAACAGGAGTGGCAATACTAATCTCTGATAAAGTAAACTTTAAGACAAAAACTAGCATAAGAGATAAAGAAGAACACTATCTTATGATCAAAGGGTCAGTTGAGCAAGACGACATAACCATAATACATATTTACGCTCTCAATGAAAAAGCACCAAGATATATGAAGCAAACCTTACTAGAATTGAAGAAAGAAATAGATAAATCTGCAGTTATAATGGGAGATTTAAATATAATACTTTCAAACAGGGATAGAATGATCAGAAAGAAACTCGACAAAGTTACACGGGAACTAAACAGCACAATCAATCAACTTGACCTCATAGATATGTACAGAGCATTCAACCCAACAACAACACAATACACCTTCTTTTTCAGTGCACATGGAACATTCTCCAGAATAGACCATGTGTTAGGTTACCAAGCAAGCCTCTATAAATTTTCAAACATCAGAATACTACAAAGCATCTTTTGAGACCACAATGCTATAAAACTAGAAATCAACAATAAGAAGACCAAGGAAAAAATAAAGTCGAATGTGTGGAAATTGAATAACACCCTGCTGAAAAGTGACTGGGTAGTAGAAGAAATTAAACGTGAATTCATAAAGTTCCTAGAAACAAAAGAGAATGAAAACACAACATACCAAATTCTTTGGGGCTCAGTGAAAGCGGTGCTAAGAGGACAATTTATTGCAATCAATGTGCACATCCAAAAAGAAGAAAGAACCAGAATTAACACATTAACACAGCATCTCCAACAATTAGAAATAGACCAACAGAGGGAAACTACAGTCACAAAAAGAAAAGAAATAATAAAGATAAGAGCAGAAATAAATGAGATGGAAAACAGAAAAACTATAGAAAGAATCAACAGGACAAGAAGCTGGTTCTTTAAAAGGATTAATAAAATTGACAAACCATTGGCAAACCTAACAAAAGAAAAGAGGGACAAGACACAAATAACTCACATTAGAAACCACATGGGCAATGTCACAATGGATCCAAAGGAAATCAAAAGGATAATAACAGAATACTATGAAGAGTTATACTCAAACAAATTTGAAAACTTAGAAGGGATGGATACATTTTTAGAAAAACACAACCTACCTAAACTTACACAGAATGAAGTAGAAAATCTGAACAGAACCATAACAAAAGAAGAAATTGATCAACACTCCCAACTTAAAAAAATCCAGGCACAGATGGCTTCACGGGTGAGTTCTACCAAACATTCAGGGAAGAGCTGTCACCAATTCTACTCAAATTATTCCACAATATAGAAGAGGATGGAAAACTTCCTAATACGTTTTATGAAACCACCATAACCCTCATACCCAAACCAGGGAAGGGCGATACTAAGAAAGAAAATATTAGACCATTTTGCAGTCCCATCAAAAGACTTCACCAGAAGAGTAAAAAGTGAACATACAGAATGAGAAAATAACTTTTTGCAATGACACATCAGACAAGGGATTCGTTTCTAAAATATATAGGAAACTTCAACACCTCTACAAGACAAAGGTAAATAACCCAATTAAAAAATGGACACAGGACATGAACAGACACTTCACCAAGGAGGAGATCTGGGCAGCCAACAAACATATGAAGAAATGTTCACAATCACTAGCCATTAGAGAGATGCAAATCAAAACAACAATGAGATATCATCTCAGACCAACAATAACAGCAAAGATGAAAAATGCAGAGGACAATAAATGCTGGTGAGGATGTGGAGAGGCTGGTACCCTCCTACCCAACTACATTGTTGGTGGGACTGCAAAATGGTCTAACCTCTCTGGAAAGCAATATAGCGTTTTCTCAGAAGGTTGGAAATAGAAATACCTTATGATCTAGCAATTCCTCTACTTGGTATTTACCCACAAGAAATATGAGCCATAACACTAATAGATATATGCACACCAATGTTCAGAGCACCACTATTTACAATAGCAAAAAGGTGGAGACAGCCTAAGTGCCCATCAATTGAAGAATGGATAAACAAACTGTGGTACATACATACAATGGAATATTATGCTACCTTGAAGAACAATAAGGAAGCTGTAAGCCACCACGTAATATGAATGAACCTTGAGGATATTATGATGAATGAAATTAGTCAAAAAGGAGATATACTGCATAGGACAAGTACTGTAAAAGACTAAGAAAAAGAA
>NW_006408527.1:35380503-35402402 GCF_000296735.1 Chrysochloris asiatica | reverse complement strand
ATAGACTCAGGATAGCATGGGTTCGGGGGCGGGGGGGGGGGTTGTGGAGAGAAAATAATCCATAAGAAGGGGGAGGGGAATAGAAGAACAAGGTGGTTGGGAGAACAGTTAAGCAGGTTCTCATGGGCTAAGTGGGAAAGAGGTAAATGATGATGTATGCACAATCTTGAAATAACAGGTCTCCAGGATAAAGGGATTGAGGAATGGTTTGAAGGGATAAAAGAGGGGAATAATGTTAAGATGCTTAGCTGTCTTTTGAATTTTGGTTTCCCTTGCCTATCATTGTAAAATAGACACTTGAGGGGGTGAGAGAGAAAGGAATAGCCAGAAACATCATTACAGAAAGCTTGTAAGTCCATCTTCAGCCTATAATTGAATGGAATACTTTAAAGGGGGCTGGAAGTTGCCCAGTGAAAGAGGCTTCCTGTGGAGTCTTTGCATTGCGTAAGAACATAGGTGGAATCCAGAACCCCATCCAGAGTCATCCGAGGTTGAAATTTCCACTGGAAAGGACTAGTAGACCATCCTGGAACTGCTAGGAAAACAGAAGATACTTCATGAAAGAAAGACAGGCAGGAAAAATCTGAAACAATAACGGCAGTCTGATTGATTATTACAAGAACAAGTAAGCTGTTCGCCCAGGAGCCATCAAGGCAAGTGGTCAGGACCCCTCAGAGCAAACCCCCTTCCAAGACTGAGACTCAAGGGGAATACATGAGCAGGCATGTGGTCTGGCTGGTGACCATGGTGGTTGCTGGTAATGGGAAGAGGGGGAAAAAACAGCAATGAAGTTGCGAGCTAAGTCTGAACACATTCAATAGACCCCTGTGAACCTGGGTGGGACCTGAATGGCGAGCAGTATGGGGACTCCTGGGCCCAGAGGCAGTGACATGGCCACAGAGGTCTAGAGTGGAGAGTGAAGTATCCAGCTGACATGAAGTGAGGTGAGATGCACAAGTGGGTACTATCTACCATACTTGTAGATAGTACCCACTTGACCTGGCTTTGATGGCTGGATGATCAGAACTCTACTAGAAGAAGAAAGAAGAGAGAAAAAAAGAGAGTAACCTGCTATAGTTTGATGAACTTTACCTATACTTTTGGATGTAGTAGCTCCAAAAAAGGAACAAATCTTTACAGCAGGGATCATTCCCACCCCCTTGGTACACACGGTTGACAGTGATGGGCAGCTTAGACATTGGCTATCCAAAATGGGGGTCTCTAAAGGCAAGAAATGACTGGCTTCCAAGCTTTCCAGAGGGAGCCTAGTTCCACTGAATGATTTCCAATCTGTTGGGACCAGGCTGGTGAATGGAAATGGGGATAAGACTCTTGTGATACAATAGTGAATAACTGCTATCATGACTGACTGTGAGGGTAGGAAATATAGAGGTAGATGTTTTTTGACAAAGGGAGGGGAGTGATTGCTTTTGGAGCCCAGGAGTGGAGGTGCCTGGGACCATCAAGTGAGAAGAGTGGAGAGCAGGACCCTACCCAGAGAGGCAGTAAAGCCAGGGATGAAGACAGAGAGAATGATGTGGGCAGATCGAGAGGCTGGGGACACAGAATTTAGGGAGGGAAAGGGGCGGTGTGCTGATGGCTGGGGGGAAGGTCTGTGGGGTGTACCCTTTGGTTATTAGATGATGCATGGAGGAGATTGTAATCATTTCAATAAAATGAAATACAATAGGATGAATGTAAAACTGATATTCTCCCATGTAAACATCACACACACACAAAAAGAATGATTTTAGAAAGTCACCAAAAATCAGATGTAATTATTTGCATACAATTTTTACAAGATAAAAATATGTCCAAATAACAAAACAGGTAGATGGAGAAGAATTAGAATTCTATTCCTAAAGGAATTCAAGCTGTTTCACTTCTGTCATTGCTTCATAGATACTGAATTATAACTTGGTGGCTGGATATTGTGTAAAATGAATTGTTCTCAGTTTAATTTCTTATAGACCAATGACTCCATCGCCCAAATTGTTACTACAATATCTACCTTATCGGCAGTCTTAGTAAGAAAGGACTGAAGCTGAATGAGCTGAAAGCTCAGCCATAGATTTATGCCTGAGCATGGATCTGAATACTGGTTGAGATGCTAGGTAGAAAGTGGTATAGGAATGTCTGCTACCTTAGTTTTTAAAATAGGAATTTTGTTTTCATATCAAAGCTTAATTGATCTCTCACTAAAATTCAGGATAATAAGCAATATGTGATACAAAGATTCAGAGTTCCATTTAAATGTAGTTAAATTTTTCTTTCTTATCATTTAAAATTATATGTTGTTTATAGAAAAAGAAAATAGCTAAATTTAAAGCCAGGTGAAACCTGTGTTTTATATATCAATGCTTTAATTTCATCTGTATGATACTGTCATTGAAAAAAAAATTTTAATTTTCCTTATCTTTAAGTCTTGTAATTTATTTAACTTCATAGCACATATTATTTTTATTCTATTTTGCTAACAATCTGATCTTTTTATCTCTTTTGCAAAGTACTTACTTTACTTCTAAGAATCCTCTGTACAATCTCTGCTTTTCTTTATGCTGCCATGGCCCACTGGAGAGAGTACTAGGTACCTAGGGAGACATGAGTATGGAAAACATCATTGTTTCCCTCGGATCATCAAGATTTATAAGTATGGTGTGAGGAAACAACAACACACCCTTTTTCTGATTTTAAACCATGCGGTCTCCCTTTGTTATGTTTGAATAACTGTGTTTTGATCTAGGTTCTGCTTGAAAACAGTTAAGAGCTGCCATTCTTTGTAATGTTACCCATAATTTGCTATGATCCACAAGTTGAAAATCTTTGTATAGTCATTAAACACAGGTTATCTACTTTTAGCCAAGATCCATCTGACATCAGTCATAGTATCTCTTGCTCCATGTCCTCTTTTGAACCTGGCTTAAATTTCTGGCAATTCTCTGGTGATGTATGTCTACAGTGTTTTTTAAATTATCTTCAGAAAAATTTTGCTTTCATGAGATGTTAATGATGTTATTAAATAATTGATACATTCGATTGGATTATTATTCTTTGGAATGGGCAAGAGTTTGTATATCTTGTAATAGATTAGCTAGGTAGCTGTCTTTCAAATTTCTTGATCTATCAGTCTGATTATCTATCAGTCTAGCTACTTAGGAGCATCAGGATTTGAGAAAGGCTCAGCTTGTTGGTATACAGAAGACAAACCTTGTTTGCTGAAAGCAAAGAGGACTTCAGGCACTCACTGATGAAGACATAGACTACAGTTGTCAATATGGATTACAACTCAATATTTTATTTTGTTGTTGTTGTTAGGTGCCGTTTACTCATAGTGACCTTATGCACAACAGAATGAAACACTGCCCAGTCCTGCACCAACCTCACAATTGTTACTATGTTTGAGCCCACTGCTCCTGCCACTGTGCCAATCCAGCTTATTGAGGGAATTCCTCTTTTTTCTGACCCTCTACTTCCCAAGCATGGTGTTCTTCTCAAAGGACAGGTCCCTCCTAATCAAAAGCATAAGAGACAAAGTCTGGACATCCTGGATTTTAAGGAGCATCTTGACTACTTATTCCAACACAGGTTGGTTTGTTCTTTTGGTGGTCCATGGTACTTTTAATATTGTTCTCCAACACCATAACTCAAATGCATCAATTCTTCAGTCTTCCTTATTCACTGTCCAATTTTGACAAGCCTATGAGGTTATTAAAAATACTATGGCTTATGTTAGGCATACCTTAGTCCTCAAAGAAACGTCTTTTCTCTTTAACACTTTAAAAAGTCTTGTGTAGCAATTTGTCTAATGCAAACATCATTTGATTTCTTGACTGCTGCTTCTAGGAGTGTTGATGGTTAATCTGAGCAAAATGAAACCTATGACAATTTTTTTTTTTTTAAATTGGTCCAGCAGTAAGGATTTATGTTTTCTTTACATTGAGACAAAACCCATACTGAAAGCTGTGGTCTTAGATCATTATAAGTAAGTATTTTAAGACCTATTCACTTTCAGCAAGCAAGGTTGTATCATATGCATATTGCAGGTTGTTAATGAGTCTTCTTCCAACCCTGATGTCACATTTTCTTTGTATAATCCAGCTTCTTGAATTATTTACTTAGCATATAGATTGAATAAATACGGTGAAATAATACAACCCTGGTACACACCTTTCCTAATTTTAAACCATTCAGTGTATTTTTTTTCATTCTGTTTGAACAACTGCCTCATGGTCTATGTACAGGTTCTTCATGCACACAATTAAGTGCTCTGGAATACTTAATTCTTCACAATGTTGTACATAGATTGTTATGCTCCACACATTTTCATAGTCAATAAAGCACAAGTAAGCATCTTTCTGGTATTCTCTGCTTTCAGTCAAGATCAATCTAATGTCAGCAATTATATTGTTTATTCTACATCCTTGTTTGAAATTGGCTTGAATCTCTGATATTTCCCTGTCAGTGTATTATTGCAGCTGTTTTTGAATTATCTTTAGCAAAATTTTACTTGAATGCAATATTAATGATATTATGTCATGAAAAATGAGGGACTAATTTTCTAGCACTATATCTGACAATATTCTGGTGCTCTTCATCATGCTTCAGTATTCAATATTTTGGTGCTATCTGACAGTATTCCACTGCTATTCATGAGGTTTTCAGTGACTAAATATTTGGAAATAGTCTAAATATTTAAAGCCTTTTCACAGTGGGTGACCCTGCTGGTATTCAAAATACTTGTGACATAATTTCTAGAATCACAGCAACACGCAAGCCAATCACAGTATGACAAACTGACAGGTAAGTGATGGACAGTACAACATAAAACATACACACACACACACAGAGACACCCCAAAACCTCATAACTGGACCCACAAGTAACATCATGATAAAAAAAGGAAATACGAAAGTTGTCCAGGATTTCCTTTTGCATGATCAATAATCAATGCCCACGGAAGCAACATCGAGAAATCAAATGACATATTGCATTGAGTAAATCTGTTGCAAAAGACCTCTTTAAAGTAATAAAAAACAAAGATGTCACTTTGACGGCTAAGATTATCCTGAACCAAACCATGCAGTTTTCATTGCCACAGTCAAAAAGTTTGTGGAAAATACATGATTAAAAGATAATTTTTTTTTTTTGCCACTATCCTTTGATGTCTCCTTGTATGCATGCAAAAGCTGTATATGAAAAATGAAGACAAAAGAAAGAAGAATTGGTGCATTTGAATTATGGTGTTACGGTATGGGTGAAAATATTGAATGTACCATGAACTACCAGAAGAACAAACAAATGTATTTTGAAGGATGTACAGCCTGAACGTTTCTTATAAGTGGGGCTGGCAAAGCTTCATCTTACTTTCTTGGACATGCTATTAGGAGGGACTAGTCTCATTCTCTGCAATTCTGTCCATAGCTTCTCATGATCCAAACAGTTGAAAGTTTTGTATAGTCAATAAATCACAGGTTTATTCTGCTATTTTCTGCTTCCAGCCAATATGCATCTGATGTCAGCAATGATACTCCTTGTTCCACATCCTCTTCTGTATCCTGTTTGAACCTCTGGAAGTTCTCTGTCAATGTATATTTGCAGCCTCTTTTGTAATATCTTTAGCTAATTTTATTTTTATGCAATTTTAATGGTATTGTCTGATGGTTTCTGCATTCCATTGGGTCACCTCTCTTTGAAATGGTCACAAATATGGATCTCTTCCAGTCAGTTGGCCAGGTAGTTGTCTTTCAAATTTCTTGGCAGAGATGAGTGAGTACCTTCAGTGCTGTGCCAGTTTGATGAAAGATTTCAATTTGTTTTTCATCAATTCTTGGTACCTTGTTCTTTGCCAGTGCCTTCAATGCACTGTGGACTTCTTCCTTCAGTATCACTGGATCTTGATCATATGCTAACTCTTGAACTGGTTGAACATCGACCATTTCCTTTTGGTACAGTGACTCTTTGTATTTTTTCAATCTTCTATTGATGCTTTCTGCATCATTCAATATTTTGCCCAGAGAATCCTTCAGTATTGTAAGTTGAGCCTTGAATTTGTTCTTCAGTTCCCTCAGCTTGAGAAATGCTGAGCGTGTTCTTCCTTGTTGGTTTCTAACTCCAGGTCTTTGCACATTTTGTTATAATGTTTGACTTTGTCATCTCGAGCTGACCTTTGAAATTTGCTATTCAGTTCTTGTACCTCCTCATTTCTTCCATTTGCTTTAGCATCTTTACACTGGAGAGCAAGTTTCAGAGTCTCTTCTGACAACCATTTTGGTCTTTTCTGTCTTTCTTGTCTTCATAATATCCTTTTGCTTTCTTTCTTTATGATGTTCTTGATGCCATCCCACAATGCTTTTGGTCTTTGGTCTTTAGTGTCTAATGCATCAAATATATTGAGATGATCTCTAAATTCAGGTAGAATATGTTCAAGGTCATATTTTGGCTCTTGTAGACTTGTTTTAATTTTCTTCAATTTCAGCCTGAACTTGCATATGAGGAAGTCTGCCCTGGCCTTGTTTTTGCTGATGATAAAAAGATTTTCCACAGTTTCTTCCCACAGATACAGTCAGTTTGCTTTCTGTGTATTCCATCTGGTGAGGTCTATTTGTATAGTTGTCATTTCTTTTTTAAAAAAGTATTTGCAAGGAAGAAGTCATTAGCCTTGCAAAATTCTATTGATCTCCAGTATCATTTCTATCACCAAGGCCTTTTTTTCCAACCACTGATCCTTCCTCTTTATTTCCAACCTTTGCATTCCAATCACCAGCAATTATCAATACATCTTGTTTGCATGTTTGATTAATTTCAAGCTGAAGAAGTTGATAGAATTTTTTAGTTTCATCATCACTGGCTTTAGTGGTTGGTTCATAAATTTGAATAATAGTGGTATTAGCTGATATTCATTGTGTTGTTGTTGTTAAGTGCTGTTGAGTAGGTTCCAACCCACAGTGACCCTGTTAGGGTTTCTGAGGAGTGGCTGGTGAGCTTGAACCACCAATTTTGCAGTTCAAACCAACTTTGAAATCCAGTGCATTAACCCACAGTACCACACCAAGACTCCAGTCTTCCTTGTTGGCTTATAGATATTTTCTTATCACAGACAGCATTGTACCTCAAGACAGATCTTGATATATTCTTTTTGATAATGAATGTGACACCCTTCCTCTTCAATTTGTCATTCCTGGAAGAGTAAGCCATGTGATTGTCAGATTCAAAATGGCCAATGCCAGTCCATTTCACCTCACTGTTGCCTAGGATATCAATGTTTATGTGTTCCATTTCATTTTTGACAGTTTCCAATTTTCTGAGATTCATACTTCATACATTCCTTGTTCTGATTTTTAATGGATGTTTAAAGCTGCTTCTCTTCATTTTGAGTTGTACCCCATCAGCAAATGAAGTTCCTGAAGACTTACTTCATTTGTGTCATTCAGTCATCTCTACTTGAGGAGCCAATTCTTCCCCAGTCGTATTTTGTTTCTTCCCACCTGAGAGGCTCACCTTTTGGCACTATTACTAACAATGTTATGGTGCCTTTCATCATGTTTCAGTATTCCATATTCTGGTGCTGACAGTGCTCTACTACTTACTATTCATGAGATTTTCAGTGACTAAATGTTCAAAAGTAGTCAGTCTCTTCTTCCTAGTCTGTCTTTGTCTGGAAGGTCAGCTTAAACCTGTCTACTGTGAGTGACCCTGCTGGTATTTAAAATTTTCATGGCATAGCTTTCAGAATCACAGCAACACACAAGTTAGCACAGTACAACAAACTTACAGACAAGTGGTGGTTTAGGTTAGTAGTCAAAAACAAATCATTTGTGCCATCCAGGGACGAAAAGAGACAAATAAACTGGTATATCCAAAAAATGTTTATTTCATATGAAATCAATATAAAATTATGAATGTGGTATTTTACTATTTCATTTATCTTTGAAATCAAGGGTGGATTTTCTAGCTATTTCTCATCTCAGTTTGGATTTACCACATTTCATGAACTCAATAGCCACACATGTATTGTACAATGCATCTGCAAGTATCCACTAATAATTGGAACATGAAATGTACAAAGTATGAATCTAAGAAAGTTGGAAATTGTCATAAATGAAATGGGCCAGTTGAAGATAGATGTTTAATGCACTGTTGTTTCTGCTAAGTGTGCTCTTGATTTGGTTCTGACTTATAGTAACCATGTTCAGGGTTTCTGAGGAGTAGCTGGTAGATTTGAGTTACTGACTTTGAAGTTAGCAGTCCAGTGCTGAACCTGCAATGTGTTAGTGAGCTGAAATTGATTGGTATTGACAATTTTGAATTGGACAATCATATGGTCCACTACTACAAGAATGATGAAGAGGAGAGTGTCACATTTATGGTCATAAAGAATGCTTCAAGATCTATCTTGATGTACAGCACTGTCCATCATAGGATAATATCCATATGTCTGCAAAGAAGACCAGTTAATATGACTATTATTCAAATCCATGCACCAACTATTAATGCCAAAGAATAAGAAATTGAAGATTTGTACCAGTTTCTGCAGTTTGAAATTGAACAAACATATAACCAAGATGAATTTGTATTTACTGGTGTTTGTAATATAAAAGTTTAAAACAAAGAAGAAGATCAGCAATATGGCTTTGGTGATGGAAATGACACTAAAGATTACATAATAGAGTTTTGAAAGACCAATGATATATTCATTAGAAATACCTTTCAACAACATAATGGTGACTATATATGTGAATCTTATCAGGTAGAAGACACAGGAATCAAAAGAGACAGTGGAGAGGCTCAATATCAACAGTCAGAACTAAGCCAAAGACCTGCTGTGGAACAATCCATCAATTGCTCATATGCAAGTTCAAGTTGAAGTTGAAGAAAATGAAAACAAGACTACAAGAACCCTGTACAGGGTCATTATGAGTCAGAACCGACTCCATGGCACATAACAACAACAAGAGCCAAACTACAACCTTGAGTAGATCCTACCTGAAATTAGAGATCATCGTTAGAACATAGTAGATACATTGATTATTTATTACTAGTAACACCAGATGACTTGTGTGTTCATATCAAGGACATCATACAGAAAAAATGTAAAAGGTTGTTAAAAAGACAGGAAAGAAAGAAAAGATCAAAATGGATGTCAAAAGAGACTCTGAAATTTGTTTTTTTTTAGAAGAATTGGTGAAGTAAAAGAGCTGAACAGAAGATTTCAAAGGGTGACTGGAGAAGACAAAGAAAAGTATTATAATGAAATACGTGAAGGCCTGGGGTTAGAAAAACAAAAGGGAAGAACTCACTTGGCTTTTCTCAGGCTGAATGAAATGAATTAAAAAAATTATAACACTGGCATTGCAATACTGAAGGATTTTATGGGCAAACTATTGAATGATGCAAGAAGCATCAAAAGAAGAAGGAATACAGAGTCACAGCACCAAAAAATAGTCAACATTCAGCCATTTCAGAAGATAGCGTATGATTAAGAATTGATGCTAATTAAGGGAGAATTCCAAGCTGCACTGACAGCATTGGCCAAAAAACAAAATTACAGGAATTGACAAAATATTCCAACAAATGGATGCAACAACAATGGAAGCACACACTTGCCTATGCCAAGAAATTTGGCAGACAGTTACTTGGACAACTGACTGGAAGAGATGCATATTTTTTCCCATTTAAAAAAAAAATGATCCAATAGAGTGAGGAAATTATCAAACAGTATCATTAATATCACCTGCAAGTAAATTTTTGCTAAAGTTATTTCAAAAATGGTTTCAAAAGTACATTAACAGGGGACTGCCAGAAATTTAAACTGGATTCGGAAGAAGATGTGGAATGAGGGATATCATTGCTGGTATCTGAAGGATCTCGGCTGAAGGTGAAGAATACCAGAAAGAAATTTAGATGGGTTTTATTACCTATTTAAAGTCATTAGACAATGGATCATAACAGAATATTGATAACAAAGCAAGGAAAGGAAATTCCAGAACAATTTTGTTCACGTAGAATCTGTATTTACAAGAGACAGTCATTCATATGAAACAAAGGTATACTGAATCATTTTAAATCAGGAAAGACGTTCGTCTGGTTTGTATATTTTCATCATGCTTATTCAATCTGTATGTTGAGCAAATAATCCAAAGAACTGAGTATATGAAGAAGAACATGAGTTCAGTATTGGAAGAAGACACCTTAACAAACAAAATGAAACAACCTTGCTTGCTTAAAGTGAAGAGAGCTTAAAACACTTACTGATGAAGATCAAAGATACAGTCTTCAATATGAATGACACCTCAACATAAGCAAAACAAAACTCCTCACAACTGGACCAATAAGCAGCATTATGATAAATGGAGAAAATAATGAAGTTGTCAAGTATTTTGTTTTACATGGATACACAATCAAATATCCATGGAAGCAATAGTCAAGAAATCAAACGATTGGCAAATCTGCTACATAAGACTTCTTTAAAGTATTGAAAGAAAACAGGCCTCTTTGACATGTAAGGTGAGCCTGACTGAAGTTGCAATTTTCAGTTGCCTCAAATGCATGCAAAATCTTGACATTCAATAAGGAAGACTGAGGAAGAATTTGTGTATTTGAATTATTGGATTGTCAAAGAATATTGAATATGTTGTGAAATGCCAGAACAACGAACAAATTTGTCTTGGAAGAATTACAGCCAGAATGCTCCTTAGAAGCAACGGGGGCAGGACTTACTTTATCTCACATAGTTTGGACATGTTATTAGGGGGGACCACTCTCTGAAGAAGGACATCATTCTTGGTATAGTAGAGATTCAGTGAACGAAGAAGGATTTCAACAAGGTGGATTGACACAGTGACTGCAACAATAGCATTGATTCTTCTAAACATTTTATTGTGAATTATTTGAAGGTTTACAGACAGGATCATCAGATTTACATTCAACAAATTATACACTTTGTTTCATCTCAATGATTACAACGCCCTACCTGCAACAGCAGTTATCCTACTTCCATCCTGTGGCTCCCCATTTACATCTTATATTTTACAAATGAACAAGGCAAAAATATTTGATGTACATTTGCAAAACAAAAAATACATGTTCATGTAAATATCCAAAGGGCACATTCTACCAGCCAGCCTCCTGCCCGCAGGTGTACAGCCTTTCTCAGTCCCTGCACCTAAAGCTTGCAACTGCTCTATCTCCCCATAGCATTGGTTCTTGATCATATGCTACCTTCTGAAATGGCTGAATGGCTCAAACATAGCAATGGATGGTGAAATAACAGACAGTGTTTCCTTCTGTTGGATATAGCACAGTTATGAGTCTGAATGATCACTCCTCTGTCAGTTTGTCATACTGTTATGGCTTATGTGTTGCTATAAGATTGAACTCTATTCCACTGGTACTTTAAATACCAGCAAGGTCACCCTTAGTGAACAGAATTCAGTGAAGTTTCCAGACTAAGACAAACTAGGAAGAAGGAGAGGCAGATTACTTCTGAATGATTACTCACTAGAAATCTAATGAATAACAGTGGGACATTGTCAGATATAATGCCTGAAGATAGAACATGAATGAATAGTTGTGGAACACTGACAGATATAATGTTGGAATATGTGCCCCTTGTGTTGGAAGGCACTCAAAATATGACTGGGGAAGAGCTGCCTCTGATAGTAGATTTGACCATAATAATGTAAATCGAGCAAAGCTTTCTGGACCTTCATTTGCTGATGAGGCACCACTAAAAATGAGAAGAAACAGCTGTAAACATTCATGAATAATCAGAATATGTAATGTACAAAGTGTGATTCTGGGAAAATTGGAAATTATCAAGAATGAAATGGAACTCATAAAGATTGATATCATAGACATTGTTGTTGTTGTTGTTGTTATGTGCTGTGGAGTCGGTTCTGATTCATAGCGACCCTGTATAGGATTTCCGAAGCTGTAAATCTTTATAGGAGCAGAAAGCCTCATCTTTCTCCAGCGGAACCACTGGTAGTTTCGAACTGCTGACCTTGCGGTTCACAGCCCGATTTGTAACCACTGCGCTACCAGACAGTGCATGAGGCGACATTGGCCATTTTGAATCAGACAATCATATAGTGTACTATTCCAGGAATGGCAAATACAAGAGGAATGGCATAACAATCATAAAAAAGAACATTTCAAGGTCTATCTTGAAGTGCAATGTGATATGACAATATCCATACACCTACAAGTAAGACTAGTTAATACCACTTTTATTCAAATTATTGCAACAACCACTTAGCCAATGACAATGAAATTGAAAAATTCCAACTTTTTCAGTCTGAAATTGATAAAGCACACAATCAAGATGCATTGATAATTACTGGTGATTGGACTGCAAATGTTGAAAACAATAAGGAAGGATTGATTATTAATTAGAAAACATGGCCTTAGTGATATAAGCGATGCTGGCAATCACATGATAGAATTTTGCAAGACCAATGACTTCTTCATTGCAAATACCTTCTTTAAGCAACATAAAATGTGTCTGTATACATGGACCTCTCCAGATGGAATACACAGGAATCAAAGTGAATACATCTGTGGGAAGACACAGTGGAATAGCTTAATATCATCAGCCAAAACAAGGCCTGGGGCTGACTGTGGAACAGACCATCAATTGCAGGTATGCAAGCTCAGGCTGAAGTTGAAGAATACGAAAACAACTCCATGAGAACCAAAATATGACTTTGAGTATATCACATTTAAATTTAGAGAGCATCTGAAGAACAGATTTTATGCAGTAGACACTACTGACCAAAGTCCAAAAGAGCATGCAATGATATCAAGAACATCATGCAGGAAGAAAGCAAAAGGTCATTAAAAGGACAGGAAAGAAAAAAGAAAAGACCAAAAGGAGGTCAGAAGAGACTCTGAGACTTGCTCTTGAGCTTAGAGAAGCTACAGTGAATGAAAAATATAAGGTAAAAGAGCTTAAGGACAGCTCAAGAAGAAAAAGTCAAGTATTACAATGAAATTTGTAAAGACCAAGAATTATAAAACCAAAAGCAAAGAGCGTGTCTCAAGTTGAAACAACTGAAATAGGAATTTAAGCCTTGACTTGCAATATTGAAGAACTCAATGGGCAAAACTGGACTGCTAACCACAAGGTCAGCAGTTCAAACCCACCATCCACTTCTTGGAAAATATACACACGATCAATATGAGTCAAAACCTACTTGATGGCACGTAAAAACAGCAACAACAATATGGGCAAAATATTGAATGATGCAGAAAGCATCAAAAGAAGAAGGGGAAGGTAGTAATGAAGACATGGGCTGAGTTCGGCCATGTTCTGTAGCCTCCTACCGACCTTGAGATGGGAAAGAAAAGAGGAAGGGTGAGTTGGTCCGAAGTTTGGGGAGACATGGGAATTCCTAAGCCCATGGACACTGGCCTAGCCACTGGGGACTAGAGCTGAGAGTGAAGCATCCAGCTGATATGAAGTGAGGGGAAGCCAAACTTGCAAATAGTACCCATTTGACTTATCTTGGATGGCTTGATCAGAATTTGACTAGAGGAAAACTAAAGTAATTTAATACAGAAAGCAACTATAAATTGCTACAATTTGATGAACTTGACCTTTGTTTATGGATGTACTAGCTCAAAATACCAACTGAGAGGGAAGGAGTCTTCACATCAAGGATCAAGATTTGTAATTATCAATATATCCTGATTGCATGTTTGATCAACTTCAGACTGAAGAAGTTAATTGTTGTTAAGTGCCTTTGAGTCAGTTCTGACTCATAGTGACCCTGTATAGGGTTTCTGAGAAGTGGCTGGTGAATTTGAACTGCCGACCTTGTGGTTCAGACCAACTTTGTGGTAGAGTTCTTCAATTTCATCATCACTAGCTTTAGTTGTTGGTGCATAAATTTGAAAACAGTTGTATTAAGTGGTCTTTCTTGAAGATGTACAGTATAATACTTCAAGATAGATCATAAAATGTTCTTTTTGATGATGAATGCTATGTCATTCCTCTTCAGTTTGTCATTCCCAGCATAATAAACATGTGATTGTCAGATTAAAAATGAGCAATTCCAGTTCATTTCAGCCCACTAATACCTAAGATATTGATGTTCATGCATTCCATTTAATTTTTGACAACTTCAAATTTTCCTAGATTCATACGTAATACATTCTGTGTTCTAATTATTAATGGATGTTTGCAGCTATTTCTCTTCATTTTCAGTTGTGTCCCATCACTAAATAAATGAATGACCCTAAAGTTATTCTCCATTTGTGTCATCATGGTCATCTCTACTTTGAGGAGGCAGCTCTTCCTCAGTCATATTTTAAGAGCCTTCCGACCTGAGGGCCTCAACTTCTGGCATTATATCTGACAATATTCTGGTGTTGTTAATTGCTGTTGATTCAGTTTTGACTCATAACAACCTTGTATAGGGTTTCTGATACTACAAATCTTTTCAGGAGTAGAAAGCCTTATCTTTTGCTCATGGAATGGCTGATGGGTTCTAACTACCAACCTTGTGGTTTGCAGTCTAGTGCTTATCCCATAGAGCATGGTTAGGGAACACCCGGCCCATGGTTCATAGAATGCCTGCAAAATCATTTGTACTGGCCCTGCCAAGACAACTACCGTTCCAGTCATCACATTATAGCGGGTTAATAAATTTGTATGGCCCGCAAATAAAGTTATAAATATCTAATGGCCCTTGACAGAAAAAAGATTCCCTACCCCTTCATAGCGCCACTGCACTTCCATATATATAGAAAAAGGAGTGCTAGTGGTGTATTATATAAGTCATTGTTGTTAAGTGCCATTGAGTCGGTTCCGACCTATAGTGACCCTGAATTTTTCTTAAGTGTTATTGAGTTGGTTCCAACTCATAGCAATGCTGTATAGGGTTTGCAAGGTGTGACTGTGGGTTTGAATGGCCAACCTTGTGGTTAGCAGTCCAGTGCTTATCGTACAACACTATGCCATGACTCCATACAGATATAAATATAAATCTACATCTACATCTCTATCTATATATAGTTGTTGTTAAGTGCTGTTGAGTTGATTCTGACTCATAACGACCCTCTATGGGATTACAAGGTGGTGAGTTTGAACGGTCAACCTTGTGATTCAAACAACCTTGCAATTCAGTGCTTGTGATGAACATACTTTGGACATGTTGTCAGATGCAACCAGGCCCTGAAGAAATACATAATCCTAGTAAAGTGGAGGGTCAACCAAATGAGGAAGACCCCAAGTTGATGGATTGGTATAGTGGCAGCAGCAGTGGGCTCAATCATAAGAACAATTGTGAAGATGGTGCGGAGCAGACAACGCTTCCTTCTGTTGTGCCTGGGATCACTATGCATTGGAGCCAACTGGACTGCACCTAACAACAACATTATTGAGTGTTTACTGCATGCAGACTCTGTTCTAAGTACTTTATAAGTATTAACTAGTTTAACCCTCACAAGTAGCCTATCATATATAAGAACATGAAAAATGAAGGCACAAAGCAGGAGTGAAGCTTCTTCAAGGATATGTATTAGGTAGAAAATCCAGAATTTGAATCAAGGCAGAATTTTACAACAGACTGGTTGTGTTACACTGACTCTTACTCACAGCCTTTATTAAAGATCCCATGAAAAATTATGAATCTTAAAAGTATTAAAACTCTGAGTTTCAATATTTCTCTCAGTGATAATTCTGCCATTCATCTTTTCTGACAGTGATAGCATGCATGGATAAAACTTGATTGGGAAGTAGGTCTTTTGTTGGGGGAAAAAAACAATGAAGGGAAAGTACATTCAAACTAATTTTAATGTAATATTTGAGGGGCTGAGAAAAGAGCTGTTTGTCAGTACAAAGTTCCACAAACTTCCTGTCACTGAAAACCTCAGTAGAAATGTGGAGGTGAGGATACATAAAACCTGTGGTCACTCTAACTCCGATACCAAATAGAAAATGGATTTTGAGAGCTGCGGCATATCAGATGCTTGTCAAAATATTGGCTCAAGAGGGAACTTGTCAAAGAGGAGCTTGACAGGTTTTATTCTTGGGGGAGCACAGGAAAGACACGTTGTCATATGCAAGCCTGCAGACAATTAGGACAGAGACTAAAACATAGTATTTTACTTGGAGAAAACCTAGATTAAAACAAAAATAACAACAACAAGAAAAAACTCAGTGTGTGTTCATATACTACTTATCTCCCAAAGGAAATACTGCTATCATATATTAAACACATTCTGAAATCAAAATGAATTACTAAAAGAATAATGTTTGAAGTTATTCTTGTTGCACATTGTTAGGGATAACAGTTTCTATTTTTCTGCATCATTCTGACATAAGCGTCAGTCCATTTTGGAAGACCTCAGTTTAGTAAGGAAAAGAGGGAACTTTAGTACAAGTTCACAATCCCTCATCTGCCATTTTGAAAGCTTTAAATTCTCTACAAAGGAAAGTTTTTCATACATTTTTCATCAAAGTTATTTGGCTTCAAAAACTTACTTTTTGAACATGAGGTTGTGTATATTTATATTTATCTCAATTAGTGTGAATATTTAGACATTTTGCTGCAAAATCTTAATGAATTTTATTCTGTGTTGCTGCTTTAGACTCCACTGTGAGTATTACATGATAAACAGTGTAAGTACCAATTTATTTTACTCTAATCCAAAAATTTCTGAATTTACAAATTCATCTGGCTTTCAGGATTGTCCATTGATGGATTGTTGACTTTCATCAGCAAACTGAATGAGTCATAGACTTCCTATTTCTCATTTAGATTGTTTTCATATGACTTGTTCCTTTTAGAAGAAACATTGTTTATGAAGAGTTAAAACATTATAGAGCAGCCAATATGCAATATTTCTGAGTTGTTCTTTTTTTTTTGGAAACATTTAATTGTGGTTTGGTTGAAAGTTTACAGAACAAATTACTTTCCCCAACAATTCATCCACATTATGTTTCATTTACATTAGTTGCAATCTCTTCATTGTAATAGCATTCGTTCCACTTTCTTCCTGGATTCCCATCATCTTGTCCCTTCCTACCTTCTAAACTTTGTTTTTGGGCAAATGCTTTCCTTTTGATTTCATGAGGCTGATTGTACTGAGAAGCAATTTTCTCACAGGTGTTACGGTTCACTTTATTGTTGTTAAATGCTGTCAAGTGGGTTCTGACTCATAGTGAACCCTTATGGGGTTTCTGAGGAGTGGCTGGTGAACTTGAACCGATGACCTTGCAGTTCAAACTGACCTTGCAGTTCAGCACTTTAACCCACAGAACCATACCTGTCTATTGTTGGGCTAAAAGGTGATCTCTGCAGTGGGTTCATTTCTAGGTTTGAAAGGTGTTCAAGAGTCATAGCACTGAGAATTTCATCAATCTCTATCAGACCAGTATAGTCAGTGAAAGAGCCCTGGTGCTGCTGTAGAATAAGCACCAGACTGCTAACCTCAAGGCCGGTAGTTCAAACCCACAAGCTGATCCTCCAGAGAAAAAGGCCTTTTGACTCCTATAAAGATTTACAGCCTTGGAAATCCTATACAAAGTTACTACAAGTTAGAAGCTATTCAGTGGCAGTGGGTTTGATTTTTGGTATCCAGTCAGCAAGGTTTTCTTTTGGTGTGAATTTTGTTCTACATTTTGCTCCCAATTTGTCTAGGACTTTCTATTGTTAGCCTAACCAAAGTATTCTGTAGTGGTAGCTAGGCACCATCTAGGTCTTGTAGACTAATTGTTTCCTAGTGTCTTTTCTTCACTCTTCGCTCTGGACCCCAGTTGCTACTCATCAAAGTAGGAAGAAGAATATTGTCTTTATGGACTATGTTATGTCACTTCACTTAGAGGTTCCCTGAGACTCCGGCCCTAGGTTCACAAGCCCAGTAACTCAGTTTCTCAAGAGATTTGGTTATGGCTAAGATGTTAGCATAGCTTTTCTCCCTGCATGCTCTACAGTATACCTGAATATTTTAGTAGCACATACAGATATGTATATAGAGATATCTTCCTCTGCCAGATCTATATATACTGTGAATGTACTCCCATGTGCAATTCACACCTGTTCAGCTTACATATCTACCTCTGAATTCATTCATAATTAATTATTTGCCATTATTATTATTGAAGATTATGTATGTAATAGTATTTACCATTGTTGTATTTTTTTCACCCCAGAAAAAATGGTGTTTAATATTCTTTATCAATTTCATAATTCAAAAGCATCTGTGCTTTTTCAGTCTTCCCAATTTCACATGCACATGTTGTTGTTGTTGTTAGGTGCCATCAAGTCAGAACTGACCCATAGTGACCTTATGCACAGCAGAACGAAACACTGCCCATCCTGGGTCAACCTCACTGCTGTTGCCATGCTTGAGTCCATCAATGCTGCCACTTGGCCAATCAATCTCGTTGAGGGTCTTCCTCTTTTTCTCTGGCCCTCCACCATACCAAACATGGTGCCCTTCTCCAGCAACTGGTCCTCCTGACAATATGTCTGAAGTACAAGAGATGAAGTTTGGCTATCTTGGCCTCCAAGGAGCACTCTGGCTGCATTTCTTCCAACACGGATCTGTTTGTTCTTTTGGTACTGTCAATATTCTCCTACAACACCATAACTCAAAACCATCAATTCTTCTACGGTCTTCCTTATTCACTGTCCATGAAAATACCATGGCTTGGGTCAGGCGCACCTTAGTCCTCAAGCTGACATCTTTGCTCTTCAACACTTTAAAAAGCTCTTGTGCAGCAGATTTGCCTAATGCAATACGTCTTCTGATTTCTTGACTGCTGCTTCCGTGAGTGTTGTTAGTTGATCCAAGAAGAATGAAGTCCTTGGCAACTTCAATCTTTTCTCTGTTGATAAGAATGTTGTTTATTGGTCCAGTGGTGAGGATTTTTGTTTTCTTTACATTGAGATGTAATCCATACTGAGGGCTGTACTCTTTGATCTTCATCAGTAAATGTTTTAACTCCTCTTCACTTTCAGCAAGCAAGGTTGTATCATCTGCATATCTCAGGTTGTTAATGAGTCTTCCTCTAATCCTGATGCCACATTTTCCTTCATAGAACCCAGTTTCTTGGATGATTTGCTCAGCATACAGGTTGAATAAGTATGGTGAAAGAATACAACCTTGTCACACACCTTTCTTAATTTTAAAACATTCAGTGTTCCCGTGTTCTGGTCAAATAACTGCTTCTTGGTCCAGGTACAGATTTAACATGAGCACAATTAAGTGTTCTGGAATACTCATACTTCGCAATATTGTCCATAGCTTGGCATGATCCACACAATCGAAAACATTAGAGTTGTCAATAAAGCACAGGTAAACATCTTTCTGATATTCTCTGCTTTCTGCCAAGATCAATTGGACATCAGCAATGATATCCCTCATTCCATGGCCTCTTCTGAATCTGGCTCGAACCTTTGAAAGTTCTCTGTCTATGTATGATTGTAGCCGTTTTATATTACCTATAGCAAAACTTTACTCGCACGGGATCTCAAAGAGATTGTCCGATGATTTCCACATTCTGTTGGGTCACTTCTCTTTGGAATAGGCACAAATATGGATCTCTTCCAATCAGTTGGCCAGATAGCTGTCTTCCAAATTTCTTGAAAAATTGAAAGATTTCAATTTTTATTTCATTGGTTTTGGTGCCTTGTTCTTTGCCAATTCTTTCAATTCACCTTGGATTTCTCCTTCAGTATCATTGGCTCTTGATCATATGCTACCTCTTGAAACGGTTGCACATGAACCATTTCCTTTTGGTACAGTGACTCTGTGTATTCCTTCCATCTTCTCTGATGCTTTCTGCATTATTCAGTAATTTGCCTAGAGAATCTTTCAATAACAAAAGTTAAGGTTGGATTTTTTTCTTCAGTTTACCCAGCTTAAGAAATGCTGAGTGTGTTTTTCCTTTTTTGTTTTCTGATTCCAGATCTTTGTACATTTTGTTGTAATATTTAGCTTTATCTTCTTGTGCTGATTTTTGAAATTTTCTGTTCAGCTTTTGTACCTCCCCATTTCTTCCATTTGCTTTAGAATCTCTACCCTGGAGAGCAAGGTTCGGTGTCTCTTCTGACATTCATTTTGACCTGTTCCTTCTTTCTTGTCTTTTTCTTTTTTCAAGTTTTTATTGTGGATTGAGTGAAAGTTTACAGGGCAGATCATCAGTTTTACATTCAACAAATCATATACCTTGTTACATTACAATGATTATAATCTTCTCATGTACCATCAGCTAACATTATTTCTCTCTTCATTTTTTTTTTTCTTTTTTTAAACACTCAGACATATATAATTTACACCACCAAATGGCACATTCTGCAAGCCTGCTTCCTGGCCACCAGCTCTCAGTCCCTCTCTTTCCATGACTCTAGAGTCCTCAGCTGCTCCCTCTCTCCATGTTCCCATCTCTGCCTCCATCTCTGGTGTCGTTACTTCTCTGGATAAGGTCCTGCATTCTGCTTGTGCTCTTCTCCCTTGGTGGTCCTAGGGTCCTCTGTTCCTGGACTGTAAGATTATCTACTCCCCATTTTTGTTACAAAACATCTTCCTTTACAATTGTGACATTCACAATTAGTTGTGATAACAATTACTCACTACTGAATCTTTTTTTTTTTTTTTTTTTATTTTATTGTGGTTCTGTGAGATGTCTGTGGCTGCTCTTATCCTTCCCCTGCTTGGTCTCTCCCAAGATGGTGGCTCCAGGAACAGCTGAGCATCTTTAATTAGAAAGCAATGGATTTCTTACTTATGCTACAAATTCCCCTAGCTGTAAGCCTTCCAGCCTTCTAAATATTCCTTTATATGTGGTTCAGGGTTCTGGCACCATCCCTGAGACTGCTTGGTCTGGTATTCTGTGTTGTTGCTGACGTACCTCCTCACTGCACTCCTACCTGATCCACCATCTTGTTTGTTCTCTGGTCTTTTGTTTTTGTAATTTTGTGTCATTGCACATTTTTCTCCTTATGTTTCTACCTCCTTTTGTTTTCATTTCAGATCAGTCATCAGTGGTAGATGGACACCATCTTATTCTTCTGGGTTCAGAATTGTGGAAACTGGAGTTCACATTGTTTATTAGCCTTTTGGACTAATTGTTTCCTTGCATCTTTAATTTTCTTCACTCTTTCTTGCTCTGAATGGAATTGTTTGGCAATTATTTATGACATCTCATTGTCTTCTTACCTATATGGCTTCTGTCAATAAACCAGAACTTAATTTTATTGATTTCTCTTTGTAGTTAATATTTTGTTTTTCCCTGGCTGCTCTTTGGATTCTTCCTTTGTGTTTGATTTTGAAAAGTTTGACTATGATATGTCTAGGTGATTTTCTTTTGGAGTCTATCCAACTTGGGGATCACTGACCTTCTTGAATAGATATCTCCCTGTCTTTCATGATATTAGAAAAGTTTTCTGTAAGCATATCATTGAAAATTTGTTTTAGAGGGATGGCATGGCGTGTCTAACTAAGCCTCCATTTTGACCAGAAGTCCTGAGTCACTCTTGTAAAGAAAGTGGAGATAGAGTTCTGAAAGGTTATTAAAATATTGTTTCAAACTAAAGAAAAATGACTTCCCTTTTTTTCAGCATTTGAAGTTCCTCTGAAAAAGGGAATTAAGGTACATCTTCAAATGTTGGGAGAATAGGTGTCAGATGGTTAAAGACTTATTAAAACAAAATTTTAAACATATAGGTTAGTTATTACATCCCGAAGTTTAATTTAACTTAAAGCGGGAACTAGCCAGAAGACAAAGAAGAATGTTTCAAAGGATGTTTGAGAGATTATTGCTGTTACCTGCCATCTGATTATTCATCCCTCAATTCCTGATGCCTAAGAGCTCTGGTAGCGTAGTGGTTACGAATCGGGCTGCGAACCTTAAGGTCAGCGGTTCGAAACTACCAGCTGCTCCGCGGGAG
>NW_006408527.1:35376916-35379863 GCF_000296735.1 Chrysochloris asiatica | reverse complement strand
TTTTTTTTTTTTTTTTTTCAGATTTTTATGTACATCACCCCATAGTCTTCTTGCTTGCATGGTTTCTGCTGTGAAATCAGAGCTTAGTCTTATTAATCCTCCTTTGCAATTTTTAATTTTTCTTAAGATGTTTTCAAGATTCTTTCCTTATCTTTAGTTTTGGAAAGTTTGTTTTTACTATGTCTTGGTGATTTCCTTTTGGGGTCAATTTTGTTTGGAGTTCAGTCAGCTTCTTTCTTGATGTTAGGGAAGTTTCCTCAATAATTCTTTGACAATGTTTGTTGTTGTTTGGTTACTTTCTATCTGGAATTCTAATCACATGTAAGTTGTTCCTTTACATGGTGTCCCACATAATTCTTAGACTTAATTCAGATTTTCTGTTATTTTTTTCATCAGAATTATTAACAAGAATGGTTGTTGTGGAGTGCTGTTGAGTCGATTCCGGCCCATAGTAACCCTGTATAGGGTTTTTGAGGAGCAGCAGGTGAGCTTGAACTACTGACCTTACAGTTCAAATGGCTTTGCAGTCTGGTGCATTAACCCACAGCGCCACACCAGGACTCCATTAACATGAATTAGGAGATGAATATTGAGAGATTTACCTTCAAGTTTACCAATTCGGCCTTCCATTGACTAAATTCTACTTCTTTCATTCCTTCAGCGTATTACATATTTCTGAAATCTTAGAATTAATCTTCTAGATTTATTTTTTTCCAGGTCATACTTTAAAAAAAACATTATTATTATTATTTAAAGGTTTTTATTGTGGATTAAGTGAAAGTTTACATCAGTTTTGCATTCAAGAAACAATGCACCCTGTTTCATTACAATGGTTATAATCCCCTCCATGCACCATCAGTTAACAGTATTTCTCTTTATTCACTTTAGACCCCCCCTTTTTTTCCCCCTGAACACTCAGGCATATATAATAATTTACACCACCAAAGGGCACATTCTGCAAGTTTGCCTCCTGGCCGCCAGCTCTTAATCCCTCTCTGCCCATGAATCTAGAATCCTCAGTTGCTCTCTCTCTCCATGTCCCCATCTCTGCTGTTGCTGCTTCTCTGGATAAGATCCCGCATTCTGTTTGTGCTCGTTTCCCTTGATGGTCCTAGGGGCCTTTGTTTCTGGACTGTAACATTGACTACTTTCCTATTTTTGTTACAAAACTTCTACCTTTATAGTTGTGACAGTTGCAGTAAGTCTTAAAAACAAATACTCACTATTGAATCATAAGTCTTATCCTCATGTCTTTTCACCAGTCCCATCTAGACAAGATGAAAACTATTCAGTGGGGACTCTTTCTTCCCCCACACTATTAAACTAAACTCCCCCTTGAAACCTTGTAAACCAGTCACTTTGTGCTTTTATTGCCCCCTCATTTCAGGTAGCCAATATCTAAGTTGCCCATCCTTATCTACCCTGTGTACAGAGGGGATAGATAGCATTGATAACTTGATGTGAAGACACCTTCCCTTTCTCTTGGTATTTAGAGTTACTACCTCCATGAGTGTAGGTCAAGTTCATCAAATTTACTGTCATTTCCTTTATCAAAAATTGTTTTGTTCTTTTTTTATCTTCCTCTAGTTGAGTTCTGATTATGAAGCCATCAAGGCTAGGTCAAAAGGGTACTATCTGCAACTTTGGGTGTTCGTGTGCGACTCCTCTCACTTCCTATCATCTGGATGTTTCACTCTCAGCTCTGTCCCTCTGTGACTATGTCCTTGTCCATGGGACCAGGTGTCCCCAGATCTTATCACACTTGGGCCCACCCAGCCCTTCCTCTTTTCTCTCTCATCTCCAGGTCAATGGGAGTGTGTGGAATGTGGTTGAACTCAACCCATTTCTACATTGCTGCCTTTTTCCCTCTTCCACTCACCAGTAGATCATTGTGGTCGCCAGCAAGTTTACATGCCTGCTCATGTGTTCCCTTTGAGTTTCAGTCTTGGGGGGAGTTTGTCCTGAAGGAACTTGATTGCTTGCTTTGATGGCTTCCTGGTGAAAAACTTGCTTATTCTTGTAGTAACCAGTCATGCTGCCATTTTTGTTTTGTTTTTTCCTGATGTTCTTTCTTTGAAGCTGTATCTTCTGTTGCTATAGCTGTTCCGGGCTGGTCTGCTTGTCCTTTCTAGTGGGAATGTCCCACCTTAGAAGGTTCTGGATGGGGCTAATCTTCTGGATTTTTAATTGCTATCTTTCTATGGTTTCCAATATTTCGTTTGTTAGCTTTTTCTTTCATTTTCCTTTAACTTTTTGTTGTGAATTAACTAAAGGTTAACAGATAAGATCATCAGTTTTACTTTCAACAAATTATACTGCTTCATCTCAATGACTACAATCCTCTCCCTGCAATAACAGTTATCCTAATTCCTCTCTTTGGTTTCCCTTTTACATCTTATATTTCACAAATGAACAAGGCCAAAATATTTGATGTATACATACAAATAAAAAATTTATATTCATTTAAATGTCCTAAGTGTGGAGTACTGGTGTGGCACTGTAGGCTAATGCATCAGACTGCAAAGTCAATTGAACTGCAAGGTCTGCAATTCAAGCTCACCAGCTGCTCCTTGGAAATCCTATACAGGGTTGCTATGTGTAGGAATCGACTCGATGGTACTTAACAACAACAACAACAAGGGCATATTGTATAAACCAGCTTCCTGCCCACAGGCACACAGCCTTACTCAGTTCTTGGGCTTAGAGCCCTCAGCTGCTGTATCTCTCCATGCCATCACATCTGCCACTGTCTCTGCTGTGTGGCTGCTTTTTAGGTAGGATCTCATGTGTCGCTCTTGCTTTTCCTTCTTGATGTTCAGGGTTTTTTTGTTTTTTGTTTTGTATTTTTTAAAGGTTTTTATTGTGGATTGAGTGAAAGTTTACAGGGCATATCATCAGTTTTACATTCAACAAATCATACACCTTGTTTCATTACAATGATTATAAT
>NW_006408527.1:35365327-35376771 GCF_000296735.1 Chrysochloris asiatica | reverse complement strand
AAAACACCACTCAGGTATATATAATAATTTACATCTCCAAAGGGCACATTCTGCAAGTTGGCTCCTGGCCACCAGCTCTCAAGCCCTCTCTTCTTAGTCCATGAATCTAGAGTCCTCAGCCACTCCCCCTCTCCATGCCCCCATCTCTGCCTCCATCTCTGGCACTGCTGCTTCTCTAGATAAGATCCCGCATTCTGCTTGTGCATTTCTCTCTTGATTGTCCCAGGGTCCTCTGTTTCTGCACTGTAAGATTAACCACTCCCCCTTTTTTTGTTACAAAACTTCTACCTTTATAATTGTGATAGTCGTGATTAGTCATGATAACAATTATTCACTATTGAATCTTAAGAATCTTATCCCCATCTCTTTTCACCAAACCCATCTAAACAAGATGGCAGCTATTCAGTGGGGACTCTTTCTTTCCCCCGTACTCTTAAACTAAACTCCCTCTTGAAACCTTGTAAGCCTGTCACTTCGTGCCTTTATTGTCCCCTCATTTTAGGCAGCCAGTGTCTAAGTTGCCCGTCCCTATCTACCCTGTGTACAGAGGGGATAGCATTGATACTTGATGTGAAGACTCTTTCCCTCTCCGTTGGCATCTAGAGTAACTCCTGCTCTGAGTATAGGTCAGGTTCATCATGAAGATGTATCTTCTGTCACTATAGCTGTTCCAGTCTGCTTGTCCTTCCTAGTAGGGAATGTCCCACCTCATAAGGTTCTGGATGGGACTCAGCATTCCTCCTAAGGTTCTATACTCTGTAAAGGCTTTGCACGAGGCCTATGTTACTGGGCAAGTTCTAGAACCCCTTTTAGGTATTCCAGTCAGTTATAGGCTGAAGACGGGCTTACAAATTTTCTCTAATCATGTTTCCTAACATTCCTTTCTATCCCACTCATGTGTCTATTTTACAATAGTTGTTGTTGTTATGTGTCATGGAGTCGGTTCCGACTCATAGCGACCCTGTATAGGGTTTCTGAAGCTGTAATCTTTATGGGAGCAGAAAGCCTCAGGAAATAGTAGGCAAGGGAAACTAATATTCATAAGGCAGTAAAGGATTTTAATATTTTTTACCCTCTTCAAGCTATACCTAGATCCCTGTATCCCAGAGCTCTGTTGTTCCAAGGTTGAGAATGCATAACTATTTGCCTCTGTCCCACTAGGCCATGCAAACCTGTCTCAGTGTTCCCCTATGTATCTTGTTCTTCCACCTCCTCCTGCCTTCTTGTATTGCCCTCCCCAACACTCAAAGTAAACTCCCCCACCCCAACCCCATTGTGGTTACCTTATATTCCATTATCTCTTCCCTCCATTTAAGACAGTCTATTTTATCCTGTAATCTACCTGACCTTCTCACCACCTGGGTCTCTGTTCCTCTGTGTTTACCTTCTTTCACATTGTAATTGTTTTGATCATAGACTGGCCTCCCAGATCCTCTGTTCTTATAATTTTATTCTGTTCTTGACTCTTCCATTTGTCGACTGAGTTCAGGTTGATGCTACCACGTACATCATTCTGCATTTGTTGTCTGTTCTTGTTGGTTCTCAGTCCACAGAACTTCCTTTAGGATGTTTTTCATAGTAGGGTTGGCTTTGGAAAAATCCCTTAGCTTCTGTTTATCCTGGAATGATTTGATGACACCATCATATTTGATTGACAGCTTTACTGGGTAGAGGATTCTTGGGTGGCAGTTTTTTTTCTTTCAGGGTTTTATGTATGTCTTCCCATTGCCTTCTTGCTTGCATGGTTTCTTTTGAGAAATCCGAGCTTAATCTGATTTGCTTGCCTTTGCATGTTATATTTCTCTTTTCCCTAGCTGCTTTCAAGATCCCGTCCTTATCTTTGATTTTGGAGAGCTTGATTATTATATGTCTTGGTGATTGCCTTTTAGGGTTGATTCATCCTGGGGTTCGATGAGCTTCTTGAATGCTTATCTTTTCATTTTTCAAGATGTTAGGAAAATTTTCTTCCAGAAGCTCTTCAGCTCTCTCCTCTGTGGACTTGTGTGATTGTTCCTGTTCTGGAATGCCAATAATTGTGTTGTTCCTCTTCATTTTATCCAACATGAATCTTAGGCCTTCTTCAGATTTTTTATCCTTTTTTATATTTGCTCTTTTATCTTAGTAGTGTTGAGAGATTTATCTTTTAGCTTACTAGTTCTAGCTTCTCGCTCTTCAATTCTACTCCTTTGCCCTTTCAGTGTATTGTCCATTTCTGATATTCTATTATTAATCGTTTGGACCTCTTTCTGTAGGTTTTGAATAGTTTCCAATGCTGTATTTATCTTATTTGATTGTTCCTATAGCACTTTACTGACTTCTTCCTTATTTTTCTCAACTCTATTATATAGTGTTTTAATACATTTTATAATCATTTTTCTGAATTCCTTCTCTGGCATTTCCAAAGCCTGCCCATCTTCCAGTATGGAGTGTAGGTCTCCTTCCAGCTCATTTGCCTCAGTCACTTTATCCTATTTCTGGACATGTGCAGATATGGTCATCTGCTTCTGTTTTTTTGGGAATATTCAGGGGTTATCTGTGGCCTTAATATTTAGATGGGTATGTATTTTGGTATTTTTTATGCTTTCTGATTGCCTCCAGGTAGATGTGATCAGGAACTGGGCTTCCGTTTTCACTCTTCTTCTTAAGATATTTCAAGATGTCACTGTTGGTCATTATGACATAACTTAGGATATAATTTTCGTCCTATTTCCTTTTTTTGTCTGCTTGTCCTGCTCCACAATCCCCATTCAGGCCTTTTTTCTAGTTATAAACAGTTCAGGGCCAGCTGTGGCCGTTTGGTTTTAATTGGAAACTGTCTCTTTAAATTTCAAGGAGATCTGTGAGCATGTGTAGTAGAACCCTCCAAGGGTGGGACTGGAGTGTCCACTAGCTCAGGCACCCCTATAGTCACATAGCAAGGGACCAATGAACAGATACCAAAAGAAAAGAATGTCCACACCTGTATCTCTGCGGTTCTGCCAGGCGTTCATGGCTGCTCTGATCCTTCCCTCACTTGGTCTCACCCAAGATGGTGGCTCCTGGAGCAGCTGAGCGTCTTGAATTAGAAAGCAATGGATTTCTTGCTTCTGCTGACAAATTCCCCTAGCTGAAAGCCTTCCAACCTTCAAATTATTCCTTTATACGTGGTTTAGAGTTCTGGGACCATCCCCTGAGCCTGCTTGGTCCTGTATTCTGTGTTGTTGCTAATGGAGCTCCTTACTGCACTTCGACCCAATCCGCCATCTTTTTTGTTCTCCTGTTCAGTTTGTTTTTGAGATGTTTTCTTAAAGTTTTTCTATGTTCTTCTTGCTTTCATCTGCAGCTTTTCTACTCATTCTCTCAGTCCATTAATGGTACCTAAATATAATCTTCTAAGTTCCTTATCAGATAGTTCCTTATCATTCTTTCTGGTTTTATATTTTTTGACTGTATTTTGATCACTTGTTTGAACTACTTTGTGTTGTTCTCCCTGTAAGCTTAAATTGCCTGTTGACCCTCAGCCATTGTGATGGTGGCATTATGTTTATATTGGATTGAAGGTTGCATTCTGGTGTGCTCTTAGGTACATACCACCCATCTTCGGGTGGGTGTGATACAGAGTATAAGTGTATACACAGTTCTCTGATGGCTGTTTTTGTAATGTACAAAGTTCAGAGTGGATTTGTCTGATGTTGGCTGCTAATTATTGAACAGGTGGTACAGGAGTGGGTAGTGGGTAGAGCTGCAGGAGGCATGGATGTGGCTGGGTCATATGGGCCCAATTACTGTCTCCCCAAAGCAGACAGCAGCAACAAAAACCTAATGAGGTGAAATTCACAAGCCTCCATATGGGAGCGTAGTATGCCCAGTGCCCAACTCTAGTCAAATAGAGGCTGGAGAGGGCAATGGCTGGCCATGCCCAGAGCCACCATAAGTGTGTGGGGAACAAGGGAGAACTGTACCCCCTTGCCACCAACTTTCAGCACCTGTTCTCTGCCTCCAGGCAGCTGTGCAATCAACAACTGTCCGGCAAAGCTCAAGATGACTCCACTGTGCCAGGTCAGAAGACAGCCCACCCATCTTTCTCCTCTCTTGTATTTCTGCTCATCTTCCTTTTCCAGTCAGTATTCAATCCACTTCTCTCTATCCCTTACTTTTCATAGAAAGGTGAGGCTTTTTGTGCCCGCAAAATATTTTTAAAATCTCAGAAACGCTATGAATCGAAGCTGACTTCACAGCATTTAACAACAGAACAATTCTTTCATTCGAATCTAAGGGTTTCAGAATCACTATCCATATCTGTTTCACTTGGTCTCCTGTGTTCCTGTTCCTGTTCCAGAGGATCTGTTCAGTGCATCTGTTTACTTTGCCATCTTGTCCAGAAAGAACACTAGTTTGCTATTATTATTATTATTATTATTATTATTTCCTTCCTAAAGCACATCCTTAGTTTGTGGAACTGCAAGATGCTCCAGAGTCACCTTGTCTATTTCCTATCCCAGTCCTAGAACCAGGCATTACTCCTAGAGGCCCTGCTCCCTTTCATTGAGATTACTATTAGAAAGAAATATCTGAGTGCTAAATGTGCTTATTGCTGCCATGTGTTGCTTTTTTTAGGTCCACTCAGTTGGAGAGCAAAGAAGTATGTGTGTATTCTGATCTGTAGCTAAACACATATCTATAAATATTTTTATATGTAGCCATCTGTATCTATATTAAGTTAAACATGAGTTCTTTTTAATTTCTCTAATTCATTACCAAATGGATCATCCAGCCCTCATCTCCTTGCTTTTCTATAACTTCCCACTCTAAAAGTAAGAAACCACTATTTGGCATTCATTTACTTAATTGCTAAATTCCATTATACATGCATAGCAATATCAGTTTTGTTAAGGCATACCTCTCTGGGATACAGCTTGATCAAATAGAATACAATACTTAATGTGAAGTTCTTTTGGTTATTCTTACAAACTGCATTTTCAAAGGTACTTAGGTCAGCATCTTTCCCCCAACAACATTCAATGAGGTTGTTAGATACCTTTGCAATACAATTAGATTCAGTTAGATTCTCTTGTCAAGTCTGCAATCCTTCCTGGGATTCCCAGACTTCCTCAAAGATATTTTAAAAAAATTTTCCTATACATTAAGATTTACTCTTTGAGTTGAAAACTTCAAAAGAGTCTAAAGATTGCATAATGTCATATGTCCTCTATTACAGTATCCTACAGAATAGTTCTATTGCTTCATCTATTCATCCTTTCCTCCCTCAAACAAACCACTAGCTACCAATGATCTTTTTACTGTATGTTGAATTTTGTTTTTCTGGAATTATACAGCAGTCCTTGTGGTATTGTTGGATAAACACTGGACTGATAACTATAGGTTAGCTGTTAAAACCCAGCAGTCAATCCTCAGGAGAGGCTTTTTGCCCCCATGAAGATTACAGCCTTGGTAACCCTAAACAAGTTTGTTATGGGTTGGAATAAACTCGATAACAGTGGGTTTGGGTCTTTTGGGGGTAGAGTTTTGCCTTTTCCTGCATCACGTAATATGTAACATCTTTCAGACTGGTTTATTTAATTTAACAGTATGGATTTTAATTTCCTCTATATTTTAAAAGTAGTCCTGGTGTGGCTCTGTACGATAAGCATTGGACTGCTAACAGCAAGATCAGCGGTTCACACCCACCAGCCACTCCTCAGAAACCCTATGCAGGGTTATTAAGAGTCAGAACTGACTTGATGACACTTAACAACAGACGGTTAAGCATTGGGCTACCAACGGAAAGGTCTGCTGTTCAAACACACCAGCCACTCCATAGAACAAAGATGAGTCATTTTGTTTCCATAAAGATTACAGCCTCAGGAACCCTATGGCAGTTTTTTTTTTTTAAATAAATGTTTTATTGTGAATTATATGATAGTTTACATGGGAGAACATTAGTTTTACATTCATTCTACATGGTTACAATTCCCTGCATGCATCATCAACCAACCAAAGGGTATACCCTGCAAGCCTGCCCCCTACACTACTCCCTCCCGCCAACCCCCCCCCCCCCCCGCCCGAGTCTTCAGCACACAGTTGCTATCCCTCTCTGGATCTAAAGCCCCCAGCTGCTCCGTCGCTCCATATCATCATCTCTGCCTCCATCTCTGGCATCACTGCTTCTCTGGGTAGGGTCCCACTCTCGGACCTCTGCTCCTAGACTTGAAAGTTAATTACTCCCTTCCTTGCTATAAAACGTCTACCTTTACCTTTCCAGCCCTCACAATCAGTCTTGATAACAATTATTCACTATTGTATCACAAGAGACCCATCTGCATTTCATTTCATCAGCTCCGTCTAGACAGATTGGATAGTGCTCACTGGAGATTCTGCCTTCCTCCATGCCCCCTGGCTCTACGAGGAATCCTATGGCACAGTTTTACTCTGTGACTGTGAATTGAAGTCAACTTGATGGCAGAGGGGGTTTTTAGTTCTATGTCTTAAATCCTGGTGGCTTAGTGGTTACATGTTCTGTTGTTAACTGAAACATCAGCAATTTGAACCCATCAGTGACTCTTCATATTGGAGAGAGACTTGGTGTTCTGCTCCTGTAAAGATTATAGCCTTGGAAACTCTATGGGGCAGTTCAAGTCTGTCCTGAAAAGTCACTACAGGTCGGAATTGACTTGGTGGCACACAACAATTATGTCTTGAATGTTAATGAGTTTCTTTTTATCACTAAATAGTAATCAAGTGTATGGATAAATTGCAGTTTGTTTATCCATTCACCTATTGTAGAATGTCATGATTATTTGCAGACTATAGCTAAATAAAACTGCTTTAACATTCATTTATAGGTTTTTATTTGGATATAAGTTTTCAGCTCAGTTGCTGAATAGGAGCACAATTGGTAAATAGAGTTTTTAATTCTCATGGAATCTAGATTTCTGATTCCATTGAGTCTTAAATGACCTACCCAAACTATTGCCTTAATCCTTGAGAAAATCCTTTTGACTTTATTCTTTGAGAAAACTGATCTTAACTAGTAAAGAATGTTTGTCTTTGACGTTGTATTCTTTTATAGAATTATATATGTGCTATTTCAATAAATAGCAGTTGCAAAGGTCAGAGTATGATTTAGCTTCAAACAGTAATTATTTTAATTGCTTCAAAGACAATGCTATATGGAATCCTATATGCCACCATTATTTCATCAGTTCTGTTCTGGCCTTTTTTCATAAAAATGTGTAATTATTAGTGATAAGTTAGAAAATAGAAATCTGTGAAAGGTCTTTCTTCTTTGGAACCTTTTTGACTCTCTAGTTGGAAGTGTTGCCCTGATTTGTAAATTCATAATAAAAAAACTACTCAATTTCTATTTTTGGTTTAATATTATTTTTGATTTAACAATGCTAAGACTTTGTTAATGTCATAAGAAATTGCCAAACTATCTTCCAAAGTGTCTGTTCAGATCACTGGTTCATCATTGGAATGTTTGATTTTTTAAAAGTTAGTGATTTTATAAGCTCTTTATATATATATATTTGATTTTTTATGTGTGTGTGTTTTTTTTTTTAAATGTTTTATTGTGAATTATGTGATAGTTTACATGGGAGAACATTAGTTTTACATTTATCCTATCGTATATTGTTTCATTGCTATGATTACAATCCCTTCCATGCATCATCAACCAACCAAAGGGTATACCCTACAAGCCTGCCCCCCAGTCATCAGCACACAACCCCTTTCCCTCTCTGTGTCTAAAGTCCCCAGCTGCTCCATTCCTCCACATCATCGTCTCTGCCTCCATCTCAGGCATCATTGCTTCTCTGGGTAGGGTTCTGCTCTCTGCTCTTCTCCCATGATGGTCCTAGGGACCTCTGCTCCTAGAATGCAAAGTTAATCACTCCCCTCCTTACTACAAAACGTCTACCTTTACATTTCCAACCCTCACAATCAGTCCTGATAACAATTATTCACTATTGTACCACAAGAGACCTATCTGCATCTCTTTCATCAGCTCCACCTAGACAGATTGGATACTACTCAGTGGAGATTCTACCTTCCTCCAGGACCTCTGGATCTAGGATCCCTGTTGAAAGCTTGTAAGCCAGTCACTTCTTGCCTTTGTAGCCCTCCCGTTTTGGGTAGCTAATGTCCAAGTTGCCCATCTCTGTCTACTCTGTGTATGGTGGGGGTGGAAATGATCCTTGCTGTAAAGATTTGTTCCCTCTTTTGAGATACTGCATCTATAGGTGTACGTCAATTTCATCAAATTGTATCAGATTACTCTTTTTTTCCTCTTCTTTCTTCTTCTAGTTGAGTTCTGATCATCCAGTCATTGAAGACAGATCAAGTGGGTATTATCTAAAACTGTGGGTGTTCTTGTGCATATGCCCTCTCTTCTTATCAGCTGGATGCTTCACTCTCCACTCTAGTCCTCTGTGGCTATGTCACTGACTCTGGGTCCAGTAGTCCCCAGGTCTTACCCCACTGCTGGCCAACCAGATCTCCACCCAGGTTCACAGGAGTCTGTTGAATGTTGTAGCTTCATTGCTATTGAAGTATTGAAGCTTGAGCTTCATTGCTGTTTTCCCCTCACTTCCCCTTATCGGTGACAAACGTGGTCACCAATTACAGCATACATTCCCATTGAGGCTTGGAAGGGAGTTTTCTCTGAGGGGACCCAACCACTTACCTTGATGTCTCCTGGGCAAGCAACTTGCTTGGTCTTGTAGTAATCAGTCAGTCCTCCTATATTGTTTTGTATTTTTCCTGTCGATCTTTCTTTCAAGAAGTATCTTCTATTCTTCGAGTCACTCTAGGCTGGTCTGTTTGTCCTTTCCAGTGGAAATTTCCTACCTCTGAAGATTCTGGATGCTGTTCAGGATTCCACCTATAGTCTTATGAAATGCAGAGGCTCCTCAGGAAGCCTCCTTCACTGGGCACGTTGTAGGCCCATTTTAGGTATTCCCATCAGTTATAGGCAGAAGATGGACTTACAATCTTTCTATGGTGATATTTCTGGCTATTCCTTTCTCTCTGCCTATTTTATAATATAATGCAAGGAAAACCAAGATTCAAAAGACAGCCAAACATCTTAATATTATTTCCCCCCTTTTCCTCATTCCATCCATGTCTCAATCCCCGTATCCCAGAGCCCTGTTGTTCCAAGGTTGTGCATACATCATTATTTACCTCTGTCCCACTTAGCCCATGCAAACCTGCATAATTGTTCTCCCATCTGCTTTGTTCTTCCATTCCCCTCTCCCTTCTTGTATATTCCCCCCCTCCCCAGCACCCAAACTATCTTGTGCCTATTCCCTTACCTGTGCTCCACCTTTCCCTCCCTCCCCTCACTCCACCCGTACATCCCAGCAACCAGTAAAGAATCCACCCCCTTTTAGTATCGGATCTTTTTCTTAGTCGTTTACAGTAGTGGTCCTATGCAGTATTTCTCCTTTTGTGACTAATTTCACTCAACATAATGTCCTGAAGTTTCATCCATGTTATATGGTGGCTTGCAGCTTCCTTGTTATTCTTCAAGGTAGCATAATTTTAATTTTTAATTTTGTGTTTAAGTACCACAGCTTGTTTATCCATTCTTCAGCTGATGGGCACTTTGGCTGTCTCCATGTTTTTGCTGTTGTAAATAGTGCTGCTATGAACATTGGTGTGCATATATCTACTCGTGTTATGGCTCCTATTTCTTGTGGGTAAATACCAAGTGGAGGAATTGCTGGATCATAAGGTATTTCTATTTCCAACCTTCTGAGGAAGCGCCACATTGCTTTCCAGAGAGGTTGTGGACCATTTTGCAGTTCCACCAGCGATGCAGGAGTGTCCCAGTCTCTCCACATCCCCGCCAGCATTTATTGTCCTCTACTTTTTTGATCTTTGCCTTTGCTGTTATTGCTGGTGTGAGATGATATCTCATTGTTTTGATTTGCATCTCTCTAATGGCTAGTGTCCTGGTGTGGCACTGTGCGTTAATGCGCCAGCCTGCAAAGCCATTTGAACTGTTAGGTCAGTGGTTTACGCTCACCAGCTGCTCCTTGGAAACCCTATACAGGGTTGCTATGGGTCAGAATTGACTCAACGGCACTTACCAACAACAACAAACAATGGCTAGTGATGGTGAACATTTCTTCATATGTTTGTTGGCTGCTCTGATCTCCTTCTTGGTGAAATGTCTGTTTATGTCCTGTGCCCATTTTTTAATTGGGTTATTTGTCTTCTTCTTGTAGAGGTGCTGTCATTTCCTATATATTTTAGAAATAAGTCCCTTGACTGATGTGTCATTGCAAAATGTTTTTTCCCATTCTGTGGGTTGCCTTTTTACTCTTCTGGTGAAGTCTTTTGATGCACATAAGTTTTTAATTTTTAGTATATCCCACCATCTATTTTGTCTACTTTTGTTTGTGTAGTTTTCAAAATGTAGTCTGTGTATTCCCTGAATTAATGCCCTCACATTTGTCCCTATTTTTTCATTGATGGCCTTCATAATTCTGGGATTCACATTTAGGTCTTTAATCCATGTTGAGTAGGGTTTTGTATAAGGTGTGAGGTGAAGGTCTTGTTTCAATCTTTTGCACATCGCTTTCCAGTTCTGCCAGCACCATCTGTTGAAGAGACTATCAGCTCCCCATGCGATATATTTAGGTGTTTTGTAAAAAACCAGTTGGCTGTATGTAGATGGGTTAGTTACTGGATTCTCAATTCTGTTGCATTTATCTATGTATCTTTCATTGTACCAGTACCAAGCTGTTTTGAGCACTGTAGCTGTGTAGTAAATTTTGAAGTCAGGAAGTGACAGGCCTGCAACCTTATTCTTCTTAAGCAGTGCTTTGCTTATCCTGGGTCCCTTTCCTTTCTATATAAAGTTTGTAATTGCTTTTTCCATCTCTTTGAAGAGTGTTGTTGGAATCTCGATTGGGATTGCATTATATGTGTAAATTGTTTTGGGCAGTATTGACATTTTCACAATGGTAAGTTTTCCTTTCCAGGACCATGGTATATTCTTCCATTTTTGTAAGTCTCTTTTGGTTTCTTGTAATAGTGTTTTGTAGTTTTCTTTGTATAAGTCCTTTGTTTCTCTGACTACATTTATTCCTAGATATTTCATCCTTTGGGTGGCTATTGTAAATGTATTGCTTTCCTAATATCCTTTTCAACTCTGTTGTTTTTGGTATAGAGGAATCCAACTGATTTTTGTATGTTGATCTTGTATCCTGCCACTTTGCTGAATCTTCCAATGAGGTCTAATAGCTTTTTACTGAATCTTTGGGGTTTTCTACGTGTAGGATCATATCATCTGCAAATAAAGAGAGTTTTACTTCCTCTTTGCCAATTTGGATGCCTTTAATTTTCCAGTCTTGCTGTATGTTGTTGTTGTTGTCAGGTGCCATCGAGTCGGAACCGACTCATAGCGACCCCATGCACAGCAGAACGAAACAATGTTTGATCCTGGGCCAACCTCA
>NW_006408527.1:35359613-35362370 GCF_000296735.1 Chrysochloris asiatica | reverse complement strand
AGATGCTGTGTTAACATGTTAATTGTGTTTCTTTCTTCTTTTTGGATGTGTGCATTTATTGCAATAAATTGTCCTCTCAGCACTGCTTTCGCTGTGACCCAAAGATTTTGGTATGTTGTGTTTTCATTCTCATTTGTTTCTAGGAACTTTATGAATTCACGTTTAATAACTTCTGCTATCCAGTCGCTTTTCAGCAGGGTGTTATTCAGTTTCCACGTATTTGACTTGATTGCCTTGGTCTTCCTATTGTTGATTTCTGATTTGATAGCCTTGTGGTCTTAGAAGATGCTTTGTAGTATTTTGATATTTGTAAATTTATGGAGATTTGTATTGTGCCTAAAACATGGTCTATTCTGGAGAATGTTTCATGTGCACTGCAAAAGAATGTGTGTTGTTCAGTTGTTGGGTGAATGCTTTATATACATCTATGAGGTCCAGTTGGCTGATAGTGTTGTTTAATTCTTCTGTGTCTTTGTGAAGTTTCTTTTTGGTTGTTTAACCCATTTTTGAAAGCGGTCTATTAAAATCACCCACTATTATTGTAGATTCATCTACTTGTTTCTTCAAATCTATTAGAATTTGCTTTATATATTTTGGAGCTCTTTCATTGGGAGCATAGATATTTATTGTGGTTATTTCATCTTGTTCAATTGTCCCTTTAATCATGAGATAATGTCCATCTTTATCTATTATGCTGTTTTTTGCCTTAAAGTTTATTTTATCAGAGATTAGTACTGCCACTCTTGTTCTTTTGTGATTGCAATTAGCATGGTATATTTTTTCCCATCTTTTAAACTTTTAATCTGTTTTTGTCTCTGTGTGTGAGATGTGTCTCTTGCAGACAGCCTATTGAAGGATCTTGCTTTCTTATCCGTTCTGCCACCCTCCTTCTCTTAACCAGGTGCATTTAATCCACTTTCATTCAGTGTAATTATCGATAGGTATGGATTAATTACTGCCATTATGGTTTTTATTTGTGTGTGTGTGTGGTGTTGCTGCTTTCTTTGTTGGGTTCATGCTTTTTGTGTTCTTTCTTGTGAGTTTCCTCATAGTTTTAATGTTGCCATGTTCTTCTTGGATTTTCTCTTTATATATTTTGGATACAAGTCCTTTTTCTGATATTTGTTTTGTAAATGTTTTCTCCCTGGCTTGTCTTTTCAATATCTTTCATAGAGGATGAGTTTTACATTTTCATAATGTCCAGCTTATCAATTTTTTTTTTTTTTTGGTATGGATTGTGCTTTTTCTGTGCTATCTAAATATTTATCACCAAACTGAAGGTCACTTATGTTAGATTCCAAAATTTTGTATTTTTTGTTTTATATAGTGGTCTATGATTCATTTTGATTTTTTTGTGTGAAAAATGTAAGTCTGTGTCTAGATTCATTTATTTGTTTGCTTTTATATATTAATCCCCGCTGTTTTAGTGTCATTTACTGGAAAGACTATCCTTTTCCATTAAAGTGCTTTTGTTCCTTTGTCAAAGATTAGTTAACTATATTTGTGTAGGTCTGTTTTTTGGCTCTCTGTTATGTCCTATTGATCTATGTGCCTATTCTGTCACCAATACTTCTCTGCCTTGACTATTGTAGCTTTACAGTAACCCTTTTTTTCTAAAATTAAAAAAAATAAAAAATTTTTTTTATTGTGAATTGAGTGGAAGTTTACAAGGCAGATCATCAGTTTTATATCCAACAAGTCCTATACTTTGTTTCATTACAATGATTATAATCCCCTCCATGTACCATTAGTTAACAGTATTTCTCTCTATTTATTTTAGCTCTTTTTATTTTTGAACACTCAGGCATATGTAATAAGTTACACTACCAAAGGGTACATCCTGCAAGTCTGCCTCTTGGCTTCCAGCTTTCAGTCCTTCTCATTCCATGAATCTAGAGTCCTCAGCTGGTCCCCCTCTCCATGTCCCCACCTCTGCCTCCATCTCTGGTGTAACTGCTTCTTTGGATAGGGTACAGCATTCTGATTGTGCTCTTCTCCCTTGATGGTCCTAGGGGCCTCTGTTTCTGGACTGTAACATTAACTACTCTCCTGTTTTTGTTACAAAACTTCTACCTTTATAATTGTGACAGTTGCAATTAGTTATGATAACAAGTACTCACTATTGAATTATAAGAATCTTATCCTCATCTCTTTTTACTCGACCCATCTAGACAAATGAAAACTATTAGGTGGAAACTCTATCTTCCACTTTCACACTCTTAAAGTAAACTCCCTATTGAAGACTTGTAAGCCAGTCACTTCATGCCTGTATCACACCTTCATTTTGGGTAGCCAATGACTAATTTTCCCATTCTTATCTACCCTATATACAGAAAGGGGTAGTAGCATTGATACTTGATGTAAAGACTACTTCCCTCTCTCTTGATATTTTGAGCTACTACATCCATGAATGTTTCTCTGCTATTTATAGAGTTTTCAGTGACTAATGATTCAGAAGTAGTTTGTCACTCTTTCTTTTAGTCTGTCTTTGTCTGGAAGCTCATCTGAAACCTGTCCACCATGGGCAACCCTGCCGGTTATTTAAAGTATTGGTGGCATAGCCCTCAGAATCACAGAAACTCAAGCCACCACAGCACGACAGACAGATGAGTGGTGACCGTTTGGTTTAATGTTGATACTGTCACTTTAAATTTCTATGTCAAACCAAAAGGGAAGAACACGGTCAGCATTTCTCAAGTTGGGGGAACTGAAGAAAAAATTCAAGCCTCGACTTTCATTATTGAAAGATTCTCTGGG
>NW_006408527.1:35354417-35358058 GCF_000296735.1 Chrysochloris asiatica | reverse complement strand
CACTATGAGTTGGTTCCAACTCGATGGCACCTGACAACAACAACAACTTCCATGAATAAAGGTCAAGTTCATCAAATTGTAGCAATTTACCCTCATTTCCTTTATCAGAAATTGTTTTCTTGTTTTATCCTCCTCTAGCTGAGTTCTGATTTTCAAGCCATCACAAGTTCAGATGGATTCTACTGCAACTTTGGGTGTTCTTGTGCAACTCTTCTCCCTTCATATCATCTAGAGCTTCACTTTCAGCTCTAGCCTTCTGTGGCTATGTCCTCTCACCACACTTGGGATCAACCAGCCTTTTATCTTCTCTCTCTCATCTCCAGATCAACAGGAGTGTGTGGAGTGTTGTTGAACTCAGCCCATTTCTTCATTGCTGCATTTTCCCCTCTTCCACTCTCCAGTAGATCACTGTGGTCGCCAGCAAGTTTTCATACCTGCTTATGTGTTCCCTTTGAGTTTCAGTCTTAGAGGGGTGCTTTATAGTAACTCTTGGAAGTGAGAAAATATTTGCCCTCCAACTTTGTACTTACTTCAGTATTGCATTGTTTCTTTTTGTTTTTGCTTGAACCTTTTCATGTGAATTTATTAGCAGCTAGCCAATATCCACTTGCTGGTATTTTGATTGGGATTGCATTATCAGAATTGGTATCTGAACAATATTTAGTCTTTATACCTGCATTCGTTTGGATATTTGCTGTCTTTCATTAGAGTTTTATGGTTTTCTGCATATAGTTGTTGTTGTTAAATGCCATCTCAGTGACTCAAAGCGACCATGTGTAGGGTTTCCTAGGAGCAGCTGCTGAGTTTGAAGTGCTGACCTTGCCATTAGCAGACCAATGCTTATTTTACAGTGCCACACCAAGACTTCATAGATACACACACACAAAGGTAAATAGACAAATCAATATTCAATCAAAGGAAAATCTTAGATTCTTGGGGCCATAGGATAAAATTTAAAATCACTATTTTGCATATCCTGTAAGTCTAATTTAATTAAATTATAATTTCTTGTATTTTAAATTGATCATTATTAGCACATGCCATATATTTGCTTTAAATCTCTATGGAAGCAGAAAGCCTCATTTTTCTCTTCAAGAGTGGCTGGTAGGCTCAAAACATCAGCTGGTCGTTCACAGTCTAGTGCTTATCTAACAGAGGCACCACATTCCCTCAGGTTATAATAGAAAGGAATAAATGCTGCTTTCTGTCCTCAAGGACCTTACTATTTTATGAATTTGTAATTTTTACAAGTTACAATTCTTATAATCTGTGAAATAAACCATTCATTCCACAGATCTTTATCTCTGTCTCTACTTGCTGTATGTCTGTGATTTAAGACGAGGGATGCAATCGCACAGCATAGTTTTCTGTCATGGCATGTAATATAGAAAAGCTGAGTGATAAAAGCCGTAAAACATCAACCAAAAATGCTAAAAGAGATTGTTGTTTTGCTAAGTGCCGTCGAGTCAGTTCTGACTCATAGTGACCCTGTATAGGGTTTCTAAGAGAGGTTAGAGTAGGAAAAAATGAACTTTAATGGATTATGGTAGATGTGGACTCATAGTGTGGCACTGTAGGATCAGCACTGGACTGCAAATCACAAGGTCGACTGTTCAGACCTACCAATTGCTCTTTGGAAACCCTATGCAGAGTTACTATGAGTCAGAACTGACTCGATGGCATTTAACAACAACAACAATAACAACAGTAGAAGTTGGGGTCTGAAAACTTCATGGAAGGTGAACCCAGAGTTATAAAAAAAGATAGCATATATGCATTGGAATGACATTCCAGGAAGCAGAATGAACACAGATGCAGACATGAGAAAGTTGTAAGTGGAATATTTAAAGAAAGTACAATAGCTTTGGAAATCTATTTTTCAATAAAGAAATACTTATTCCACGACCTAGCATTTCCATACCTAGGTAGACACCCAAGGAAACTGAATGTATATTTTCACAAATAGATACACAAGTATAGTCATCTTAGCTTTCTTCATAATAGCCAAAACCTGGAAGCAACCCAAAGATCCATCAAAAGAAAACCAGATAAATAATTCATGTTATGTCTGTACAACAGAATACTATTCTGCAATAAAAAAAGAACAAGAAACATGGATTATGTTCTTAATTTTAAATTGCCTGACATTGTATTTATGTTTAGCTAAATAAGTCAGACACAAAAGAGTACACACTGATTGATTCAAGTTATGTTTTTTGTTGCTGTTGAGTGCTGTTGAGTCAGTTCCAACTCATAGTGAACATGTAAGGTGTTTCCAAGAATCGCCAGTGAGGTTGAACTACTGAGCTTGAGGTTAGCAGTCCAGTGCTTATTTTATAGCACCACACTAAAATTGCAGTTAGATGAGGATCTAATAATCAGAAAAACAATATCCATTGTCATCAAGTTGATTCCAATTCATAGAAATCCTATAGGACAGAGAAGAACTACTGCAAGTGTTGGACAGTTTCATGGAAGCAGATGACCACATCTTTTTCTAGCAGATTGGCTGGTGGGTTTGAACTGCCAGCCTTTCTGTTAGGAGCTGACCACTTAACCACTATATTACTGGGACTCCTGTATGAAGCTCTAAAACATACAAAATAAATTAATCTGTGTTGATATATTAACATAGATTATATAAAGCTAGATTATATGAAGAAGAATGTGGCATAAGGATTGGAGGAAAACTCATTAATAACCTTAATTATACAGATGATACAACCCTGCTTGCTGAAATAAAAAAGGACTTAAAATACTTAGTGATGAAGATCAAGGACCACAGCCTTCAGTATGGGTTGCACCCCAATGTAAAGAAAACAAAAATTCTCACCAATAGAGCAATGAATAACATCATGATAAATGGAGAAAAGATTGAAGTTGTCAAAGATTTTATTTTGCTTGGATCAACTATCAACACTCATGAAAGAAATAAAAAATGTATTGCTTTAGGCAAATCTGCTGCACAAGTGTTGAAGAGCAAAGATGCCAGTTTGAGAACTAAGGTGTGCCTGACCCAAACCATGGTATTTTCAATATGCTTGTGAAAGTTGGACAATGAATAAGGAAGACTGTAGAAGATTTAATGGATTTGAGTTATGGTGTTGGAAAAAGATATTAAAAGTACAGTGTACTTCCAGAAGTACAAACAAATCTATGTTGAAAGAAGTACAGCCAGATGCTCCTTAGAAACCAGGATAGCAAAACGTAGTCTTTCATACATCAGACATAGTATCAGAAAGGACCAGTCCCCGGAGAAGAACATCATGCTTCGTAAAGTAAAGGGTCAGTGAAAAGGAGAAGACCCCAACAGATGGAGTGGCACAGTGAAATCAGCAGCGGTGGGAGCAAGCATGACAACAATTGTGAGGATTGCGCTGGACCAGACAGTGTTTCGTTCTATTGTGCATTGAGTCACTATGAGTTGAAACTGACTCAAAGGTACCTAACAACAAACCTAATAACAATGTTGGTAGATATCAGGATAGCTGTAATCTCATGGGGTAAATTGTCTGAGGGATATATATGTATGTTGTTAAGTGCTGTAGAGTCTATTTGGACTCATAGTGACCCAGTATAGGGTTTCCAAGGAATGGCTGGTGAGCTAGAACCACTGACCTTGCAGTTCATTGTTTTAACCC
>NW_006408527.1:35335983-35350387 GCF_000296735.1 Chrysochloris asiatica | reverse complement strand
GAAGTTCTCGCTGCTGCTCGAAGTTCTCGCTGCTGCTCGAAGTTCTCGCTGCTGCTCGAAGTTCTCGCTGCTGCTCGAAGTTCTGACTCATAACGACCCTATATAGGGTTTCTGAGGAGCATCTGGTAGGTTTGAATTACTGGCCTTGCCTTCTGTGGGAGGAAGGAGTGACTTTCTATTCCTGAGATGTAAAGCCTTAGAAACTCTAAACAGGGTCGCTGTGAGTCAGAACTGATTGTATGGCATGTAAATAGAACAAAAATCCCACTCAGCGTTGGCTCTGTAGGATAAGCACTGGACTGTGAAACACAGGGTCAGTGGTTCAAGTCTGCCAGCCATACTGCAGGAGAAAGATGAGGGTTTCTGCTCCCATAACATTTTATAGCTTCAGAAATCCTATCCAGGATCACTATGAGTTGAAATTGCCTCCAAGGCACTAACAACTATGGTGGTGGGAGTGGTTGTGTGCCATTGAGTCTCCTTCACTGCATAGTGACCCTGAAATCCTGTATAGGGTTTCTGAAGCTGTAAGTTGTTATGGGAGCAGAAAGCCTCATCTTTCTCCCTCAGAGCAGTTGGAAAATTAGAACTGCTGACCTTATGGTTAACAGACCAGGTTGTAATCCACTACATCACCAGACCTCCATCTAACAACTATGTTATTGTTAAGTGCTGTTAAGAAATTCTGACCCTGTGTAGGTTTCTGTAGAGTCGCTGGTGTGTTTGAACCATCGACCTTGTGGTTGGCAGTTAAGTGCTTATCCTACAATGCAACACCAGGACTCCAACTATTTATAGAGAGAGGCGATTAAAATGTTTTGTTTCTTTACCTGTGTGATGGTTTCATAGTTGTACATATTTATCAGAATTAATGGCACATTCATGCATTCTACTTTCTATAAATTGTAATTCAATAAAGTACTGTTGGTATAAACAAAATGCCAGTAAGGAGTCCATTTTAATGAGACTATTGAACATATTGAACACCTGGGGATTTTAATGTAAGAATAAGCTTTATAATAAAGAACATGGAAGCAGTTGTTTTCACTGGTTTTTGTTTTATGTGGAGTAATGAAATTAGCAAGATCATCTGCTGAAAGGAACAGGAATTGAGGGTTTAAGGAGTTGGGAAAGTTGGAAGACTTGAATATTGAAGGATATTACGGCATACAAATAACATCACATTGGTATTTCATTTTTAATGGGTTTTCAATGGAATTTGTGTCTATTTAAGCATGCTTTGTTGACTGATGCTCATTGTTTAGAACATGGGGAGAGTAAGCACAATCTGCAAAGACTGATGGGAAGAAAAACAAAATAGCAGATAAACAAAATCATTGGCCATTTGACAACAGTTTCTTTGCTTCATTCTTGTCCGTTCTTCTCCTACTTCCTAACATGCTCTTCTAATACCTACATGTTGAATTCTACTCTTCTTTTGGGAACAACTCATTGACCCTATCTTTTGTTACATTTTCTATGCAACTTCTATTCTTAGCAATCAAAATGCAGCTTTGGTTTTTCTATTCTAAACTCTCTTAGCAGTTTTCCTTAGCAATTTAAAATTAAAGCATAATTCATGTTGCTTTTTGTTTTGTTTTGTTTTGTATATGTTCCTAAGGCCTTTTTCACTCAATTATTTCCTGTTAAAGTGTCTGCTCTTAATGGTATGGGCTTGTGTCTTATTTCTGTTTATTTTACTTTATTTTGTTTCTTGTTTAAAATTGGTTTCAGAGGGAAGAGTAGACTAGAAATGGCTCCACACCTCCATTTTTAACTAGATGTCTTCAGAAGTACTTTTCAAGATTAGTGCTTTTTTAAGGCAGGTTGCTAAAGCATTTTAGAGATTTTTGTGCTGTCAATTCAAGCTTAGCATTGTTAATGGAAGATGTTCCTGATGAACTTTCTTTAAAACACTTAGGAGATTCTTGAAACCTTTGGAGTTGGATAGACCTGTGTGGTGTTCAGTAAGTTCTTTTTCTCTTAACTTCCTCACCTGTAAAATGGATATATATCCAACAGTTATCTTGCAAGGTTCTTATGAAAACTAAAAATGATGTGTGCAATACGGTTATAAGAATGCCTAGAACATGGTGAGAATACAACAAATAGCAACTCTAATTATTAATATTGGTGACTATCATGTTTGCACTTCTAGTCCTTCAGTTTGATTTAACTTTGGAGATTGTAAAGAGAGGTTGTCCTATTCTTGGGCCAGAAAATTAGTTATATATTTTAAAGCAGGGTTCAGCAAGCTTTTGCCGTAAATAATCAAATAGTTAATATTTTAGGTTCTGAGGGCTACATGAGCTCGGTTGTATCTATTCAACTTTATCATTGCAATTCAAAGGAGGACATACATGGGATACTTTTACAAAATCAGACCACAGGCCAGATTTGGTTCATGGACTCTACTTTGTTTACTTCTACTCTCGATACAAGCAATATAATGCTTGTCTTTTATATTTACTTCCCTCATAATGATTATCTCTAATGATTTTACTTGATAGATAAGGCTGCTCATATTTGGGGTGGCATTTTACATACAGTTTTTACTGTTTTGGAAATGTTTCCCGAAATCTCCCTGACAGATAATTCACCCAAATAACTCAAATAAATGATATTCAAAAATAAATCAATCATGACATTATAGAAACCAGTTCTTTCTTCCCATCTCAACCTAAAAAATAGTTTGTGAATCAGATATACAGAAAGTTGTGTATCTGTGTAAAATACAGTTTAAAATTTTATTGCCCATAGGCCATTAGCATTTTCTCTCTTTTAAAACCCTTTTAAGGGAAATTGCATTTTTACATGGATTTGGGGTTTTTAATTGTACGAAGGGACTTCAAGAAGTTCCTGGAAAAATTCCACTATCCTTTAATTCCATTTTCCCACAAACTTTTTAAGCCCCCTCATATTTGAGTTGAAATCCTATAGTCTCTATGAGTTGGAATTGTCTTGATGGCAACAGGCTTGCTTTTGTTTTGTTTTTATTCTGGGGAATGAGGATAAGTCTGCATCCTGAAAATGGAAGAAGATTGCCCCAGATTGTTGTTGTGTGAAGCTATGCTCCAACATGAGAGGAGCAATTTGTTTCTCAATTTTTTTTTTAGCTGAAGTTCCCTTTGTATCCTTTAATATAAATTTTTCCCTTTGAATTGATTTTTTCCTATATTGTAATAGTAGGCAATATAAAGCTATGCACACAGCAGTTCTCAATAAATTCTGATGATCGATACAACTTAAGAACTGATATTTATAGTAAATGATGCTTGCTCAGTGGACTAGCACTCGTAGATCTGATTGCATAGTCAGAAACTCACAACGAGAGTATAAAGCAGGAGGATTACGCCTTGTATAAGTAAATGCTGAGGGGTTGTCTATATGCATGTCACTGTGCTGAACTGTTTTACAATAGTGAGCATCACAACAATGCTCTACAGTGCATTGGATTATTCATATTTTTTAGATGAGAAAACAGGCCGTAAGAGGTTGAATAATTTGCTCAAGTAACAGCTAAAAAGTGGAAGAGCAGGACTGGAGGCATAATTGGCTGTGTCCAGCTATGGTCATGAATAGTATGGCGACAGGGAGGCATCCAAAGAAATAAATGCCTCCATCTCAGAACAGTTTGTTGAGTTCAGAATTTAAAAAAAGGGCATACATAAAACTAGAGGGAGGTGCAGGTATCAAGGACAAATACAAAGAAGCAACCTGGTTTTCAAAGGCAGCTTGAAAATCTCTTAGGAAAGGCTATTGAGCAGAATAAATGAAACATTACAGAAAAAGCTGCATAGAGGTGCTACTAGAATATTATTCCACTGGAATATCAGCTTCAAGAGCACAGGTATTTTTCTCACTTTTATTCATTGTTGTATCCACCAAGAATGGTGCCTGGTGTGGAATAGGTAGTCAAGATTGGAACTGCAATCTTACTCTAGTTTCAACATAATCACCAGAACTGACCATTCTCTAAAGATAACCTTGTGGACAAGATGGAGAAATGTGGTTAAGCAACTGAAACCAGAGATCTGATTAATGTAATTATATAAAAATGAATGGGACTCTCTGGATTTTTCCTACAGGCACCTTAGTGTGCTGTGACTTGCTTTTATACGGCCTTTCTGGTCATGGTTTTCTAACGCTCCCAAAGTGATTGGCTGAGATTAAGCTAATTGACTGATTCATGGTCTATGGAGGGGATTGGTCAATTTGTGGTCCTGCTGGAAGACCATGCCTTGAAATTGCTTACATATGGCTAATTCTACAGAGATTCAGGGGAACTTCATTACCATAGAGGGGAATCTGGAGTAGAGTACATCCTTTGGAAAAAGGACTTGGGGGTCCCTGTCCTTTTCTTTTGGGTCTAGAATCTTCTAGACCCAAAAGAAAGAGCTGTAACACTGTAAATGACACAAGATGATGAAAAACAGCAGTAGTGAGCTTCCCAGCCCCCATAACAAGGTGGCTGCAGTGGGCTTGATGGTCCATAGAGTGAGAACTGAGAGCCTTTGGGTAGGAAATTTGATGGTGAAACTAAACAAGCTGTAACACTTTCCAGTAGAAGACAAAGAGCTGAGTATGTCCCCTGCAAGGGATGCCTCAGAGAATTCAGGGACCTTCCTTCAGAAGGGCAGAGTCAGATCTCTCTGAGTAGAACGCTTGCCAGCAGAGCTAAAAGTGTTATAACGTTTTATAAAGTGTGCCCTGTGCAGGGACTACATGCTTTCTCTCCTCCCCTGTGCAGTGTGAGACCAAGTAACATGGCAGCAAGAGAGCCCGACAGACTTGGGAAGAATGGCAGGTGCTAGCCTCAGATGCTAGCAAGGTTCTGCAGCAGAGCAGAAGCCTGGGGAGCCGAACCGTGCAGCAGCTTGGTGGGAGCCAGAGGCAGTGGTAATATGAAGACAGCTTCTGACATCTGCCCAGAGACTTGAATATGGCCATGGGTAATTTGAAGAAGAGTGACAAGTTCTCCTTTTGAAACTCTGTTATTATTGTCTACCATTTGCTTTCTATAAATATTAATAATAGCTTTCACTTTGTCAACACTGTGTGTCTTGTATGTCCAGCTCAATCACTCATAACATGGTCAATGCCAGTGGGTATATGTGTCTCATTCCTAGTAGTCTGTGGTTGCCTGGGAGTTTGAGGCACACCTATCTGCATGTACAATGCAGATACACAGCACATATAAACTTCTTGTGCCTATATGGGTCAATTTTTTCACAAACTTTTTTATAAAGAAATACAAAAATACATTAGCAGCCTCTTCCTTGCATTGAAATTGAGTATATGGAACAAAAAGGACATGGTAAGTTTGGAAAGTTTCAGCATGTTCCTGTTGCTTATAAAGGATCATCTGTTATAATGGAATTAACGTATAGAAGGCATGCTTATGAATTATGTGGGTAGTACACATTTTGGTGGGAAAGGTAGACCCGATAATGGATGATTAAGTATCTTAATTTCTTAGGGCTGCTATAGATCACAAATAGGTGGCTTTGAAGAAATTTACTGTCTTAGTTTTGAAGGTGAGGATTCTGAAGTCAGGGTGTCAGCAGAGCTGAGTTCTCTCTCTCTCTGTGCTGGCTCTAAGGGAAGATACTTGTCTCTTTCAGCTTCTATTGCATTGGGCGTTTCTTGGCATTCTTTGGCTTGTAGTTGGTCCTCCCATGGTGTCTTGTCCCTGTGTGTGTCTCTGTGTCTATTTTGGTCTTTTTATTAGACATCACTTAAAAAGGCTTAGACTAAAAATCTACCCTCTCCATTAAGTCCTTATTAATATAACAAATAAAATGCCTGTTTCCAAATAGGCTCACATTCACAGGTACAGGGGATAGTACTTCAACGTATCTTTTTGGGATTTAATCCATAATAATGAGAAACCAAAAAGATCAAAATAGTCTAGTTTGATGGTTTGAAACTAACAAGGATATTTTAAAATATAGAGAATATTTATTTTGACAGTGTGTTACATAAAATATCTTTGGAGTTTATTGAATGTCATCTCAGTATTGTTGTTGTATGCCATGGAGTCAATTCTGACCCATTGTATCATTATGTGACAGACTAAAACTGTTCATAGAGTTTCCTAAGCTATCATTTTTACGGAAGCAGATCGTCAGCTGTTTTCTACCACAGAGCGGCTGGTGAGTCTGGACCGCCCAACTATTCGTTAGTAGTCAGGCACTTAACCATTGTGTCATAATCTCATTAATAATATACATAGTAATTCCTCAAGTCAATATAATCTTTTTATAATTATTAAAAAATAAAATTGGTGGATCAATACAGTTAACAGACCCATTTATTAGGTGCCAGAGCACCCACATTCATGGTATTGTGTCCATGTGAAGGTGGTCATCTCTAAACGAGACATTTGCACACCAAAATTACATGTGTTCATCAAATTCTAGTCAGTAAACAAATCTACTCTAATTGTAATTCAGGCCTCTGTCATATCTTATCTGAATTATGCTACGATTTTCTTCTAGTCCCCCCTTGGTTAGTTTTTACAGTTCAAAACTACCAGCTGCTCTGCAGGAGAAAGATGAGGTTTCTGCTCCTATAAAGATTTACAGCCTTGGAAACCCTGTTCAGGGTTGCCATGGGTTGGAACCAACTCGACGGCACTTAACAACAACAACAACAATCCATTTTTCCACACTGTGATAAGAGTGATCTTTCTAAAATAATAACCTGCTCAGTCACTTGCTTGGGTTTCCAAATTTCCATTTCTCTTATTATAAGGTTTAAACACTGTGCTGATCTGGCAGTGAATGATGTGTTCAAGTTCTTTCTTGTCATGGAGACCCAGTGTGTGTATTTGTGTAGGTATAGGGGGATCAATCAACAAAGAATAAAACTAGAAATTATAAGATGAGCTCATGTGATAGTAGGTACTACAAAGTTGATAAAACAATAATGGAGTAGAGAGTGATTAGAAAATACAAGACTTTCCTGAAGAGGAAAGATTTTGAATACAGGTGAACGGTGAGGAGTTAGTCTTGAGAAGATGTTGGGGATAAGCCCTCCAGGCATAGGAAGCAGCATGTGCAAAGGCCCTAAGGAGGAAAAAGATCATGGTAGATTTAAAGAATGGAAAGAGGCCAGTATTCCTGGATATTGGGCAATCAGGGAATAGATTATATAATTCTGGATAGCATCTACTAGATTTATTGTTGTTGTTGTTAAGTGACTCAAATAGGTTCCAATTCATAGTGACCCTGATAGGGTTATTGAGGAGCAGCTGGTGAGTTTGAACCACCAACCCTGGGCTCAAATCTACCTTGTGGTACCAATCAGTGGGATAAGGAAAGGAAACTAGTCTTTATTATACTTTTTCAAATTTACGTTATCACTTTAAGTTTGAAGATATCTGAAATGATCCCTTTTTATCAAATGAAAACAAATGAAAAGTCAATCATAAAAGTTAAGTATATTTTCCAGATTCTCACAGTTAGTAGCAGTAGAACTTAATAATGTCTGATTTCAGAAATATCAAGTTCTTTATGTAATTTTCCTGGTAACATTTCTCTCAGTATGTTTGTCTCCACTGAGTGTCCTGTTTTCAAATTTATTTGCTTACTAGTTACACTTTTTAAAAATTTGTGTGACATCATTCTGCTTTATAAAGTAAACTACCAGGAATCGTGAACCATGTCACTCAAGTTCCCTACTGCTCTTGTTATTGTTTAGTGCTGTTGAGTCAGTTCTGACCCATAGCGACCCTGCACAGAGATTCTGAGGAACAGCTGGTGAGCTTGAACCACCGACCTTGCAGTTCAAACTGCTTAGCAGTCTGGAGCATTAACCCACAGGGCCACACCCAGATTCGCTACTGCTTTTGTTGTTGTTGTTATGTGCCATCGAGTCGGTTCCGACCCATAGCGACCCTGTATAGGGTTTCCGAGGGTGTAAATCTTTACGGGAGTAGAAAGCCTCATCTTTCTCCCGCGGAGCAGCTGGTAGTTTCGAACCGCTGACCTTAAGGTTCGCAGCCCGATTCGTAACCACTACGCTACCATGTTTAAATATAAGCTCATCAGGACTGCATTTTAGTGACAAAGATGTTAATGTGCTTCTCAATAGAACCTCCCTTATGTTAAGGGAGAAATTTAGGACCTGAGAAATGGCCCATGGTATGTAATCCTAGAGTTTGTATTCTACCTTTCCTTGTTGATGATGCCAAGGAGTTTAGCACTCTGCCAAACATATAGATGTTTTACATTTTAAAGAGATTTGTTATGTTTCTTATTTAAAATGACCCCATTTACATTTTTAAATAAAAAATAAAACGTAAGAAATACTGACACATAGTGGTTTAGCTGTAAGAGAAGCAGATATGATGGTTCTGTCCTGTCATCCCAATAAAAAAGCACATTAAGAGGTATGACCAAGATGATTCCGCCTCATCAACTGATTTTTTCTTGCAATTACTCCTTGGTTAGGAATGAATTTAAAAAGCAATTTCTTGCACAGGTACTTTCTTGTTGTAGTCTCCCAGATTCCCGTTTTCTAAGGAAAACTCTAGGTTTATCTCTCTCATTTGAATTTACTCCTGTTCTGTGAAGCCCATAAAGACAACAATTATTGATTTGATAGTTCAAATACACTTTCCTCTTTAGTAGCTGGTCCGTGTCCATTGTTTTTATATGAAACCTACTGTATTTCCCTTTCTTAAATAACTAATGCGCTATCACTTACTGATGACCAGGAATCATTTAGAGTTGTTCTATATTATGTTTAATTATGTATAATCAGTTTCTGCTTGAGTTGAGGTTGGCTGGCTTTCTGCAAAGGTGTTAAGGTAGACTATGAAAAAGACAATGAGAACAGAAAACGTGCTGTGCTGTGGCAAAACGAGCTATGTGGCTATAGCGGTGTTGTTATTGTTAGTTGCCGTCAAGTTGATTTTGACTCACGATGACCCATGTGTTACAGCGTAGACTGCTTCATAGAGTTTTCAAGGCTGTGAACTTTGGGAAGCAGATCAGACCTGGTTTCCAAGGTTCCTCTGGGTGTAGGTTTGAACATTCAATATTTCAGTCGGTAGTCAAGAGTTTAATGGTTCACACCATCCAAGGACTATATAAATAGGAACATATAATTAAAGGAATCACAATAAAAGCATGTTTGTTGTTGTTGTTAGGTGCCATTGAGTTGGTACCAACCCATAGTGACCTTATGCACAGCAGAACGAAACACTACCTGATCCTGGGCCAACCTCACTACTGTTGAGAAAAAACAAAATGACAAGAGAGAAAGCAGTAAAGGACTTCAAGGCCAGAGGGCAAAACTAAAGCAGTTTGGGTGTGCAACTAGGACAAGAGAGATAAAATATCTAAGTCAAATGCAAGAAGTAAATCCAGAGGATGAAATAGTTAGGGGAAGAGGATAGAATCCACACAGAAAGACTGAAAAGAAAGCCAATCTCTGGGAGAGGGAAGACCAGGAGGGAGATGGATCGAAGTTGTGTTAACAGATAGGAAGTAATAGACGTAGTAGATCAAAGCTGCCTGCACAATGGAATAGCGAAGCAGGGAATGAAAAATAAAAGAGAACCTAGGTGTGTGACCAACTTTAGAGTCCTCATCTCTAAACTTGCTTTGTGTTTTGGGTAACAGATCAAGCAACAGAAGCAAAACATTTCAATGCTTCTATTTTAAAATGTGATTCCTAAGGGCATGCTTCAAAAAAACAAACGGAAGAGTGGCTGTTTCAAAATAGGCCACCTTGTGTATGGTGACTTTAGCTATAGTTCATAACCTATCTTGAGTTTACTGTGTGTTTCTCACCTTGCGCAAGGTCTTTTGTGTTTTGTCAGATGGTATATTGTCAGGCAACCAAGTACAATGGAGAGCAGGCTGACTTTTGATTGACTACCATAGGTTTTGTTATTTAGTAAAGTACTAAGGCATTATACTTACTCAGATTGATCGATTGACTGACTATTCCGAGAGTTTGGGGGAGGAGGTGAGGTGGGAAGTGGTTCGTGCTTTGGAGCTGATTGCTTCTAAAGAGTTATTTCTTTTCTCATGATTTTTTTTTCTTCCTTTCTTTTTTAACCTCAGTGGTAATAACCACAAAACATGCAATCTGTTGGTATATCTCGTTTCATTACATTGCAGATTTTAAGTGTTCCTGTAGCCTCCTATATAAATCACTTATACTTTTGTATGACATTTATTGTTTTCAAATTCAACATAAGTTGCTACATGACAACATAATTGACAAGCCTACATTATACTGGCAAATAACTGCAATAGATACTGGCATGCTTTGCTCTGCTGTTCCTCTGCCTGCTTAATTGCCAATCACTCCCCAAACAACAACAGTAATCACCATTGTTCATATCCAGGAACAAACTCAGGGAGATTCTCATGTTTGCTCCCGAATAGGCCAAATGCCAATCTGATGAAAGTAACTTGGCATCTTATTTAATAAGGTAGAAATGATTGTGTGGGACAGATGGGGTTTTATTTCAGCAAGAATGGCTTTCATGCTGTTTTGTGTAGCTTTGGATTATATGTTTGTCGTGTCCAGGTGTGCTTTCCTTCTTGTTTTTCCACAGTTTCTTATACGTAGTATCATGCACAGAGGTGTGGCTTTCTCTGCTAACCCCTTTTTGGAGCTAGATTCTCTGTTGTCATGTGTAATGGATTAAGGCCAATATACACATGAAGTGAGGGGAAAATTGGTCTATGAAGGCAAGAAAGAGATTGTTTCCTCCTAAAAAAGCAATCTTAGACTTACAAACTTTCTCCAAATTCTCTTCTCTTCTATTTATCAACAACAATGATAACACCCCGTTGCCATTGAGTTGATTCCAACTCATTGTGACACATATGTGTCAGAGTAGAACTGTGTTCCTCAGGGTTTTAAATGGCTGATGTTTCAGAGCTAGATCAACAGACCTTTCTCTGGAGACACTTTTGAGTGGACTTGAACCAATAACCTTTATGTTAGCAGCTGAGCTTGTTAACTGTATGCACCACCCAGAGACTTGTTTCCAGATATAAATCCTCCACCATCATTCAACTCTGATTCATAGTGACCTCATGAAACAGAACAGAACTGTTCCACAATGTTTCATAAATCTTTATAGGAGCAGAAAACCTTGTATCTCTTCCATGTAGTGACTGGTGGGTTTGAACTGCTGATCTATGGCTAGCAACCCAACACTTGGCATACTGCACTACCAGAGCAAATAGTTCTAGTGTGCCTCATAAAATGAGCCTTACTATAGATATACCAAGATAATCTTCTCTGGGGGTACAAGGTGAGGTATTAAGTTATAATCTGGAATAAATAAACAGTGTAACAGTGAGATAGTAAACTGCTCTGCCGAGAGTTAAGAGGAATTTGAGGAAAAGGGTGAACAGGCAGAGAGGATGTGATTAGGTCCTAGGAAAGTAGAAGGGAGTTTACAACAGATGGAGCACTGAGAAAGAAGACCTTAGAGAAAACTACATTGGAAAGGTGATTAATTTAAGAACCCGATTTAATATTTAATTTTGAATTAGTGATAGTGATGTGATGTAGACTCTTTCCATTGTTTGAACTTTTTAGTCTTAATCTGTGTTTTATGCAAGCTGGTACTGGTGGCAATTAAGGAGTGAAATAATGCCATGTACCAGTAGGCAATATGTCCTCAAAACTGAATGAATTAAGGAAGTACAGAAACTTAGAACTGGATGTGACTAGGAAAAAAGCAAACCTTTCCCAAGAAAGATTTCTTGGGAAATCTTGGGACACTGGCTTTCTTAAAACAAGAGAAATAGGTATTTGATTTATCATTTGAACACAAGGGGCCAGCTGACCTTAGTTACATCTTGGTTTTCATCTATAATCCTTTATTATAGTTTAGTTAATATAATAATCCAAGAGCTATTTAATCTTTATTAAGTTAAAAGTCATACAAGGATACAGGTTATGTGTATTGGTGGTTATGTGCCGTGGAATCTGTTCTGACTCATAGTGACCCAGCACAGGGTTTCCGAGGCTGTAAATCTTTACAGGAGCAGAAAGCCTCATCTTTATTCCGTGCTACCAGAGCTCCTAGGATATATGTATGGGGAGGTTGGGAAGTTTGGGGACAAACTGGTGCTGAACATGAGTCTATTCATATGAAGAACTGAAGAGTCTCATGGATGTAATACATCGTTTCATTTCTTGACTTCTGTTTCCATGAGTATTGATTGTGGAACCAAATAAAATGAAATCCTTGACAATATCTCTTTTCTCCATTTATCATGATGTTGTTTGCTGAACATCAACCAATTCTTATTGGTACAGTGACTCTGTGTATTCCTTCCATTTATATTTTTCAGGAAGCATCATTCTATATTTTGTCTATAGAATCTTTCAATATGCAATCCTAGGCTTGGTTTATTTTTTTTAGTTCTTTCTGCATAAAAAATGTGGAGTGCGTTCTTCCATTTTGATTTTCTAGCTCCAGGTCTTTGCGCATTTCATTATAGTACTTTATTTTGCCTTCTAAAGCTGCCATTTGAAATTTTGTGTTCCCTTGTTTTACTTCATCACTTCTTCCAGTCACAGTTCAAGAGCATTACACATTGCAGTAGGCAAATCTTCTGTGCAAGACCACTTTAAAGGATTTCAGAGCAAAGGTGTCAGTTTGAGGTCTAAGGTATGTTTGGCTCAAATCACGGTATTTTAAGAGCCTCATATGCATGCAAAAATTGAACATTTAATAAGGAAGACCATAGAAAAATTGATGCATTAGAGTTATGGTATGCATCAGAATTATAGAGAAGAATATGGAAAGTACCTTGAACTGCCAGAAGAATAAATCTGTGTTAAAAGAAGTATAGCCAGAATGCTCCTTAGAAACCAAGATGGTGAGACTTCGTCTTTCAAACTTCAGACATGTTATCAGAAGGAGAAGGACATCATGCTTGGTAAAGTGGAGCATCAGCCAAAAAGATAAAGATGTGTAATAAGATGGAGTGTCACAGTGGCAGCAGCAATGGGCTCAAAAGTCACAATTTTGAGCATAGTGCAGGACCTGGCAGCAGATTTGCCTGATGCAATAGGTGGTTTGATTTCTTGGCTGCTGCTTCCATGGGTGTTGATTGTACACCCAAACAAAATGAAGTCTTTGACAACTTCAGTCTTTTCTCCATTTATCATGATGCTATTTATTGGTCCAACTGTAAGGATTTTTGCTTTCTTTATATTGAGGTGACATCCATACTGAAGGCTGTAGTCTTTGATCTTCATTATTAAGTATTTTAATTCCTCTTCACTTCCAGCAAGCAAAGTTGTATCATCTGCATATTGCAGGTTGCTAATGTGTCTTCCTCCAATCCTGATGCCATGTTCACCTTTATATAGTCCAGTTTCTCAGATTATTTGCTCAGCATTCAGATTCAACAAGTATGATGAAAGAATACAACCTGGGACACACCTTTCCTGTTTTGAAACCATTCCGTATCCCCTTATTCTGTTTGACTGACTTCCTCTTGATTCATGGTCAGGTTCCTCATGAGCACAATTAAGTGTTCTGGAATACCCATTCTTCACAATGTTATCCATAGCTTGTCATTATCCACTCAATCGAAAGCCTTTGCGTAGTCAATAAAGCACAAGTAAACATTTTTCTGGTATTCTCTGCTTTCAGTCAAGATCCATATGACATCAACAGGGATATCCCTAGTTTCACGTCCTCTTCCGAATCCAACTTGAATTTTTGGCAGTTTCCTGTTGATATATTGCTGTAACTGTTTTTGAATTACTTTCAGCATAATTTTATCTGCATCATATAATAATGGCATTTTTCAATGATTTCCACATTCAATTGACTAATGTCCCTTTGGAATGGATGCAAATATGGATCTCTTCTAACTGGTTGGCCAGGTAACTGTCTTCCAAATTAGTTGATATAGATGAGAGAGCCCCTCCAGTGCTGCATCACGGAGGCTTAATAAAGGTTTATTAAACACTAATTTAAAGGTCTATGGCATTTTTAGAAAATATATCTTCTTGTTGTAAACTTCCCACTTCCGTTTTGCTATATATGGTTTAGAATAAAAGAAGCAGACAACTGTTCTCATCTCTTTATTTAACAGATTTTATGTTTTTAAGGCTTTTATTGTGAATTGATTGATACTTTACATGGGAGAATATCAGTTTTGTACTTATCCTATTGGTTTTGCATTCATTGTCTCATTGCAGTGATTACAATCCCCTCTGTGCATCATCATTCAACCGTATTTGCTTCTATTTCCTCTTTTTTTTATGTACACAAAAACACTCAGGAATATAAAATCATTTAAACAATCAAAGGGCACATTCTTCAAGCCTGCCTCCTGGCCACCAGCACACAGCCTTTCTCTTTTCATGATTCTATAGTCCTTAGCTGGTCTCTCTGTTC
>NW_006408527.1:35332707-35335613 GCF_000296735.1 Chrysochloris asiatica | reverse complement strand
CCCCCATTTTAGGTAGCCAATGTCTAAGTTGCCAGTTCCTATCAACCCTGTATACAGAGGGGATAGGTTTGATCCTTGATGTGAAGACTCCTTCCCTCTCAATTGGTATTTTGAGCTACTACATCCATAAGTATAGGTCGAGTTAATCAAATTGCAACAATTTACACTTGTTTCCTTTATCAAATTTATTTTTCTTCCTCTAGTCAAGTTCCGATCATCAAGCTATCAAACCTAGGTCAAATGGGTACTATCTGCAAGTTTGGGCATTCTTGTGCATCTCCCCTCATTTCATATCAGCTGGATGCCTCACTTTCAGCTCTAGGCCTCTGTGGCTAGGTTGCTGCCCATGGGCTTAGGATTCCCTAGGTCTCGTCACACTTCAGACCAATCAGCCCTTCCTCTTCTCTCTCATCTTCAGGTTGACAGGAGTCTATAGAATATGGTGAAACTCAGTCCACATCTTCATTGCTGCGTTTCCCCCTCTTCCACTCACCAGTAGACCACTGTAGGTACCAGCAAGCTTACATGACAGCTCGTGTGTTCCCTTTGAGTGCCAGTCTTGGAGGGTGATTTGTCCTGTAGGAACTTGGTTGTTTGCCTTGATGGCTCCCTGGTGAACAATTTGCTTGTTCTTGTAGTAGCCAATCAGACTGCCATTTTTGTTTTTGATATTACCTGCTGGTGTTTCTCTCAAGAAGTATCTTCTGTTCCTCTAGCTGCTCCAGGTTAGCCTGCTTATCCTTTCAAGTGGGAATGTCCCACCTCAGAAGGTGCTGGATGTGGCTCAGGATTCCACTTAAGGTCTTACACACTACAAAGGCTCCACAAGAAGACTATTTCACTGGGCAAGTTCTAGGTATACAGTAGGTTTTAATTGCCTGAATCAGCATTGGCAAATAGATTTTAGCTCATGTGCCAACTCTGTATCCACAGGTTGTGGTTGTTTCAAATGATGTATTGATGAGAATTCTATAGTTTGGTCCCTGGGCACAGGATAAATGTAAGAACAACATCTAGCATGGGCAAGGAGTCAGGGGTGTCACAAGTGCCACACACTTGCAACCCATGATCTAAATTTTACTGAAGATTATGTGTTTGGGGGGTTTATGTGTAATCTATATGAGTATTGATATTAGTGTTATTGCTTAATTTTAGAAACTAGTAATGATAAAGTAGTGTAATCAAGGAGCTTTGTACTAATAATTATTCCTGGCTGCTGTTGAGTTGGCTCCTGACTCATGGCAACTCCATGCAGAATGGAATGAAGTGGCACACACTTCTAGACTATGATGTTTGAGCATCAGATGGTTGAGATCCCTAGGGTTTTCACTGACTGATTTTTGTAAGAATATGCCAGACTTTTTTTTCTATAGTATCTTAGTCTAGAAGCCCTGCTATTGTGCCTCATAGCAAAATGCAAGCCTCCCCTGATAGACAGGTGGTGGCTTCGCCTGGAATAGAACCTGAGTCATCTACATGGGAGGCAAGAGTCTACCATGGAACCATCACTGCCTCCTCAGTAGATTATAAAACACGCTGAAGCTCTCTTCTACAACCTCAAACTCGGAATGTTTTTGATTGTGGAAGGTGAGGAAATAATCAACAGAAATGAAGAAGTCCATGGATCATGATGAGATGCTGTAAGTGCAGTTACTGCCTTGCAGCACCACGAACTTCCTGAGATTGACTTGTTTCATTTTGCTGCAACTCCAGCAGGACTAAAGTTTGACCATTTGGAAAACAAAAAAAAACACACAAAAAAACCACCCATTATTAAGAATCCTGCATGTGTTATGCCAGCTGTATGTCATTTTTAGAATATGGCTTTAGTTCTCTATTTTGAGAAGACATTTTATTCAGTTTCCAGTGGTCAGCATTACTGAGAAATACTTAACGCATCAGAGATTACTTAAAGGGCAAGCTCAGTTGGGAGAGGAAGATGAAGTGACTCTAACACTCTCTGAATGCAGTGGTTTCAAAGGGAAGTAGCTTACTTTCAACCTGAAATGCCAACATGTTCTGCTAAACAGCAGCTGCCAGCCCACAATCCCACAGCTGGGATTCTATTACTAACAGACAGTGTAAGGAATTCTCAAACTATTGCGAACGCTTTCAGAGAAGTTTTGAATGATAGTTTTCATTATTCCAAGAACTTGCTTGCTAGAAACTATTTTGTAATCTGAAGAAGGATGCTAGGACCACTGAGGAAAAAAATTCCATCAATGAGCATCTTAGATAGAAATATGGTCCTGTGTAACCAACCATCAAGATATAGAACATTTCTATCACTCCAGAGAGCTCCCTCATACCTTCTTCTAGTTCCCCTGCCCCATACAGGCAACTTTTGTTCTACTTTTTATCATCATATGTTTGTTTTTATGTTCTAGAACTTCATAGAAATGAATTCACACAGTGTACACTCTATCTGACTTCTTTAACACAACATAATGCTTTTGAGATTGATCTATATTGGTGCATCTATTAGTAGTTCATTCTTTTTATTGTGGTATGAATATACTACAATTTGTTTATACTTATTCCTGTTGATAAATGTTTCAGTTGTTTCCAGTTTTCATCTTCTATGAATAAAGCTACTATATACATTCTTGTACAAATATTTTTTTTTATTTACATGTGTCTTTATATTTCCTTTGTGTATATACCTAGGAGTAAACATTCAGAGACACAGGATAATTTTTTTTTTTTTACCTTTGAAAGAAATTATCAATTTTTCAAAATGGTTGTATCACTTTACACTCACACCAGCAATTTATAAGATTTTGTGTGTGTAATATTAATACTATTTCTTCCATAAATATTTGATAGAATTCACCAATGTAACCATCTGGACTTGAATCTTCTTTGTGGGAATGTTTTTGATAAGAAATTAAATCCCTTTATATATA
>NW_006408527.1:35331154-35332527 GCF_000296735.1 Chrysochloris asiatica | reverse complement strand
ATAATATTCTCCTATTATTTTTTCATATCTATAGGCTCTGTTGTGATGTAATTTCATTCCTGATACTATTAATTTATTTTTCTATTTTCTTTCTTGATAAGTTTTGCTATGGTTTTGTTGTTGTTCTTAGGTGCCATTTAGCCGGTACCATATTCCATTTGTCTGTCCCACTAATTGATTCCAAGTGTTTTCCATTTTAATCATTCTTCTTTCCTCCGCACACAGAGAGATCAATAGTTGTACGTTAGATAGCTGCTCATGAACTTTTAAGATCCCAGTTGCTACTTATCAAAGTAGGATGTAGAACATTGTCTTTGTGGACTGTTATGCCAATTGACCATGGTGTCCCTTAAGACTATGGTCCTGAGCCCCCAGTTCCAGCAACTCATCTTTCAAGTCCAGCAGCTGAAAATGTTTGGTAATGTTTAAGAAAATTTCATAATTTTGTTCTTTGTATTCACCAACACATTCATGGATATGCTGCAGCTAATGTAAATGCCCATGTACAAGCATTCTGTCAAATCTTTATATTCTTGTGGGTTTTTAGAGAGGTTCTTTAATGATGATTTTTCTTTACTGAATTTTGCCATTATCAGTATTTTGGGTTCAGTCATTTAAAAATTAACTAAATATTTATATTATGTTGTTGTTGTTAAGTGCTATAAAGTTGGTTCCAACTCACAGGGTCCCTATATAGGATTTCCAAGGAGCAGCTGATGAATTTCAATCACTGACCTTGCAGTTCAACCTGACCTTAGGTCCAGTGCTTATCCTACAGAGCCACATATAAACATATATAATTGCATAAAGTTACAAAGCAGCAGAAGGTCTTAGTTCTCTGCTTTAGCCATGGGGAAGTGCAGAGGCAGGTCAACAGGGATCTAGAAGATTAAATCTTGGAAATCATCTGCTCTAATTTCTCTGAAACCACAACTAAGGACAGGATTCTGGAAAAATGTTAGTACATTAATGTATTACAGAAAAGTAGGTGACAGTGGCTTTATCCTACTTTATGATACGTAGGTTACATTTTAATTTACAATGAGCCAGGCTTCCTTTTGCCCACTAAATAACCTGAGCCAGCTCGTAAGAAAATTCTAGTAACATGACAGAAAATGCTAATGTTAATAAATTATGTACTTAAAAATAAAAAGTAAAAGAAAGGGAGCAGAAATATTGGGGAAAAAGATTAGAAGAACATCTGGGCTTATGTGTACATGCATAAACTGAAAGGAATTGAATTTAGGTATTTGTGTTCTTAAATTTTACCAGAACTAATTAATAAACCTGTGTATTCTCCATTTATTTATTCATTAATGCACAATATTTTTCATATATATAATATATATAGTTGTATGCCAGGCATTTGTGTT
>NW_006408527.1:35327420-35330906 GCF_000296735.1 Chrysochloris asiatica | reverse complement strand
ACACATCAGCAGCAGCACTCATATGCCAGGCAGGATGGTAGGCCTTGGCTGCATATAGCTGAAAAAGGTATTGTGTCTGTTTCCAAAGGCCTCACAGATAGCTACAATGCACCTTGAAATGTGATACTATTGAAATGTAAACAAAGAGCTACAAAAATACAAAGTAGGAATGTTTGTTTGTTTGGAAAGAAATAGGAAGTGTATCTGAGAAGAGGTGGCCTATGAATGAGACCATAAAAACAAGTAGTGGATAAAGATATAAAGAGGAGGAGTGTGATGGAAGAAGGCCTTTCAATTATACAGTTAGGAAAAGCATAAAGTCTTAGTAGGAGTCCTGGTGTGGCGCTGGGGGTTAATAAGCTGCAGTTCAAGCTCACCAGCTGTTCCTTTGAAAGACTGTACAGGGTGGCTATGGGTAGGAACTCACTTGATGTCACTCAGCAATAATAGCAATGCCTCAGAAAGGAGTCCTGGAAAAAATAGAAGTCTTGCTATCCTTACTTTTAATGAACTTTCCTGCTATACTTCATCCAAGACAGATTTGTTTGTTCTTCTGGCTGTCAATGATACTTTCAATATTCTTTGTCAACACCATAATTCAAATTTATCAATTCTTCCTGAGTAAGGCAGTGTGCCTATGGACAGGAGGCTGGCTTGAAAAATGTGCCCTTTGGGCATTTAAATGAGTGTGCAATTTTTATTTTGTTTTGTTTTGTATGTGTTCATCAAATATTTTTGCTTTGTTCATTTGTGACACATAATATGTAAATGGGGCCAGTGAGTTTTAAGTATATCATGTTAGGGGCAAGTATAATTACAATTTTCTTTTTTTAGAGGTTATACATATAGTTTATAGTTTTAAGTTGACAAGGGTGGTCTGTAATGGTCAAGGTTCTGTGTCAACTTGACTAGGCTAGGATCGCCAGAAGTTTAGCATTTGGGATGTGCTTTTTCCATGGTGATAAAACTTAATACTGGCATGGTGATGGTTGTGTGCTACAGTCATTTCCGACTCATAGCTATCCTGAAGAGGGTTTTCCAAGGCTATAAATCTTTACAGGAGCAGAAATCCTCATCTTTCTCCTGCAGAGCAACAGATAGATTTGAACTGCTGACCTTGTGGTTATCACCCCCACTTGTAACCACTCTGCTACCAGAGCTCCTTAATAGTAAATTCTAAGATGAGAAGCTATAGCAGCCAATCAATTGAAGGGATGCTTCCTTGGGGATGTGGTCTGCTCATAATATAATGGACACAAGGGAAAGTCTTCTCTGGGTAGGGTTCCGTTCTCTGCTCTTCTCCTTTGATGGTCCCAGGGACGGCTGCTCCCAGAATTCAAGGTTAATCACTCCCCTCCCTTTGTCCCAAAATGTCTACCTTTACATTTCCAGCCCTTACAATCAGTCCTGATAACAATTATTCACTACTGTATCGCAAGAGACCTATCTGCATCTACTTTCATGAGCCCTGACTAGGCAGAATGGATACTACCTTGGAGATTCTACCTTGCTCCATGCCTTCTGGATCTAGGTTCCCTCTTGAAAGCTTGTAAGCCATTCACTTCTTGCCTCTGTAGCAGCCCCCCCATTCTGGGTAGCCAATGTGGAAGGTGCCCATCCCTGTCCTCTCTGTGTGCGGAGGAGGTGGGAATGATCCTCGCTGTGAAGATTTGTTCACTCTTTTGAGCTATTGCTTCCATATTGCTTTCAAATTCTTTTTCTCCCTCTTCTTTTTTTTTTTCTGTTTGAGCACTGATCATCCAGCCATTGAAGCTAGGTCAAGTGGGTGTACTTATGCATGTGCCCTCTCTTCTAATCAGCTGGACTCTTCACTCTTCACTTCAGTCCTCTGTGGCTATGTCACTGACTCTAGGTCCAAGAGTCCCCTGGACTTGGCATACTGCTGGCCAGCCAGGTCTCCATCCGGGTTCACAGGAGTCTATTGAGCATCGTAGGGCTTAGCTTGCAGCTTCATTGCTGTTTTTCCCTCACTTCCCCTTATTGGTGACAAACGTGGTCACCAATCACAGCATGCATTCCCATTGAGCCTTAGTCTTAGAAGGCGGTTTTCCCTGAGGAGGACCCGACCACTTGCCTTGATGTCTCCTGGGCGAGCCACTTGTTTGTTCTTGTAGTAATCAGTTGGCCTGCCTATATTGTTTTGTATTTTTCCTGTCAGTCTTTCTTTCAGGAAATATCTTCTGTTCTTCTGGCCACTTCAGAGTAGTCTGCTTATCCTTTCAAGTGGAAATTTCCCCTCAGAAGATTCTGGATGTTGTTCAGGATTCCACCTATGGTCTTGTGTAATGCAGAGGCTCTAAAGGAAGCCTCCTTCGTTGGGCACATTGTGTTTTAGGTATTCCAATCAGTTATAGGCAGAAGACAGATTTACAAGCTTTCTATGGTGGTGTTTCTGGCTATTCCTTTCTCTCCCCCTCCAGTGTCTATTTTATAGCGGTATGCCAATGGAACCAAGATTCAACAGACAGCCAAGTATCTTAACATTTTCCCCCTTTTCCCCATTCAAACCATGTCTTACTCTCTGTATCCCGGAGGCCTGTTGTTCCAAGGTTGTGCATACATCATTATTTGCCTGGGTCCCACTTCAGCTTCACATTCACCCTATCGTATTTAATTTATTGCAATGATTAAAATCCCCTCCATGCATCATCAAATAACCAAGGATACACCCCACAGGCACACCTAACCATCCCCCCCTCCCGCCTGTCTGTCAGCAAACAGCTCCTCCCACTCCCTGAGTCCCTCAACCATTTATTTTTGGTACAATTCTTTTTGTGTATTCCTTTCATCTTCTTTTGACAGTCTGCATCATTCAATATTTTGCCAACAGAGTCTTTCAGTTTTGTTAGTCGAGGCTTGAAAATTTTTTTCTTCATTTCTTTCAGCTTGGAAAATTCTGAGCATGTTCTTCCGTTTTGTTTTTCTAATTCCACTTTTCATTATAATACTTTACTTTGTTTTCTGAGCTGCCTTTAAAATTTTTCTGTTAAGGTCTTTTGTTTCCTTATTTATTCCATTTGCTTTAGCTGATCTACACTGGAGAGCAAATTTCAGAGTCTCTTTTGACATCCATTTTGGCCTTTTCTTTGTTTTTTGTCTTTAAATGACCTTTAGCTTTCTTCCTGCATGAGGGTCTTGATATCATCCTACAGCTCTTTTGGTCTCTGGTCACTAGTGTATAATGCAAGAAATCTGTATTTGAGATGATCTCTAAATTTGGGTTGGAATGTTTAAGATCATATTTTGGCTCTTTTGAACTTGTTTTAATTTTTTCATTCCATCAGGAAAATGAGTGATATTTCGAGATGATGAATAGTTATTAGAAAGAAAACTTCTTATTTTCTGGGGATATTAGAAAAATGGGAGGAATTTGAAAAGATCATGTGGATAATATATCTTGTTGACTTTTAAAATAACTATAAACTTTAAAACAAATTTTCTGTATAGACTCTTAATATATATTTT
>NW_006408527.1:35324929-35327075 GCF_000296735.1 Chrysochloris asiatica | reverse complement strand
GGCTCACAACCACCATCACTATGGAGTCCTAGTATGGCTCTGTGGGCTAATGTGTCAGTCTGCAAAGTTGTTTTAACTGCAAGGTCGGTGGTTTCAAGCTTACCAACTGCTCCTTGGAAACCCTATGCTGGGTTGCTATGGGTTGGAATCGACTTGACAGCACTTAACAACAACAACAACAACTGGATTCATGAACTCATACAGAGATATATCTTATTATAATAATGGAATATTTTATAAATTTTATAAAGGAAACTTTTACTGGTGAGACTTGGAATAGGAGCTACTTCATTGTAGTCTAATAATTTTTTACCAGAAAGATCATGTATAGTGAATTTGGTATGCAAGTTAAAGTATAGTTGGTATTATAGGTAAATCAGTGATTTGTTGCTGATATTTTTATTAACAGGGAGTTTTGTAGAGGATTAGCAAGCTCAAAGAAGTTTCATTTTGTCATTTGTTGCATGCATTTGTGGGCTCAGTACTGAGGTAAAAGGTAGCTTGCAACTTAACTGTGATACAGGATGGTCATTTGTTAGCTTTTTTGATATGAAAAATTTTAATTTGTTATAAAAACATTTTTGTCAGAGATCATATAGGAATCTCACAGTAAAGCTTTCTTTGTTGTATGCTTCAGAACATTGCTCTTCTATTTTAAACTTACAGTAAAAATGTGATTTCAGAATCTGAATGTTCCAATACCTGACTAGACAGTTCTTCCTGAAGTATGCAAAATATTAGGATCAGATCTATATCAGCCTCCATATTATTGGTTTTTCTCTTACTTTCTTATTTGACTTTGAAAAAACAGTTTCCAAGGTTAATTTGAGACCTTTTATGACTCTTCTCACACACAGATTCAACTATCTTAGCGTTGACCTTTGTCCTTCTCTCAGGGATAGAGATAACTTGATACGACTAGTCACAAAGAAGGAAATTGAACATCAAGGAAAGACAGGATAAACCAGAAAGAAGCAATATCAGTGAATTTTGAGGCAAAAAAGAATGGAAATTCCCTCTGGGCAGTTTCAGATAGCATAAGGTTATAAAAGCAGATAAAAATGTTTTATTGTTTTAGTTTCTTTGTCTGGAAGCATAAAAAAAGCTGAAGAGATGGAGGGCCATAAAGTTGTGCTTGAAAAGGATAATCTTAGGTTGAATGAGATTGTTGGAGAATGTCTTTTTTCTTTTCACCTCTTCTTATAAATATATTTCTAAGGTGTTTCTGAATTTTGAGCATCTGTGTTTCACTTTAAAGCCATACCAGATAACTCTTAAATATTGTTAATTTTTTAAATTCTTAAACTTAGTCCATCTTCTACATCCCACAAAACATGTATGTGGAAATGAAGATATATTCATATATCAAGAATGTGCTTATAGCATTGTTGTTACTTGTGTTCCCACTGTGTTTTGCTTTCATCATGACATTGATGTATTCTTGTTTGTTTGTTTGTTTACTGTTTGCGTCCTTCCACTGGACAATAACATCTATAACTCTATGAGAGAGAATGCTTCTCTTAAAAACCTATGTCCCCAGAACCTAGAGCAATGTCAGGCAAACACTAAGTGCTCAAACTCTGATTAAATAAAAGAATACATGAGTTTTTCCAGAAAGATGTTTTTTTCACATTGAAATAATACACAGACATTGTTAACCAGATTACGAAAGTTAAATATTTTTCACTAGTAGCATGGGAATGATCATTTTATAGAAGACTGTTTTCATAGCAGGGTTATCAGAGCAGCAGGTTATTTCTATTTCTTCTCTACCATTATCAATCACAGAAGGGAAGAGAATCTTTGAAAACAAAAAATTCCAACTATTGAGTGTTTACGATATGTCAGAACTGACTCCAGTCCTGTGAGGTAGGTTTTCTAGCTGATGTATTTTAGAAACAAAAACCCACGGACTAGTGAACTTTGCTGTAAGGTAGACCTGGGTATGCCTTTTTTCTCCAATTTAGGTTACTGTGTAGCTAGAAGTACATTACTTACTTTTATGACCCTCATATATTTGTATCTGTAAAATGGGGACCATAGCCACAATTTTGTAATAAAAACGTAGAACAAAGTTGTGTTGTTGTTGTTAAGTACTGTCTAGTTGGTTCCAACCCATAGCGACCCTGTATAGGGTTTCTGTGGA
>NW_006408527.1:35304572-35323894 GCF_000296735.1 Chrysochloris asiatica | reverse complement strand
TTCTCGGCTATTCTCAGAGTTTTCAGCGACTAGTGATTTGGAAGTAGCTTGTCACTCTTTCTTCCTAGTCTGTCCTTGTCTGGAAGCTCATCTAAAACCTGTCCACCATGGGTAATCCTGCCGGTTATTTAAAATACTGGTGGCAAAGCCCTCAGAATCACAGCAACTCAAACCACCACAGCACGACAGACAGTCGAGTTGTGGCCGTTGGCATATAGTAGTATATGTTAAGTAAAATACAGTAAGCATGAGATATGTAGATGAACATATATAGGAATGGTAACTAAGTTGAAAAGATAACTTGTTTATTCCCTTGGATATGGAAAAGTTTCAGCCTTGACTGACTGACACAGAAATAAGGAAGGAGACAAAAGAAAAATAGTTGTTTTGAGCCCTAAGCTTGTTGGGAAGAAGGCAATAGTAGGAAAAAGCCCGTATGTTCAAATGACTAGAAAGGAAGTCAAGTACCATTTGTGTGTTTTGCTTATTAGCATGGACATGCAAGTCTCCATATTACTGTGTCTTCCTGCCAGCTGCCATTTCTCTGCGGTATTAGGATATCAACTTGAAAAGGCTAAGTCCCATAAATCTTATTTAAGCAACAATGAGTGCTTTTTCTTTTTTAAAAAGTTAAAATTTCAATTAAGTTTCAGAAAGAAAGTTTATCTTTGAGATGTAAATAATATGCTAACATTGTGCTAGACTTTAAAAAACTAAGTACATTAACTTGGAATGTGCTGAGCTAGTGGTAAATTGATATCCAGCCTGCAGTTGCCAGAGGACTTTTGTCTTGTCTTCACATAGGAGAGAGAATGCAAGGGAGTTTGGGTCAATTAATTGCCTGCCCCTTACTGCCCTATCTATTTTTGGCTGGAAAAACTGGGGAGGGCTGACTGTTTTATTCTATAAAGTAGCTTCTTACCAGGAGAGCTCAGTTTCAAAGTCCTAGAAACCATATGTGTTAGTTTAAGCAGAGTTGGCTTCAAGGGGAATTAAAATGAAAGGAAATTCCACAATTAGAAGGTGTGGAAGTAGAAACCAACAAAGTGAAGCTCTTGGGTAAGCAGTGTGGGCGGGTGAGATTATATTCTTAAAGTGTATAATAGGCCAAGGTTTTTATTTCCAGAGTCTTTCATTTAAGACCTTCAATGTCTGAATTCTGGTGGATGTAGGTCTGTCTCAGGCTTTTCTTCTCCTCCCATATAAAGGCTTCACCTCTGCAATTCTTAACCTGTATTGAAAAAGGAGGGTGTTATTAGGAAGAAGACTGAAGATAGGTTTGCAGTAAAGAAGCCTACTTTGAATATATACTTCTTTCTCCTTCAATTCCAACATCTTCTTCCTCTTCCGTCCATTGACTTGTTATTAAAAAATGAGAATAAAGAAGAGAAGTCTCATAGAGGGCTAGAGGAGCCACTATTCACAGCTATTTGGGGATTTTGAAGGAATCCCTGTGCAAATTACTTACTTATAAGTTATGAATTGTTCATACTTAATAAACAATGACTTATAATGCTGAGTTGTTGTAGTGTAGGGGTATGGTCTGGTCAAATGGAATGGACTGGGGCAGAACCTGGCTGCATTTCCAGTAGTGATGGGGAGATTGCAGAGTTTAGAAACTGGGTTTACATCTGAAGAAAACCAAAATTAATACTCTTGGTGTGGGAAGAGCACATAATAAAAGATAAAAAAAAAAATGGTACAAACAAAAGCAACAGTCCAACAGTAAATAATTAGGAGATTGTCTAGAAATGAATTTTATTATTCATATACGTATATTTTTATGGTTGTACTGTCAAATCTATCCTGATTCATAGTGACCTTATATATGGTCTCTGAGTCCTTTAAATCTTGGTGGGAGTAGAAAGCTTTGTCTTTCTCCTTGGAGTGACTGCTGGGCTCGAACTGTATGAGCAAATGTAAGAAATGAAGAAGTAAAAGAGCAGAACAGACAATTTCAGAGGACAACTCTAGAAGACAAAGTCCAATATCACAGTGAAATGTACAAAGACCTTGAGTTAGGATACCAAAGGAACACCCTCAGCATTTCTCAAGCTGAAAGAACTCAAGAAAAAATACTATCATTTTACTTGCCATGAGCAAAACACTGAATGATGCAAAAAGCATCTAAAGAAGATGGAAGAGTCAATGTACCAAAAAGAAATGGTTGATGTTCAACCATTTCAAGAGGTAGTATACGATCAAGAGCCCTTAAGACTGAAGACAGAAATCCTAGCTACATTGGCAAAGAACAAAGCTCCAGACATTGATGGAACACAAACTGAAATCTTTCAACAAAGTGATGCAGTGCCAGAGCTACTCTCTCATCTATGCCAAGAAATTTGGAAGACAGTTACCTGGCCTACTAACTGGAGGAGATCCACATCCATGCCCATTCCAAAGAGAAGCAACCTAATAGAATGCAGAAGCCATCATCAGTATCACATGATTTTTTTTGAAGATGCTTCAAAAGATGATTGCAACAGCACACCAACAGAAATTCAAGGGACATCACTGCTGATGTCAGAAGGATGTTGGCTGAAAATGGAATGTCAGAAAAATGTTTCATTGACTATTCACTGATTGTTGTTGTTATTGTTAAGTGCCATTGAGTTGGTACCGACTCATAGGGTTGCTATGAGTCTGTACCAACTCAATGGCACTTCACAACAACAACAATCAATCATTGAATAGTCAATGAAGCACACACAAAATCAGCAAATAGTCAGTGAAGCACAAATAAACATCATGTTATACTGATGATGGCTTCTGCTTTCTATTAGGTTGCTTCTTTTTGGAATGGGCATGGATGTGGTTTTCCTCCAGTCAGTTGGCCAGTTAATGTGTGTATAATAATATACACATTCCTGTGCGGTGCTGTATATGTATATATATATTATATATAATTTGACTTGCAACACTGAAAGCCTCCGTGAGCAAAACACTGAATGATGCAGAAAGTATATATATATATATATATATATATATATATATATATATATATATATATACACACACACACATGCACACACATATACACATACACTTCGGTGTGGTGCAATAGGACATGCATTGGACTGCTAACTACAAGGCCAGCAGTTTGAATCCACTAGCAACTCCTCAGAAACCCTATACAGGGTGGCAATGAGTCTGAACTGACTCAATGGCACTTAACACCAACAGTATATATATGCTGAAATAGAAATAAATATGTTAGCGTCCTAGTGTGGTGCTGTGGCTTTATGCATGTGCTAGACTGTAAAGTCAGTTTGAACCACAAGGTTGGCAGTTCACGCTCATCAGCTGTTCCTCGGAAACCCTACACAGGGTCGCTACGGGTCTGAACTGACTCGATGGCACTTAACAACTATATATATCTATATCTATATCTCTCTCTCTCTCTCTCTATATATATATTAGTTTCTTCTATCTCTTTCAGGAACTTTGTCTCAGTGCTCATTTCCTTCCTCACTTTTCCCTACCCTCCTAAAATTAGAGATATTTCTTCAATTCACAAATGATTTTGAGTGTATAAGTTTCTGTGAACTAAGGATCAAAAGATGAGTAAAATATTTTCGTACTGCAAAGAACATAAATAATCTTGGCAAGTTTTAAAAAATCATGTAAATGAATTTAATATTAAACAGAAATTTAAGTACAATAATGTAAGTATGTTAAAGAAGCAGAGATAGCAGTGATGAAAAAAAAAATGATGTGAGGGTGTGTGTCATAGTTTTTGTTAATTTATTAAGTGCTATGGAGTTGGTTCCAACTTGTAGCAACCCTATGTAGGGTTTCCATGAAATGACTGGTGGGTTTGAACAGTCAGACTTACAGTTAGCAGCCCAGTGCTTATTCTGCAGCACCGTACCTGGAGGAGATGTGAGATATTAAAAATGAAATATTTAAGAAAGGAACTTTAAAATGCTAAGCAGCTGACTGATTACTGTTATTTTTGGCATAACTTCTCTCACTTATCATAGGGTAGAAAAGCTACCTTAGTTGAGTTCAGTTCCATTCATTTTTAGACATAGACTTGTTAGACAAAATATGAAATCAAAGATAATGTTGTATTTATGTAATTCTAATACATTAGTAGGACGCAAGCTTTTTAATAAGAATGTCAGTGACATAAAAAAGCTCTTTTTCACATACTAACTAAAAATGGCAGTCCATGTAGTTTTTTGTTTTTTTTTTTTCATGGTTTGCCAGCGTCAATTCTTGTTTATACTAAAGGCTTCTCTTAATCTAAAATCAGAATGTGTTTTAGAAAAATATATATACCAATGTATGATAAAATTCCACTACTCATCTGTCAGTTTGTTGTATTGTGGTGGTTTGCTTATTGTTGTGATGCAGAAAGCTATGCTACCAGCAGGGTAGACCTATGGTAGACAGGTTTCAGCTGAGTCTTCAGAATAAAACAGACCAGGAAGAAAGTAAAGCAGACTACTTCTGAATGTTTTGTTATTTTCGTGCTGTCTAGTCAGATAGGGGTCATAATTACCCTGTACAGGGTTTCCAGATAGTACTTGGTAGGTTTCAACCATTGACTTTGTGCTTAGCAGTCCAGTGCTGATCTACAGTGCCATACAAGGAATTCTGGAGTCTGAATTTTTAGCAACTGAAAACCTTATGAATAGTAGTGAAACACTATCAGAGAGCACCGGAGTATTGAATATTGAAACATGATGAGTAAATAGCACTAGAATATTGTCAGATACAATGAGGGAAGATCAGCCCCTCAGGTTGGAAGGCATTCAGAATACTACTGGGGAAGAGCTGCCTCCTCAAAATAGAGCTGACCAAGACGACGCAAATGGAATAAAGCCTTTGGACCTTTCATTTGCTGATGGACACAACTCAAAATGAGAAGAAATAGCTGTAAACATCCATTAATAATCAGAACATGGATTGTACAAAGTATGAATCTAGAAAAATTGAAAGTTATCAAAAATAAAATGGAATGCACAAAGATGGATATCCTAAACATTAATGAGCTTCAATGGACAGGTAGTGTTCATTCTGAATCTGAAAATCTTATGGTTTACTATGCAAGAAATGACAAATTGAAGAAGAATAGCGTAAGATGTAAGATAACATCCATACGTCTACAAGGAAGACCAGTTAATACCACTATTATTCAAATGTGTGCACTAACCCCTAAAGGGCACTGATAATGAAATTGAAGAATTTTACCAACTTCTTCAGTCTAAAACTGATCAAAGATGCAATCAAGATGCATTAATAATTACTAGTGTTTGGAATGGAAAGATTAGAAACAAAGAGGAAGGATCAGTAGTTGGAAATGGTGATATAAACTATGTTGGAGAGCGCATGATAGAATTTTACTAGACTAATGACTTGTTCATTGCAAATACCTTTTTGTAAGAACTTAAAATATAACTTTACATGATAGCCTAACCAAATAAATACACAGAAATCACATTGACTATACATCTGTGGGAAGAAATAGTGGAAAAACTCCATATCATTAGCCAAAACAAAGCCAGGAACAGACTGTGGAACAGATCATGAATTGCTTATATGCAAGTTCAGGTTTAAGCTGAAGAAAGTTAAAACAAGTCCATGAGAGCCCAAGTTTGACCATGAACATATCCATCATAAATTTAGAGATCATCTCAAGAACAGATTTTACTCAGTAGACACTAATTATCAAAGACCAGTAGAATTGTGGAATGACTTCAAGCGCATCATACGGGAAAAAAGCAAAGGTCATTAAGAAGACAAGAAAGAAGGAAAGACCAAAATGGATGTCAGAAGAGATTCTGAAACCTACTCGCCAGTGTAATGATTCTAAACAAATGGAAAAAATGAGGAAGTAAAAGAGCTGAATAGAAAATTTCAAAGGGCAGCTCCAGAAGACAAAGGCAAGTGTTATAATGAGCTGTACAAAGACCCAGAGTTAGAAAATCAAAAGGGAAGTACATGCTCAGCATTTCTTAAACGGAAAGAACTGAACAAAAATTCAAGCCTCAATTTGCCATATTGAAAGATTCTATGGACAAAATATTGAATGATGCAGAAAGCATCAAAAGAAGATGGAACAGATATACAATGTCACTGGACCAAAAAGGCATTGGCAAAGAAAAAGGCATTGGGAAGTGATGGAATACAAATTGAAATGTTTCAACAAACTGATACAGCACTGGAGGCACTCATTCATCTAAGTAAAGACATTTGGAAGAAAACTACTTGGGCAACTAACTGGCAGAGATCCATATTTTGGCTCATTCCAAAGAAGTGATTCAGTGGAATGTGAAGATCACCAGACAGTATCATTAATACCATATGCATGTAAAATTTTGCTAAAGATAATTTTAAAAATGGCTATATCAGTACACTGACAGGGAATTGCCAGTGGTTCAAGCTGGATTCAGATGAGGATGTGGCACGAGGGATATCATTGCTTATGCCAGATAGATCTTTGCTGAAAGCAGAGAAAACCCAAAAGACTGTGTGGATCATGACAAGCTATGGACATGACAAGCTATGGACAACATTGCTGAAAATGAGTTATTCTAGAACACTTAATTATGCTCATGAGGAACCTGTATATTGACCAAGAGAACAAGAACAAGGGAGCACTGAATGGTTTAACATTAGGAAAGGTGTGCACCACAGTTGTATTTTGCCATACTTATTCAATCTGTATGCTGAGCAATAATCTTAAAACTGGATTATATGAAGAAGAATTGGCATCAGGATTGGCAGAATACTGGTTGTACTTTTTCCAACACAGATTTGTTTGTTCATCTGGTAGTCAATGATGCCTTTAATATTCTTCTCCAACACCATAACTAAATTCTTTTATGATCTTCCTTATTCATTGTCCATCATCTCTGATACTTCAGACATATTATCAGTAGGGACCAGTTCCTGGAGAAAGATATCATGCTTGGTAAACTGAAGGTTCGATAAAACAGAGGAAGACTCCCAATGAGACGTATTAGCACAGTGGCAGAAGCAATGGGCTCAAGCTTAACAACAAATTTGAAGATAGCACAAGAGTGGACATTGTTTTGTTCTGTTGTACGTAAGGTTGCTATGAATTGGAACAAACTCAACAACATCTAACTATAACAACAACAATGATAAAACTTATTTTTTAAAATGGACTTAAGCAAGTCTTGGTTTAACAAAGTTTATTCAAGCTAAGCTACTTTTTTTTTTAAAGAAAAACAAGCAATCATTTTCATAACAACTCAGGTAAGGTAAAGATAACCGTCTCTTAGTATCTATAATCATAACAAGGATTACAGTTTATGTCTTTCCATATAATGGTAATACCTATAGCTACTTCTAGGGATTAAAATTGTTGCTATATAAATCTCCCAACAGTTTCTTTTTATGCTATCCTAGAAATTTACTGAATGCTGTATGCATTTGAGTGAAAGACAAGAGCTTTGTTATAAATTCAAACTTTTATATGTAAAGTATTTAACAATAAAACCACCCTTCTTCTCTCCTTGAGTGTGGTCTACACTTAGTGACCTGCAAGCTAAACTACTTTTGATCTCTTAATTTATATGCTGTACTTTGGGTACATAAACAGGGATTTAGTTGAGAAGACTGGAATGAATTTATTGTTGTTGTTGAGTAGGTACCGACTCATAGTGACCCTATGCCATGCCTTCCTTCCTATAATTCAGCTTCTCTGATTATTTGTTCAGCATTCAGATTGAATAAGTATGGTAAATAAGTATGAATTTATTAGATTATTTTATATCAAAATTATGTGATAATTCATGTTGAAATTAGAAGAATTTGAAGTGAATTATTGTCCCTCTCCTTTGTGCTGTAATGATTTCTGTTTAAATTATGTTATTCAAAAAGTACTGGAGCATTTATAAATTATTCATTTGCAAAGATTTAGCTATTTCAAGCCACATGCCCTGAAACAGAATGGGTTGAGTAAAATGGTTTCATTATGCCAAAGCATTCATAAATATCTCTTCGCCTCATGTATGCAACTAATTTGGAATTCTGTTAGCTTAAGAAACACTATTTTTTGATGTCAGGTTATTTCATCCAATAGTTCCCTTTTATAGAACAACTTGGGAATGAGCTTTTTGTCATTGTGATTATGACACCAAATTAAAACTAGAGGAAAAATTAAGACACCATCTCTGGAGGTTTCAGCTCTTGAGTCTTCCTATGAAAACTAGTCTTTAATATTTATGGTCTCATATTTTTCAGGAGAAGCAATAGTTGTTTGCTTTAATGTGTCTTTCAGCTTTAGGCATATCTATAATAATATGTTTATGCTCTAAGAGGAGTCCTTGTGTGGTGGTGTAGGATAAGCACTGGACTGATAACTGCAAGGTTGGTGGTTCAAACCCACCAACTGCTCCTCAGAAATCCTATACAGAATCATTATGTGTCAGAACCAACTAATATCACTTAACAACAATAATTCTGTAGAGTATTCTAGTTCACATATTATTGTTTTAGTCAGAATGACTATCCACTAATTAGAAGTAGTTCTAAGTTTGGCATTTTCTGGATAAATGCTCCCTATTTTGGACCAACGCCCTTCATTTTTGGACACAGATGCTCAGCTGGATATCAATCATCTTTAATTATGTATGCTTTGGGAAAACTTCCCAAGCAAAAGAGACTCAACTTGTAGTCATAGCTACAATTTATAAGTAATTCTATAAAATTTATATTCTGTAATCTCCTTGAAAGATTAATTCAGTGACTGAAAGAGAGCTTCTCTTCTTAAAATAAGTATTATTCATTTAAGTGAGTTATTTAATGCAATATTTTCTAGCTATGTTGGGCTTTAAGTTCTGAGCCATTTATCTTATTATTCCCATTCCCTTTCTATTCTCTAAATGTCCTGAGTAAGTTCCTCTGCCCTTGATTGGACTTGTGATAAATGTGAACTGGAGACAGGTGGGGGTGTAAAATCAGTGATGGGATCGTATTTCCATAAGGTTGTATTGAGAACAACCCAACTGGAGAAGGAGCAGTTTAAAAAATAATGGGAGTTGAAACTAAGAAAGCCAAGTAAGTAGAAGTGAATGGCTAATAAGTGGTGGCAACAAATGCAACCAGCTACCATATCTTTGTGCAAATAACACTAAAGTTATATATTTTCTGCCAGTTACATAACCTTCCTCCATGTTATTTTCATAAGTGCATTTATGCCAATTTTTAAAACATGTTGCTGAATTCAATTTTTATTTCTGCTCACAAATGTGAGGTGTACAACAAGAAAGAGTCCTTTCCTAGGCATATTCTCACAAGCATGCCACTAAGGTGATTTATGATCTTTGATCAAAGACATTGATTCTAAAAGACATAACTACAAAGCAAAGAGAACTAGCATCATGTAATAGTTTCACTTAAGACAATCTGATAAGGTTTTCACATTCAACTGTTGAGCTTTAACTAATTTAATAGAAGCAAATGCACGTTTGGATTGTTTATTTTCTGATTATCAGAATGCTAAACTTGATCCATGACTTCTTGACCATTGTTTACACCTTTATTATACAATTATGCTCAACTGTAACATTTTTGGAATTATTTTTATATACATAAGTAAGGTTAAAGGAAATACACACAATGAAAGAAAATGAACAGAATGATCTTTTTTTACCAGTAAAATGGGACGATGGGTGAATAAGATTAAAATTCACTTCTGGGAAAGCACTATGTTAGGACTATTTTGCTAATATTATCATTTCTATTTCTTACATGTATGGGCATATTATTTATATGGGACATTATTGTGAAAAAAATATGGTTATCTTGTGAGATACTTGGGGATGAAGTTAAGAAGATAAAAAAGGTAGTAGCTCTAGGGTGTGTAAAAACAAAAATTTTAAAGCTATGCAAATGGCTTGAGAGGAAGAGACCAGTGAAAATGGAGAAGTTGACGACACAAAAGCGGGAATCATTGTTCAAAAAATCTTTGAGAACATATAAAGGAAGCAATCAAGAGCTTATGCAGAGGGCTTAGATTTGGCATGGAAACAGAAGGAAGTCTCTTGCCTCTTGACCTTCTGGTCTCTTCAGAAACTAAAATGAGGAAAAAAGAATTGTAAAAATAGAAACCTGGGATGGAAACAAGGATTTTGAAGGCACTCATGTTAGTATCATTAATCTTTTTAGTAAAATTGGAGACTAAGGGATCTATTGAAAGTGAGGTGAAAACTTCTAAGTGACATAGATTTCAGAGTTTTGTTTTTTTTTTTTCCTTTTTTTATTATGTTTTGGGTAGAAGTTTACAGAATAAATTGGTTTTCTATTCAACAATTCATGCATATTTGGTTTATAACATTGATTACAATTCCCACAATGTAACAATACTCTTCTCATTTCCTCTGTCTGTTTGCCATTTCCTATCCCTTCCTGCCTTCTGAGTTTTATCCCTGGGCAGTTTGAATGTGTATACTTGACTATTCTAAGAGCTATGGAGCTCCCTGGTATTATTTTTCACCTTATAGGCCTATCTTTTGTTCTGCTGGAGGTTGAGCCACAGGGATGAGTTCAGTTCCAAGGCTCAAATGGGTCATAGTCTCAGGGAACAGTAAGTCTGGTCTTTTTTTAAAAAAAATTTTTTAATGATTTTGAATTTTGTTCCACATGTCTCTCCTATTCTTTCCAGAACCTTCTATTGTGATCCCTTTCAGAGCAGTTAGCAGTGGTACCAAGGCAGCATCTAGTTCTTCTGCTCTTGGGGTTGTGGAAGCTGAAGTTTGCACCACCCAATAATTGTTTGGACTAATTATTTCCATGTCTTGATTTTCTTCACTCTTCATTGTTTCAAATGGGGAGCGACCAATTGTGCATAAGATGGCCACTTTTTAAAGACCCCAAGCTTATAAGTCATTATTCAACAACATAGGAGGTAGAACAATGTCTTTGTGGACTAAGGTATGCCAGTTGATCTTGATTTCCTTTGAGACTATGTCCTGAGTCCCCAGGTCCAGTGATTCATTTCCTCAAGGTGTTTGGCTATGGCTAAGAAATTTTCATAACTTTGTCCCCTGTATGCTGTATTATTTTCATGGGTGTATTTGCGGTATATACATCTTCTGTCAAGGAGTCCTGGTGTGGTACAGTGGGTTAATGCACTGGACTGCAAGGTCGGTTTGAATCGCAAGGTTGATGCTTCAAGTTCATTAGCTGTTCCTTGGAAACCCTATACAGGGACATTATGAGTTGAAACAGACTCGGTGGCACTTAAAAACAACAGCAATAACACACACAGAAATACCTATATCTATTTGGGTGTAGCACCATTTCCTTCCCATATCTTTAGTTTGCATGTCTAGTTATGTATGTATTTGTAGAGTATTGCTGTTACTGTTACTTCAGGAATGTATTTGTAATAGCATTTATCTTTGTTTCCTTTAACTCATGTGTTCCTTCTAGTGTCTTCTATAAAGCATTTCTTAGTGGATACCTGTGATCGTGATTTTTTTTCCAGAGGGCAGAGTTGGTCTCATTCATTTTGTAGCCCCTAATTGTGGTATAATTATTGGCACTTTAAAAGTGTTCCACCGAAGCTAGTTGTTGGTCAAATAAGTTGATCAAAGGATTTGAAGCTGCATTTAGAGTCAAGCTAAGATTTGTTGTTGTTGTTATTGTTAAGTGCCATTGAGTTAGTTCTGACCCATAGCCACACTGTGTAGGGTTTCCGAGGAGTGGCAGCTGAGCTTGAATCGCCCACCTTGTGGTTTTAAACTGACTTTGCAGTCCAGTGCATTAATCTACAGCACCATACCAGTACTCTATTGTTGTTATTAAGTAGAGGGAAGACGGGTAAAGAACGTCCAGTGAATAAACTATTGAAATGACTATGAGACCCAGGCTGGGCAGAAAAGTGAAAGAAGCCAGAAAGGGTCCATTGGTTTGAGAAGTGAAAGGAGTCAAGGAGTTATATGACTTTGAGGACAGAAGAATTGCGAAAAGAGGTAATTGTCTTTGAGTCTCATAATGCTCAGTGTTTTTGTGGCCAAATAGTTTTGAATGGCCAAAGTACAGTAAGAAGATTAAGATTAGAGCTATTTAAATAATATACTTTTTTACATATTTCATTATTTAATTTTTAAGATGAATAGAATTTTCTACTTTGATTGTAAATATTGTCCATGGTGGTACATAACACTGAGAAATACTACGTTAGGTGCTGGATCTTTCTAGATTCCAAGCAGAGTGTCCAGTATATAGAGCATTGAACTTGGAATTTGAAGCTCTCAGTATATGACCATATTTGCTATTTGCTAGGTGAGTAATAATTCATATAACCTCATAAAGTTTTAGTTTACAAAACATGAATGATAATAATGCTTTTTAGTATTATTGTAAAGATTAAGAGAAATGAGCAAAGCTATTTTTTCAAACAGTAAAGTTTTAATACACAAGATTTTATAAATATTAATTAGATGTGATACCAAATTAGTCACTGGCATAATTAAAATAAAACATCTCAATTATATTTACTAATTCATTATATTTATAATTTAGGGAGCACCGTGACTCTGTATGCTAAGCATTGGACTTCATGCCATAAGGTCAGTGGTTCAAGCCCATCAGCTATTCTTTGGGACAAACATGAAGGTGTTTGCTCCTGCAAAGATTTAAAGCCTTGGAAACCCTATACAGGGTTGATACAAGTCAGTACTGTCTCGACAGCACTAAACAACAACAACAAATTTATTAATTAGTGATATTTGAAAGAAAGATGGTGCAGTGGTTAAGTACTTAGTTGCTAGCCAAAAGGTCAGCGGTTTGAACCGCTCTGCAGTAGAAAGATATGGCAGTCTGATTCTGTAAAGATTGACAGCCTTGGAAATCCCATGGGGCAGTCCTCTTCTGTCCTGGAGGGCCACTGTGAGTTGGAATTGACTCAATGAGTTTGGAACAGTCAACAGAATATTAAGTTTTATTTCATCTCTGAGGAGGCATCAAAAATTTGTTCAAAAATGGAATTGAAAGATAATGAATTTTTTCCCATAAACTTTTTGAAGCCCCTTCACATATAATGTATTTTTAGATTCAATGTAAATCAAACTACAGACTTAATGTGTATCTTAATGCATTTTGTATGTTGTGTTTTTGTTTCTGAAGTAATAATTCTTATTGTACTCCTCCTCCTTTAAGTACAGGAGCAGAGATGGAATGGATTGTATATGTGTGCTTCACTTTCAATTAAATAAAATCCTAGATTAGAAGAGTAGCTATAGCTTGTATATACTCTAAATTCAGCTAAGGTTAGCCAAAAGGACTCATTTTGTGTTAGAATTTAAGCCAAGAATAAGTATGTAATTAAGTAATTTGAATAATAATTTTCTCACTAATTTTTTTTTTTTTTGCAATTAATCTTGTAGGTTCTGAGAGGCAGGCTCTTTATAGAATTCCTCCACAAATGTTAAATATTCATCCTGAATTCACAAATCTTAAATTGAGCATTCAGTCCCTGTGTAATCAATGCAATACTTGATAAGAAATTATTTAGACAGTAATACCTATCATTTTCTGTGCCAGAGTGATATTTAATATACAGGACATGTCATGGCACTATGCAATAGGAGAATCTTTTCACACTAAATTCCGTAAAAAAAATGAAGCTTTTTCTGTTAAAATGGCTTTAAAGGATCCCCTATGTGCGTGATGTCATTATCACAGAGACTGATGAGGAAGGGATACTTTTTATTTTTTTAATTCTTGGAGAAAATGTAGTGAGGAAATAAAGAACTCACGTGGAAGGATTAGCTTCAACATAGAAGCAGAAGGAAGAAGTCTCTTATCTATTACCCTCTTGACAGACTAAAATGAGGCAACAAAACAAAACTCAGATCATGGCAGGAGGGAGAAAAGAGAACATATATACACAGAAGATTCACCTTGGAGAAAAAAAAAGGTTGGGATTCTTGCAGTCACTCAGGTGTATTAGAGAGGATATAAACTGTGCTGATTTAACAAAGAGATACCAAAGTGAAAGTTTCAATGATACTTCTAGATGCTTTCAAGTGGGCTTTAGCTCGTCGTGACCCTATCTATACACAACAGCATAAAACACTGTCCAGTCCTGCTCAGCCTCACTATCGTTACTACACTGGAGCCGATTGCTGTTGCCATTGTGCAAGTCCCTCTCGTTGGGCACCTTTCTCTTTTTCACGGATCCTCTACTTTACATGATTTCCTTCTCCAGGAACTGGACCCTCCTGATAATATGTCAGAAGTCTTGCCATTCTGGCTTTTAAGGAGCATTCTGGCTGTACTTATTCCAACACAGGTTTGTTTGTTCTTCTGGCAGTCCATGATACTTTTAATATTCTTCTCCAACACCATAACTCATTTGCATCAATTCTTCTACAGTCTTCCTTATTCATTGCCCAATTTTCACATGCCTACAACAACAACAAAACAAATGAAGCTATTGAAAATATTATGTTTGGGTGAGGAACACATTTGGCCTGAAACTGACATCTTTGCTCTTGAACAATTAAAGAGGTCTTTTGCAGCAGATTTGCTTAATGCAATATGTCATTTGAGTTTTTGATTGCTGCTTCCATGAGTGTTGATGGTGGAGCCTAGCAAAATAAATTATTTGACAACTTCAGTCTTTTTTCCATTTATATGGATATTGTTTATTGGTCCATGGTGAGGATTTCTGTTTTCTTATATTGAGTTGCAACCCAAATGGAAGGCTGTGATTTAATTTTTCATCAATATTTTAAGTCCTCTTTGCTTTCAGCAAGCAAGGTTGTATCATCTGCATACTATAGGTTGTTAATGAGTCTTCCTTTAATTTTGATGTCATGTTGTTTTCATGTAATCTAGTGTCTTGGATTATTTCTCACCATACAGATTGAATAAGTATAATGAAAGAATAAGTATATTAAAGTTTAAATGATAAAGAATTTTATTTCTTTTTCACATACCTGATAAAAATGTAGGTGGGGGTTCTAAGGCAAATAGGATGCCTTGCTTGATGTGACCATCCAAGGATCCAAGGGACAGCTCTGCTCCATTGTGTGTTCCATTTCCCAGCCATCAGGAGAAGTGATAGATAAAATAAAAAGCAAGCTTTTTTCTACTTATGAATGTGACCCAGATATTGCTCATGTCATTCATATCCTCCCCCACCCCCCTTGGCCAGAATTTATGTAAGTATGGTCACATTTAATTGTAAGAAAGATTGGAGAATGCAGTTTCAAGCTGGAAGGATTTATGACCTACTAAAATAAGAGTCCTGGTGTGGAACTGTAGGATAAGCGCTGGACTGCTGACTACAAGGTCAGTGGTTCAAACCCATCAGCTGCACCTCTGAAACCCTACATAGGGTCCCTATGAGTCAGAACGGACTCAGTAGCAATTAACAACAACAAAATTGGTGATATATCATTCTTCACTCTTCCCTCTCCCACCATAGCATACACCCTATATATTTCCAAATGATCTCCATTATTTACCATATTCATAACAACATCCTAATCTAGATCATTGCCATCTCTTGTCTGGATTACCACAGAAGCTCCTAACTGATGTGGGCTACCAGTCATGCCCTGCTAAGTCATTCCTCACACAGTAGCCACTGGTTTTTTGTTTTTTTTTTCACTTAATACAAAAGTAATATATTTTTCTGATTATAAACATTTGAAAGATATAGTTATAAATGAAATAATGAAAATCACCCATGATCCCAATACCTAACTATAATCTCTATTTTTTTTTCTTTTTTCTTAAATGTTTTCTTGTGAATTATGTGATAGTTTACATGGGAGAACATTAGTTTTACATTCATTCTATGGTATATCGTCTCATTGCCATGGTTACAATCCCCTCCATGCAATCCTTCTCCCTTGCCCCCCAGGTCTTCAGCACACAGTCGCTCTCCCTCTCTGGGTCTAAAGTCTCCAGCTGCTCCATCGCTCCACGTCATCATCTCTGGCTCCATTTCAGGCATCACTGCTTCTCTGGGTAGGGTCCTGCTATCTGCTCTTCTCCCTTGATGGTCCTAGGGACCTCCGCTCCTAGACTGAAAAGTTAATCACTCCCCTCCTTGCTAAAAAAGTCTACCTTTACATTTCTGACCCTCACAATCAGTTCGGATAACAATTATTCACTATTGTATCACAAGAGACCCGTCTGCATTTCATCGCATCAGCCCCACCTAGTCAGATTGAATACTACTCACTGGAGATTCTACCTTCCTCCAGGCCCTCTGGATCTAGGTTCCCTTTTGAAAGCTTGTAAGCCAGTCACTTCTTGCCTTTGTAGCTCCCCACCCCCCATTTTGGGTAGCCAATGTCCAAGTTGCCCATCCCTGTCTACTCTGTGTGTGGAGGGGGTGGGAATGATTCTTGCTGTAAGGACTTGTTCCCTCTTTTGAGCTACTGCTTCCATAGGTGTAGATGCCACTGGTTTTTAAAAATATAAACCAAATATCATCAGTCCTCTGCAGCACTCTATCCATCACCACTTCCATAGAACAAAATCCCAAAACCTTACTATGAGCCATAAGAACTGGCAATGACCTGGCTCTCAGATTGTCAGTCCCACCACGTCACCTGATCGCTATGTTCTCACGACTTTGGTCTGCGCCTTTTCCTCGAGCCGAGCTTTCCCATCCCTACCTCAGGCCTTCGTACCTGTTGTTCTTCATTTTTTATCATGGCACATAGCACAAATATCATCTACTCTAAGACCTTCCTGCTAGCCTTATTGTAGTGGTTTGTTTCAGTCCACTTGTTGTTTGTTGTTAAGTGCCGTCTATTTGCTTGTTTATTCCTTATAAAGCACTTTTTAGATTATATAATACTATTATATAATCTTGTTTATTTCCTATAAATTATAATAATACTACTATTATATCACCTTGTTTAGTTCCTGTAAAGCACTTTTTATATTATATAATAATACTGTTTATTACTTACGGACTAGTTGATTGTCTTCTTATTAGAAAGTACTCCTTAGGAGAGTACTTTGATTTACCCTGATTCGCAGACTATGGTACATAAAAAGAATTCAATCAAGGTCTATTGAATGAGTGACTAAATGAATGTGATATACTGTATGGGCCTCTTACAAATAAGAATCTAGTGCTCATGGTAGAAGAATCCAGAAAAATATTATATAACGTTTTGCCTCCATTAGCTTTATTTTTGGCTTGGGTATACTGTATCTTACACCTGAATCATGAGTTTATTAGCCTTTGCTGGTATTTGAAGTTTTAGCCATTTTCCACTGTAGTGGATAGGATGATGACCGCCCTCCCTCCAAATTATGTCTATGTACTTAGGCTCAGAACCTGTATATGTGACCTTATTTGAAAACAAAACAAAACAAAACTCTGTGTAGTTATAATTAAGGATCTTGGGAAGAAGTCATCACAGATTATGCAGGTGAGTCTTAAATTCAATGAGAAATGGTCACGTAGAGAAAAGAAGAGGGAGATTTGATACACAGAGGAGAAAGCTCTATGGAAATAGAGGCAGATATTGAAGTTATACAGTCCCAAACTAAGGAATGCATGGAGCCACAAGAAGCTGGATGAAGCAAGGAAGAATTCTTCCCTAGTACCTTTGGAGGGAATGGGACCCAGTAAAACCATGACTTTGGACCTCTGAACTTGAGAACAATAAGGAAATTTTTATTGTTTCAAGTCAACTGGCTTGTGAGTATTTGTTATCATTTCCCTAGGAAACAATTACATATACATAATCTACTCATAGATAATTATCAGCATAAACATTTTGAGATAATTCTTCTACCTGTAATTTGGGTTTCCAGATAAAATACAGGCTGTCCAATTAAATTTGAATTTCAGATAAATAACCAGTACTTTTTAGTGTATGTCCCAAATATCGCACGAGACATATTCATATGAAAAATTGATTTATTGTGTATTTGAAATTCTGATTTAACTGTTTTGTCTGCATTTGTATTTGCTAAATTTGACAATTTTACTGTAATTTCAAGAAATTAAAAAATGAAGAACTGACTGGGAATTGTTACACCACCTTGCTTATTTCCTTTAGAACATTTATTAGATTATATAATAATCTTGATTTTTTTCTTATGGGTTGATTAATTGACTATCAGTTCTCTTTAGAAATTAATCATTAGAGGGGTAGTCCCATATATAGATATATAAACTGATATGTACATATATACACATATGGACTTTGTCAAGTAAGAACTGGCAGCAAATAACAACAAAAATCAATCTAAGTAAAAAATAAAAAAAAAATGAAGTTGGCGTCATGGGAATTTTAAATATATTACAAACTTCTAAAATTTGCCCAGAAAAGTAGCTAAATAAAATGTTTAGAATTATGAAAGATTTTTCACAATTTGATCATATCTAAAACTAACTTAATTTGTTCTAATTTGATTTTTGTATATAAAATTAGAAGAACTAAAGTCCACCTGATTTTGGCTTTTTATTTATTTTTTAATCTCTCGGGAATTAGGATTGAATTTGAATCTAATAAAGTGGCACTTTATTAGATTCAGCTTGAAAATGAGTAAATTAAAACACCGGAATTAAAAAAGAAAAGTAGACCGGCAACAGCTTTCAATGGAGCGTATTAAAGCAGTCTTCTCCAGGGACTGCGGGAGTTTCTAGCAATCAGTGAGGATCATCAAGACATCCATGTTTCCTTCACATGCCTCAATAGCAATGAACACCACTCATGAGGCGAAATTCTGTTTTCTTCTATTTAAATTTGGGCTCCTTTGCATTTATAATCACCTACCTTTTTCCCTCTTGTGAGTTTTTAAGTGAAAACATCATGCAGACTCTTAAATAACTCATTAAACCTATTTTACGTTTTAGGATCAGATAAGCAAATGGAGTGAGGGGAAGGGAGAGAAAGTGAGAACAAAAGTAATTCTATAAAACCCCCAAAATCTATATTCAAAAGTTACATGCATTAGGAGAGGTGTATGTGCCTGTGTACACGTGTGTGTGCATGTGTATATGTATAGGAGTTGAAAGGTGGGTAAAGCAGTAAGACAAAGAGTTTCAAAAAAAGGCCATCATAGGGAGACAGCGCAGAAAATTTGTAGTGAGTTTCTACCAAAGATAGAACATTAGGGTGTTCTAGAGGGTTAGATATTTATTCATTAACTTATTCTTCAATCATTTATTGACAATGTAGCATGTCTCAGGAGCTATATTTGATAATAGAGATTTCTCCAAAGGAAAAGTCAATGTCTCTGATTAAGTGCAGTAAAGACTGTAAATGATATGATGATAGAAATGTTTGCTTGTTGTTTTTGTTGTTAGGTCCCATTGAGTTGGTACCAACTCATAATGACCTTATGCACAG
>NW_006408527.1:35291482-35301952 GCF_000296735.1 Chrysochloris asiatica | reverse complement strand
CCACACCAGAAATCCTCTCGTCACTGCGTATATGCTGCTCTACTCCTCACAGTAAGGCAGCATTAGTGGTTCAGTGGAAGAATTTCACCTTCTATGAGAGAGTCATGGAGTTCTGGTGTGGCACTTAGGGTAATACACTGGACCACAAGGTCTGGTTGAACTGCAAGGTCAGCGGTTCGAACCCACCAGCTGCTCCTTGGAAACTATACAGGAACCCTATGAGTCGGAACTGACTCAATGACACTTAAGAACAACAACAACAACAATGTGAGAACCTTGAGTTCAATTTCTAGCCAGTCCATCTCATAGGCAGTCACTACCTGTCTGTCAGTGGAAGGTTATGTGTTGCTCTGATGCTGATCAGGTTTCACTGGAACTTCCAGACTACAACAGACTAGGAAGAAAAGCTTGGTGGTCTACTTCCTAAAATCAGTTCATGAAAACTTTGTGAATCACAGCAGCCCTATCTGCAACTAATCATGGACTGACATAGGACCATTGTGCATATGGTTGCCATGAGTTGGGGGACAACTTGATGGCAGTTACCAACAACATTTCTCACAATAACCTTATTCCACATATTATAGAAGAAAAGAAATGATTAAAAGTTATACGAAATTTAGGTTCACATAGTGACTGAACCAGATGGCTGGTCACAAACTTTTAAAATCCCAGGTGTCATTCACTTTGCTACGATGTTGAACATAAACTTTGTGAACTATATTATATCAATTGACTGAAACTATATTATACCAATTGACTGAGTTATTACATGAGATTAAGGTCTTGAGACTTCAAACTCAAAAAGCCAGTCATTCAAGATATTTGTTTATGTTTGATAAGTATCTGTAACTGTGTTCTCTGTGAATATATGTATATGTATCACACATATCTATATGTACATGCATGTGTAGATAATTCTACTGGTGTATACATATGGACACACCTGTACCTAACTGTAGACATATATGCCTATACACACACATATGTGACCATAAAATCATTTTTAAAAATCATTTTTGGTGTGGCTTCCAAATGATATTTCACATTCTTTACACAAGCATTCTTTTCCCTTGAGTGATTTTTGGTGGCATTATTTAATTTGTTCAGGCTATGCTCATTATAAGGAGCTCTGGTAGCAAAGTGGTTAACAATCGGGCTGTGAACCTCAAGGTCAGCAGTTTCAAAACTACCAGCTGTTCTGTGGGAGAAAGATGAGGCTTTCTGCTCCCATAAAGATTTATAGCCTCAGAAACCCTGTACAGGTTCGCTATGAGCTGGAACTGACTCCATGGCACATAACAAAAACAACAACCTGCTCATTATACATTTGGTGCTACTTTTCTCATCATCAAAACAACAAGTATTTGCTATTTAAAATGTGATTCCCCCTCCTCTTCCATCCTCTGATCAATGAGCATTAATCTCTTTACAGATATCTATTCTTATAAAAGTGGGACCATACAATGTTTGTCCATATGTGATTGCCTTATTTCACTTAGAGTTATGTTATCCAGGTTCATTCATGTTATAATGTGTTTTGTGAATTCATCATTGTTCTTTATGACTGCAAAATATTCCATTATATCTATGTATCACATTTTGCTTATCCATTCACCCACGACTCAAAATGAGAAGAAACAGCTACAAACATCCATCAATAATCAAACTGTGGAAATCTACAAAGTAATAGTCTAGGAAAATTTGAAGTCATAAAAAATGTGTTATAATGCATAGCCTAAGAACCAGTAAGCAAAAATGGACTGGTATTGGGAAAATCTGCTGCACAGGAACTTTTTAAAGTGTTGAAGAGCAAACATGTCACCTTGAAGACTAAGGTGCGCCTGACCCAAGCCATGGTATTTTCAGTAATCTCATATGTATGTGAAATCTGGACAGTGAATAAGGAAGATTGTAGAAGAATTGATGCCTTTGAATTGTGGTGTTGGAGGAGAATACTAAAAGTGCCATGGACTGCCAAAAGAACCAATAGACTTGATTTGGAAGAGGTGCAGCCAGAGTGCTCCTTGGAGGCCAAGATGGCTAAACTTCGTCTCTCGTACTTTGGACATATTGTCAGGAGGGAACGGTCACTAGAGAAAGGTTTCATGCTGGGTAAGATGGAGGGTCAGAGAAAGAGAGGAAGACCCCCAACAAGATGGATCAGCCAGGTGGCGTCATTGATGGCATCAAGTGTGGCAGCGGTAGTGAGGTTGGCCCAGGATCGGACATTGTTTTGTTCTGCTGTGCATGGGGTTGCTATGAGTCGGTTCCTACTAGATGGCACCTGACAACAACAACAATGGGCCATTTTGAATTGGATGATCAGATGATTTGCTGTGCCAGGAACGATAGATTGACCAGGAATGATGTTACATTCATAGTGAAAAAGAACATTTCAAGATCTATCTTGAAGCATAGTATAATAGGATAATATCCGTACATCTACAAGAAAGTCCAGTTAATCTGACTGTTATTCATATTTATGCACCAACCACTAAAACCAATGATAATGAAACTGATTTCTACCAATTTCTTCAGTCTAAAATTGATCAAACATGCAATCAAGGTGCATTGATAATTTCTGATTATTGGGATACAAAAGTTGGAAATAATGAAGGATCATTTGTTGCACCATATGGCATTAATGATAGAAATACTTCTAGAGATCATATGATAGAATTTTGTAAGATCTAGTGTGGCACCATAGGATAAAGCACTGGTCTGAAAGGTCATTTTGAACCATAAGGCCAGCAGTTCAAACCCACCAGCTGCTCATAGGAGACCCTATTCGCCAGCACTTAACAACAACAGCAACAATGACTTATTAATTGAAATACCTTTTCAAACAACATAAATGGTGACTATATGCATAGAACTCACCAGATGGAATACACAGGAATCAAATCCATTACATCTGTGGAAAGAGACCATGGAGAAGTTCAATATCATCAACCAAAACAACATCAGGGGCTGTCTGTGGAACAGATGGTCATATGCAAATTTAGGTTTAAGTAGTAGAAAATGAAAACAAGTCTACAAGAGGTAAAATACAACTTTTTTTGGGGGGGTGGAGGGAAACTCAAATCCTCTGCCATTGAGCCAATTCTGACTCATAGCAACCCTATGTAGAATTTATGACTGCATCATCCTTCTCCTATGTAGCGGCTGGTGAGTTTGAACCAGTGACCTTGCAGTTAGTAACCCAATGTCTAATCCACAGTAACAACAGGGCTCAATGAGTATATCCAATCTGAATTTGGAGATAATTTCAAGAACAGATTTGATGCATTGAACACCAATAACAAAAGAATAGAGGAGTTGTGGTCTATCAACAACATCATCCATGAAAAAAAGTAAAAGGTCATTGAAAAGACAGGCAATAAATTAAAGACCAAAGTGAATGTCAGAAAAGACTCTGAAACTTGCTCCTGACCATAGAGAAGCTAACACAACTAGATTAAAACATGAGGTAAAGGAGATGAACAGAAAATTTCAAAGGATAGCTTGAGAAGACAAAGTATTATAATGAAATGTACAAAGACCTGGAGTTAAAAATCCAAAAGGGAAGAACATGCTCAGCATTTCTCAAGCTGAAAGAATTGAAGAAAAAATTTAAGCCTCGACTTGAAATATAGAAGAAGTCTATGAGCAAAATATTGAATGATGATAAAACGAATACAAGTCACTATACCCCAAAAGATGATATTGAAGAGTGAAGTCCGTGCTGTACTTAAGGCATTGGTGAAAACAGAGACTCAAGGATTTGATAACATACCCATTGAAATGTTTAAACAAGTTGATACAGCACTGAAAACATAGTCTATGCCAAGAAATTAGGAAGACTAATTGGTCAACTAATTGGAAGACATCCATATGTGTGCCTATTCCAAAGTAAGGTTATTCAAGCGAATGTGAAAATGATGATATCATTAGCATCACATGGAATTGAAATTTTCAGGAAATGAATTAAAAAATGATTGTAGAAGTACATCAAAAGGGAGCTGACAGAAATTCAAGTTGGATTCAGAAGAGAACATGAAATTAAGGATATCATTGCTGACCTCACATAGATCTTTCTGAAAGTTGAGAATACCATAAAGATGTTTACTTGTGTTTTATTGAATATGCACAGATATTCAACTGTGTGGATCATAACAAACTCTGGATAACATTGAGAATAGGAATTCTAGAGGATTTAATTTTATTCATGCAGAATCTGTACATAGATCAAGAGGCAGTAGTTTGAACAGAGCAAGGGAATACTTGTTGTTTTTATTATGTGTTGTTGAGTTGGTTCCTACTCATAGCGACCCCATATAGGGTTTCAAAGGTGTGGCTGGTGAACTTGAACTGCTGACCTTGCAGTTCAAACCAACCTTGCTGTCCAGTTTATTAACCCACAGCACCACACCAGGACTCCCTGGTTTAAAATCAGGAAAATTGTGTATGAGGGTTGTATCCTTTCACCTTTCTTATTCAATCTGTATGCTGAGCAAAATAATCTGAGAAGCTGGATTATATGAAGAGGAACATGGCACCAAGATTGGAGGTAGACTCATTAACAATTTGCTGTATGTAGATTACACAACCTTGCTTACTGAAAGTGGACTTTATGCACTTACTGATGAAGATCAAAGACTACAGCTTCTAGTATGGATTGCTTGTTGTTATGAAGTGCCGTCGAGTCAGTCCCAACTCATAGTAATGCTGCATAGTTTATGAGGAGTGGCTGCTGAATTTGAACAGTCAGTCTTGCAATTCAAACCTACCTTGAGGCCAAGTTCTTATCGTGCAGTACCACACCGGGACACCATCTTCACCAGGGGACCAATAAACAGCATAATGATAAACAAATACGAGATTGACGTTTTCTCTTCTTTGGATTTTATTTTTCTTGGATCTACAATCAACACCCACGGAAGCAGTGGTCAATAAATCAAACAATGTATTTCATTAGGAAAATCTGCTACAAAAGACCTCTTTAAAGTGTTAAAGAGCAAGAATATCATTTGAGGACTAAGGTGCACCTTGCCCCAGTCATGGTATTTTCAATCACTTCATATTCATGTGACAGTTTGACAATGAATAAGGTAGACTTGAGAAGAATTGAATTGATGAATTTGAATTATGGTGTTGGAGAGAAATATTAACTATATCATGGACTGACAGAAGAGTGAACAAATCAGTCTTGGAAGAAGTACAGCTGCAATTCTCCTTAGAAGTGAGGATGATGAGATTCCCTTTTAGATATTTTGGAAATGTTATCAGGAAGGACCAGTCCCTGGAAAAGAATATCATGCTTGGTGAAGTAGATGGTTAGTGAAAAAGAAGCACAGGAAGATCCTCAACAAGATGGATTGACACAGTGGCCACAGTGGTAGGCTCAAGCCTAATAATAATTATGAGGATACCATAGCACTGGGCAGTGTTTGGTTCTGCTACATATAAGGTTACTATGAGTCTTACTGCAACTAAAGATAACATCCAGTCACTGATGAGCAATTAGGTTGTTTTTTTAGCTACTGTGAAAAAAATAGCAATGAACACAGATGTGCATATGTCTATCTTTGTCTCCTTTATTGGATCTCTAGAGTATATGGGTTCCTGGTGTGGGGATTTTGGATAAGCATTTGACTGCTAGCTGCAAGGTTGGCAGTTAAAACCCACCAGCTGCTCCTAGGAAACCCTATCCATGGTTGCTATGAGTAAGACTGGCATGATGACACTTAAAAACAACAAGAAGTGTGTGTGTGTGTATGTCTCTCTCTATATATATATACACACACATACATACATATGACTCCTGGTGTGGTTCTATTGGATAAGCACTACTGGACTGCAAACCACAAGGTCATCAGTTTATACCCACCAGTCTATATTATATATGACATATATAAGATCCTCAACAAGATGGGTTGGCTCAACCTGACCTTATAGTCCAGCACATTATCCTGCAGCACTAGATGTTGTTAAACAGTATTATATATAATATATATATACATATATACACACACACATGCATATATATGTATGCACACACATACATACGTACCCTGGAGACTTGGTGGCACAGTGAGTTAAGTGTTGGATGGAGAACCAAAAGGTCAGTTGTTTGTGGGGTAGAAAGATGGCCCTCTGTTTCTGTATAGATTTACTGCCTTAGAAACCCTATGGAGCAGTTCTATTCTGTCATTTAGGGACTAGATGACAGTCGGTTTGGAGCACATACCTGTAAGTGAAATTGATTGATTATAAGGTATTTCTATTTCTAGTTTTTTGTGGACCTTCCATTTTCCATATTGACTGTACCATGTAAAAATTCCACCATCAATTATCACCAACATTTGTTGTTGCCTTTTTGTGTGTGTGTCAGTGCCATTTTAGCCAGGGTGAGATAGTATCTCATTATAGTTTTGTAGTGCTGTAGGATAAGCATTAGACTAATAACATAAAGATTGATGATTAGAAGGCACAAGTCACTCCCTGGAAACCCTGTACAAGGTCCCTATGAGTTGAAACCAACTTAATGGCATTTAACAACAATGGCTAGTATGTTTTCTGTGCTTGTTGTCTGCTTACTTACTGCCCTCTTTGGTGAAGTGTCTGTTCATGTTCTTTGCCCATTTTTTAATTGGGTTTTTTATCATTTTCTTGTTGAGTCAAGTGTTTTAATGAAGAGAAATGTATTTCCTTGCTAAGAGCAAAAACACATAGATTACGCCTTGATTTTAGTGACTCTGTTCCCCACAAGAGCCACATAACTTAAGTGATGTTCAAAGTTAGCTTTAACTGAACATCCACAAGTTTAAAAACAGAGATTATGCAGTGTCTTAGCTCAGTTCAAAAGTCAAAAGCATTGTATTTATTACCCACTAGGATAAAGAATTCTAGTAGTGCAAGGTTAAGGTCTTAACTACTAACCAAAAGGTTAACAGCTTAAAACCACCCTCATTCGCTTCTCCGGGAGACAATAAATGTTTTTCTTTGTTTTGTTGTGGAGGGAGAAGGGAGATATAACTATATTTGATTTAAAAAAGATATTTAAGGAATCATACTAATTTGCTGTTGGAGGTAGGAAGAAAAAGCTGTTGGCTATTGCTATAAATTGGGAAAGTTGAGATAGAAAAAAGTGGGTGAATTTTGAAAAGATAGAATCAGATAGGAATTGACTGTATGTGGAGAAATGAGAAACACCAAGGACATTCCCCCGTTTTCTGGTTTGGCCAGTGGAATGTACAGAGGTTCAATTCACAGAAGTAGGGAATCAAGTAAAGATTTTAGAATTTGAAACAAGAATGACACATCCAAGTTGAAATGACTAGAGTTCATTGCAGATAAAATTATTGGATTTACAAGAGGTATCTGGACTGGAAAAATAGACTTAGATGATAACTGAAGCCACGACTATCATTATTATCCTCAGGGAAAACATGTTGTTGTGACCTTTAAACTGGATTACTAGAGTACACATATGAGATTCAGCAGGATTTTTAATTAATTAATTTTATTTTTGGCTTTTTATTGTGGCCTGATTTAAGGTTAATAGATGTTGTTATGTTATTAGATGCCATCGAGTTGCTTCTGACTTATAGTGACCCTATGCATGAGAGAATGAAGCATTGCCCAGTCCTGCGCTATCTTCAAAATTGCTGTTATCTTTGAGCCTGTTGCTGCTGTCTTGGTGCCAGTCCATCTTGTTGAGGGTCGTCCTATTTTTCTCCACCATTCGTCTGTCAGTTTGTCATACTGTGATAGCTCGTTAGTTGTTGTTATGCTGTGAACTATGCCACCATTATTTTAAATACCAGCAGAGTCACCTATGGTGGACATGATTCAGTGGAGCTTCCAGACTAAGACAGAGTAGGGAGAAGGAGAGGGGGACTACTTCTGAATATATAGTCACTGAAAACCTTATCAATAGCAGCCATCCATTCTTCAATTGAAGGGTCTTTAAATCGTTTCTGTCTTTTTGCTATTGTGAATAATGCTGTGATGAACAAGGGTGTGCATGCATCTATTAATATCATAGCTCTTATTTCTCCTGGATACATACTAATGACTTTTTAAAATTTAATGTTTTATTGTGAATTATGTAATTGTTTACATGGGAGAACATTAGCTTTACATTCATCCTATTGTATATGGTTTCATTGTCATGGTTACACTCCCCTCCATGCATCATTAACTAACCAAAAGATATACCCTGCAAGCCTGCCTCCCAGTTGTCAGCACACAGTCCCTCTCCCTTTCTGGGTCTAGAGTCCCTGGCTGCTCCATCTCTGGTGTCACTGTTTCTCTGGGTAGGGTCTTGCATTCCACTCTTCTCCCTTAATGGTTACAGGGACATCTGCTCCTGGGCTGCAAAGTCAATCACTCCCCTCCTTTTGCTACAAAACATCCACCTTTACATTTCCAACCCTTGCAGTCAGTCCTGATAATAATTATTCATCATTGTACCACAAGAGACCTATCCCATCTCCTTTCATTAGCCCCGCCCTGACAGATTGGATACTACTCAGTGGAGATTCTACCTTCCTTCATGCTCTCTGGATATAGGCTCCCTCTTAAAAGCTTGTAACTCAGTCACTTCTTGCCTTTGTACCTCCTCATTTTGGGTAACCAGTGTCCAAATTGCCCATCACTGTCTACTCTGTGTATTGAGGAGGTGGGAATGATCCTCACTGTAAAGATTTGTTCCCTCTTTTGAGCTACTGCATCCACAGGTGTAGGTCAAGTTCATCAAATTGTATCAAATTACTGTTTTTTTTTTCCTCTTCTTTCTTATTCTAGTTGAGCTCTGATCATCTAGTCATTGAAGCCAGGTCAAGTGGGTATTATCTGCAAGTGTGGGTGTTCTTATGCATATGCCCTCTCTTCTTATCAGCTGGACGCTTCACTCTCCACTCTAGTCCTCTGTGGCTATGTCACTGACTCTGGGCCCAAGAGTCCCCAGGTCTTGCCACACTGCTGGCCAACCAGGTCTCCACCCAGGTATATAGGAGTCTACTGACCGTTGTAGGGCTTAGCTTGTAGCTTCATTGCTGTTTTTCCCTCACTTCCCCTTAACAGTGATGAATGTGGTCAGGAATCAGAGCACTTGTCAGCTCGTGTATTCCCCTTGAGTCTTAGTCTTGGAAGGGTGTTTGCCCTGAGGGGACCCAACCGCTTGCCCTGATGTCTCCTGAGCGAGCAACTTGCTTGTTCTTGTAGTAATCAATCAGACTGCCATTATTGTTTTGTATTTTTCTTGTTGGTCTTTCTTTTAAGAAGTATCTTCTGTTCTTCTGGTCTCTCCAGGCTGGTCTGTTTGTCCTTTCAAGTGGAAATTTTCCATCTCAGAAGATTCTGGGTGAGGTTCAGTATGTATGATCTTATGTAATGCAGAGGCTCTGCAGGAAGCCTCCTTCACTGGGCACAATGTAGTCCCATTTTAGGTATTCCAATCAGTTATAGGCAGAGGATGGATTACAAGCTTTCTATGGTGATATTGCTGGCTATTCCTTTCTCTCCCCCTCAAGTGTCTATTTTATAATGGTATGCAAGAGACACCAAGATTCAAAAGCCAGCCAAGCATCTTAACATTATATCCCCCCTTTCCCCATTTCAACCATGTCTCAATCTCTGTATCCCAGAGCCCTATTTTTCCAAGATTATGAATACATCATTATTTACCTCTGCCTTGCTTAGTCCATGCAAACCTGCCTAATTGTTTTCCCATCTGCCTTGTTCTTCCATTCCTCTCCCTCTTCTGTGTATTGCACCCCCCCCAACTAGCACCCACACTATCCTGTGTCTATTCCCTACCCTGTGCTCCACCTTCCCCTCCCTTCCCTCACCCCACTCCCCACACCAGTAACCAGCAAAGAATCCCCCTCCCCTCCTTTAGTATGGGTTCTTTTTCTTAGTCTTTTACAGTAGTGGTCCTATGCAGTATTTCTCCCTTTGTGACTGACTAATTTCATTTAACATGATTTCCTGAAGGTTCACCCATGTTATGTGATAGCTTACAGCTTCCTTGTTAATCTTCAAGGTAGCATAATATTCCATTGTGTGTATGTACCACAGTTTGTGTATCTATTCTTCTGCTGATGGGCACTTTGGCTGTCTCCATGTTTTTGCTATTGTAAATAGTGCTGCTATGAAGGGCATCCTTGTCTGGTTCTTGTTCACAGAGGGAAGACTTTCAGTTTCTCTCTATTGAGAGTAATGTAGGCTATTGCTTTTGTATATATGCTCTTGATTATGTTGAGGAATTTCCCTTCAATTCCTATTTTGTTGAGTGTTTTATCAGGAATGGATGTTGGATTTTGTCAAATATCTTTTCTGCATCAATCCTTGCAATCATGTGGTTCCATTGTGACATCACCCATGTGGCTTCTAATGCATGTTATTTGTGTCTTCTCCCTCTTTTCTTTTGTTAGGTTTGCCAATGGTCTGTCAATTTTGTTAATCCTTTCAAAGAACCAG
>NW_006408527.1:35268987-35288162 GCF_000296735.1 Chrysochloris asiatica | reverse complement strand
CCACAAATTCCCCCAGCTGTGAGCCTTCCAACCTTCTAAGTATTCCTTTATATGTGGTTCAGAGTTCTGGGACCATCCCCTGAGCCTGCTTAGTCGGGTATTCTGTGTTGTTGTTGGCCGAGCTCTCTGCTATATGGCCACCTGATCCGCCATCTTGTTTGTTCTTCTTGTTCTATCCATTTTTGAAAGCGGTGTTTTAAAATCACTGATGATTATTCTAGATTCATCTATTTATTTCTTCAAATCTATGAGAGTTTGCTTTACATATTTTGGATCTCTATCATTAGGAGCATAGATATTTACTCTGGTTATGTCATCTTGTTCAATTGTCTCTTTAATCATGAGATAATGTCCATTTTAATCTTTTATGCTGGTTTTTGCCTTAAAGTTTATTTTATCAGAGGTTAGTACTGCCACTCCTGTTTGTTTTTTATTGCAACTTGGTATATTTTTTTCCAACCTTTGTCTTTTAATCTGTTTTTTGTCTCTATGTGTAAGATGTGTCTTTTGCAGACAGCATATTTAAGGATCTTGTTTTCTTATCCATTCTGTTACCATCCTTCTCTTAACGGGTGCATTTAATCCATTTACATTCAGTGTAACTATCGATAGGTATGGATTAATTGCTGCTATTATGGTTTTTTTTTTGTGGTGTTGTTGCTTTCTTTGTTCTGTGTGTCTTCCTTTGCTGAGTTCATGCTTTTTGTGTTCCTTCTTATGAGTTTCCTCATAGTTTTAATATTTCCATGTTCTTCTTGGATTTTCATTTTCTTGGTATGTTGTGTGGGGTTAATTTTCTTTGAGGTTACCTTATAGTCCATTAACTTTTCCCTCCATTTAGTGCAGTCTGTTTTATCCTGTAATCTACCTGACCTTCTCACCATCTGAATCACTGTTCCTACATGTTTACCTTCTTTTACATTGTAATTGTTTTGATCATAGACTGACCTCCTAGATTCTCTGAGTTTGTTCTTATAGTTTTGTTCTGTTCTTAACTCTTCCATCTGTCGATTTAGTTCTGGGAGGTGCTGCCACGTATGTCAATCTCTAGTAGTTGTCTGTTCTTGTAGGTTGTTAGTCCACAGAACTTCCTTTAGGATGTTTTGTAGTGCAGAGTTGGCTTTGGCAAAATCCCTTAACTTCTGTTTATCCTGGGATGTTTTGTTTACACCGTCGTATTTGATTGATAGCTTTGCTGGGAAAGGATTCTTGGTTGGCATTTTTTTTCTTTCAAGGTTTTATATGTCACCCCATTGCCTTCCTGTTTGTGTCGTTTCTGCTGAGAGATCCGAGCTTAATCTGAATCACTTGCCTTTGTATGTAATGCTTCTGTTTTCCCTAGCTGCTTTCAGGAGTATCTCCTTATCTTTGATTTTGGAGAGCTTGACTATGATATGTCTTGGTGATTTTCTTTTGGGGTCTATCCTTCTTAGGGTTTGTTGAGCTTCTTGAATGTTTATCTTTTCACTTTTCATATGTTAGAGAAATTTTCTTCCGGCAGTTCTCCAACTATTTCCTCTGTGGGCTTGTGTGATTGTTTTTGATCTGGAATGCTGATAATTCTTTAGTTATTCCTCTTCATGTTGTCCAACATGAATCTTAGACCTTCTTCAGATTTTTTAAATCCTTTTTTCTGTTTGCTCTTCTATCTTAATGGTATTGAGAGATTTATCTTCCAGCTCAGTAGCTCTGCCTTCCATCTCTTCTAATCTCCTCCTTTGCCGTTTCAGTGTATAGTCTATTCCTGATATTCAATTATTGACCATTTGAACCTCTTTCTGTAGGTTTTGAATTGTTTCCAATGCTGTATCTATCCTCTTTGATTGTTCCTGTTGCACTTTCCTGACTTTTTCCTTATTTTTCTCAACTCCATTGTAAAGTGTTTTGAAACATTTTATAAATCATTTTTCTGAATTCCTTCTCAGGTATTTCCAAGGCATGCCCACCTTCCAGAATGGAGTCCAGGTCTACCTCTAGGTCAATTGCCTCAAACATTTTATCTTGTTTCTGGACATGCGCTGATAGGGTCATCTGCTTTTGCTTCTTGAACATGTTTAGTGTTTATCCGTGGCCTTAATACTTAATTGAGTATGTGTTTTGGTATTTTTTATGCTTTCTGATTGCCTCCAGGTAGATGTGATCTGGCTTTGGGCTTCTCTTTTAACTCTTCTTATGGCTTGACTCAGAGTAACTTTCACAGGTATTTTCTGCCTCCCTGCTGTGTGGTGGCTGGTATTGATTATTGCCTGGAGTTTGGTATTTCATAGAGTGTGATTGTAGCTTGACTATATGGCAGCAGTTGCTGTGTGTTTTTGGGTAATATAGTTAGAGAAAAAGTCCTACAACAGTAGAAGGGGGAGCATAAAACAGCAAAACAACAACAACAACAACAAGGAAAAAAACAAAACCCACCAAAAACAAAGTAAAAAACTAGATTTGATACTGTAGTCTATAATTGTAGAAAAGGGAGAGGAGGAAGACAGGAAAAAAACCCAAAAATCTGTAGCCTAATATGAGTATAACTTTAATGTCCTCTTTCAATTTCTTGCCTTCAAAACCACGTGATAAATTTCATGATACCACTGTTGGTTGTTATGGTGTACCTCAGGATTTAATTTAATTTTTGACCTGTTTTGTTTTTAAACTCTGTTTCCCTCTCCACCCCCTTTGTTCTGGCCTTTTCACTATTAAAAAACAGTTCAGGGTGGCTTCTTGGGCGGAGAATATCTGTGTGCATGAGTGGCAGAGGAACCCACCAGTGGGGGGTGGGGCGTGTCCACTTGCTCAGGCTCCCCCTCTAGTCACCAGAATGAAGGTGCACACACAATGGGTACCAATGAACAGATACCAAAAAGAAAAAAATATCAGAACCAAGCAAAAGCAACAAAGTGTATTGTCTACCTGTGTGCCAAGGTTCCTTCCATTATTCCATGGTGGATCTGTTCCCCTGCTTTGTCTTGCTGTTTGGTCTTGCCCAAGTTGTTGGCTCCAGGCCACCAAGACTGGCAGATAAAAAAAATGCATGATTTCTTACTTCTGCTACAAGTTCCACTAGCTATAAGCCTTCAAAGTTTTAAAATATTCTTACTTGTTTGGTTCAGAGTTTTGGAGCTCTGGCCTGAACCCTCTTCACCTGGTATTCTGTGGTATTGCTGACGGCTAACTACACTGCACCTCTACCCTATCCACCATCCACCAATGACTTTTTAAGGAAGTACCATACTGTTTTTTTATGTGGTTGCACCATTTTACAGTTCTACTAGTAGTATATGAGGGTTCCAGTCTCTCTACATCCTTTTCAACATTTGTTGTTTTCTGTTTGTTTTGTTTTTTTTTAACTAATACTGGGGTGAAATGATTTTTCCTTGTTATTTAGAATTCAGGAAGTCTTAAACCTTCAAAATTTGCATGAAAATTTAACTTTTATGTACATGTACATTTTTTGAAACAATGATTAGAATAATTCATGCAATTCTGTAAGGAGTCTTTATATCCTCAAACGTTTAAGATACCAGAAATATCTTGAGAGATGTCATGATGTGTGTTTTGTTATTGTTTGCCATTGAGTCAAATCTGACTCATAGTGACCCCATGTAGCAGAGTAGTGTTTTCTTGATTGTAATTTTTATGGGAGCAGATTTCTAGGTCTTTCTCTTGTGAATGACCTAAGTTTGAACTGCTAGCCTTTTTTTAAAAATGATAACCTTTGTACCACTAGAACTGAATTAATGTCTTAGAACAGACCCGGAGAATGCCAGTGTCAGAGGGTCTGCATTAGGTTATACAGGCCCTACACCTTCAACTGGCTTAGATATTCTGCCATATTCTTTGTACTCTACATTCTGAAACAAGAAAAGTTCTAGGGTCTGGAAGATTTGGGCTGTGGACACTGATGAGGATGGGAGTAAGAATAAAAGTTAGGTATGAGAAGGCTTGTGTTTAGTTGAACGTCAGGTCTAGGGATTTTGGAGTTAATATTATAGAGCTTTCTGAAATCTAAAAATGTACAATTGCATCTTTTATAATGAAAATAAATAACTCTCTTATATGAAGAATTCTTGTCTATGGAACATGTAATTAGCTTTTTAGTCACTGGATTGTTTGCAACAAGATGAAAGCAGAGTCTAGCATTAACTTCACCTGGTAAAATTAAGATAAAGGATCATAATGTCTTTTCAAGTACAAATAAAATATACATTTTTGATTTATGTTCTTTTCAAATACATCATGTTTGGGGAGATTTTCATACCAATGGGATGAAGAACAACCCAAACTTTAGCCTAGTTGTTTGCTTTTTTATTTTTCTTGAGTATTTAACACTAGCAGCACTTCAGCTTAATTTTTCAGTTATTTTTATTGGTTTAGAGAAGAAACTCAGAAGCTTTACTACAGTGCTAAAAATAGATACTATTATCAACCAGGGCTGTGAAAATATGGGACTCTCTACCCCTAATAATTTTCGGAGTGGAGTATTTGCTTAGTGGCCAAATATTATATTTCTCCCCTGACCAATCACCTTACTCCCCTCCCAGAATATGTGCTGTAAGATCTAACCCCCTTACCTGCGGGTATGGGGGATAAGGTTTTATTTGTTGCATTTATGAGACCTAATCACTTTTGAGACAGAAGGAAGCAAGTACCAATGAGGAATAGATGCCAAGTGGAGAACTCCAAAGAAAGCAGAGAATAGTACTAGAGATACCGAGACAAGGATCTGCCCCCCTCTCCCCACCTCAGAATGGACAGGGAGACTTCTCTTGAAGCCAGTGCTCTGAATTTGGACTTTAGTTTCCTATGCTGTGAGAAAAAAAACATTTTATGTTCATTGAAGCCACCCATTTACAGTTCATAAAGGTACCCACTGTTGTTGCAGCTCTGAGAGATTAAGACAGTAAATGTTTTATATTGTTGTATAGTAAATTACTCATACCTAGTGGTTTTAAGGTGTGGTACTGTAGGATCAACACTGGATTGTGAACCAAAAGGTCAGCAATTCAAACCCACTAGCTGCTCCTCGGAAACCCTATACAGGGTTACTGTGAGTCGGAACCCACTCAACAGCACTTAACAATAACAACAGTGGCTTTAAACAAATAGTTATTATTTTACAGTTTCTGCAGATCTAGAATTCAGGAGTGCTTCTTTAGGTGATTCTAGCTTGAGGTTTCTTGTAAAGTTGCAGTCAAGGGGGTAAGGCTTGACTGGGGCTGAGGATCCAATTCCAAGATGACTCATCTTGACAGGAGGCCTCAGTTCCTCATATGTGAACCTCTCTATAGTGTTTCTTGAGTGTCCTGTGACATCACAGTTTGCTTTCTTCAAACTGAATGATGCAAGAGAGAAAAATGGAAATCTTGATGTCTTTTTAACCTAGCTTGAAAGTCACACTCTACCATTCCCACAATCCTATTAGTTATATGAGGGGGCTTCAGAAAGTTTGTGGAAACAGTCCATTATCTTTAAATGCCATGTTATACAAACTTTTTGAAGCACCTCATACAAATTGTTTCTATTCAGTATGGAGACTACACAAGAGCAATGAATACTTGGAGGCTGGGATGATCAAATGGATGATTGTGGAGGCTGGCTACCATAGTAAAGAAAACTATTTTTCCAAATAAATGCTGTTCTAGAGACTTGAGATAGCAAATTCCATTAAAACAATCACCACTACCAGTATCTATACAACCACAAAGCATGCTGCTTGAAAAGTTTGCTAAAGTACTCCTTTATCAGTAATTAAGACACTGTAGGTCTAGGAATAGAGATATTGTCAGTAGCATAATCTTTAGCCATGAAGAACAATACTAAATAAGAGTTTTGCCTCCATTTTTAATATATACACTGGCCTTTAAATCAGAAACCTTAGATCTCACTGTAAGTCAGTTTTAATGGATGATATTTTGAGAAGATTGAACTTGGCAAGGTACCAGTTGCTTTTAGTCAAGAATTTCTCCCCATGAGGATTAAATCCTTGTTTCATGGAAAATATTACTTCACCTTTTCCTATTCCATAAAATCTATAAAAGGCTAGTCTATGAAAAGTATCCATGTATAAAGAGTCTCAAAAATCCTTTGAAAATTCTTACTTGTTTCCCTTCCTTCCTTTTTTGGGCCTCCAAAAATGCCATTCCTTATTTAAATATTCTAAGACAATATGTGCCAAGTTCTACATTTACAATTAATATATGTTGTGAGAATGAAAAAAATGCCTTTAAAATCTGTATTATGTGCACAGGAAATATTGAAATAGGATTAGTTATAGGTCAAGGTTTAACACTGTCCAACGGTTTGTCATACCATGGTTGCTTGCTTGTAGCTGTGATGATGAAAGCTATGCCACTGATATTTCAAATACCAGCTGGTTCACTCATGGTAGACAGGTTTCATATTAAAACAGAGTAGATAAAAGACATGGCAATCTACTTCTGCAAATTGTTGTTGTTGTTAGGTACTCTTGAGTCAATTCCAACCCACAGCAACTCTAAGTACAACAGAACAAAACATGGCCAGCCTTGTGCCAACCTCATAATCATTGTTACACTTGAGCCCATTGCTGCCACTGCTATGCTGATTCATCTTGTTGGGGAGTTTCCCTTTTTTTCGCTGACCCTCCACTTTATCAAGCATGATGTCTTTCTTCAGAGACTGGTCCCTCCTGATAATATATCCAAAGTATGAGAGATGAAGTTTGGCCATCTTGGCTTCTAAGGAGCATTCTGGTTGCACTTCTAACACAGATTTGTTTGTTCTTCTGGCAGTCCATGGTACCTTTGATATTTTTCTCCCAAACCATAGCTTAAATGCATCAATTCTTCTGTGGTCTTCCTTATTCATTGTCCAACTTTCACATGCATATAAGGCGGTTGAAAATACTATGGCTTGCTTGGCTCAGGCGCACCTTAGGCCTCAAGCTGACATCTCTGCTCTTCAACACTTTAAAAAGGTCTTGTGCAGCAGATTTGCCCAATGCAATATGTTGTTTGATTTCTTGACTTAAGAGTAGCCAATAAAAATTGTATGGATCACAATAGTACATTTTCTGACTTGCTTAATTTAGATATGCCATCAAAAGGACTCAAGCACTGTAGGAGGCCGAAATGATTGGTAGAGGACCAATGAGGGCAAGGGAGACATTTGGTGAGGTGGATTGGCTGCAGTGGTAGACTTGAGTGTGATGGTGATTATGAGGATGACGCATGACCAGGCAATGTTTTGTTCTGTTGTATAAAATGTTACCAGGAGTTGGATTGGCTAGATGGCAATTATCTATCTATCTGTGTAAGTCAGGGTTAAACATGAATCATTCCTTACTTGCTCTCTAGAAACTGTTTTCTGGAACTCTTTGGGACCATCTGAAAGGGAGATTCTTCATTCTGTAAACATGAGAGTGCCTGCCAAGAACTGTGGACTTGTATGTAGATCTTCAAATAGAGTGAATCTCATCTTTCTGGACACAGAGAACATGAGAGTGTGGGAACAAAGAAAAAAAAGATGGATTCTGGATATTATGATACTGCGTATTAAAGACTATTATTTTAAACTTAAGAAGGAATTCTGAGGATGGTCTTATTTTAACTTTCTGTTCTGCCAAAGACCTTAAGTGCTAGTTGTGTTTTATAATACTTTGATTTTATCACCTGAGGAATAAATCAAGAAAAAGACGAAATTTAAAAATGGGCTACCTACAAGGTTAGCAGGCTCAACTAAATCACCAACACTCCAGTGACCCTGCTTTTATTGATTCTGCAAAGTGGAGGTACAATTAAATTCACTCTAACTTCCAATTATTACAGAGAAATTCATACCTGGTTTTATTCCTTTATTGATAAAGCAATGCAGATATGTCTCTTGAATTACAATGGGAACCTAACTTCAAAATTCAAGGATTTGATATCCATTTTGTGGGTAAGATTTTTGTAAAATCCTCAGAAAACATGACCTTAGCAATTCTTAGGGCACATCTATAATGTAGAAAAGTGCCAAGCAGGTTTGCTCCCTTCTGTACTGGCAGGTGATTTAATCAAGGTCACACACTATGTGAGGGCAAAATCTAGAAGTACAATCCATAAATACCCTACCTTATGACCAGTTCTCTCTAGAATACCAGATTGACTTTCATTCATTCATCTTTGAAATATGTGTGACTATTAAATCCACAGTATATGTCAAAATAGACTAGGTATCATTGCAGCAACACAGAATCCCTAAATTTCTTTGCTTTAAAAAACAAAACAAAACAAAGTTTGTTCCATGCACACCCACATGTTCTTCAGGAGTCTACTTGGGGACAGTCCTTGCCACTTAATTATAAAATACAGTCTGACCGAATAGACTCCCTATGGGACACTGCTTGTCCTATGGGATAAAAAAAGAGAAAGTGGAGCTCATGCAGACTCATATGTGAGTCTGTGAGCTAACTTTTAAAACTTCAGCTTGGAAGTGTGTCAATTCAGCTGATATTTCAATGGCCAAAGCAAATCTCATGGTAATCACCATTCATAGTGTGGTACTGCAAACCACCTGGACAAGTCTATTATCATTGGGGCCAGGAAGGATAATGCTCTAGGGACAGCAAATACATTAAACATTAATACAATCTATCAAATTCACTCCAAGGGGAGTTGGGATGAGACTCGAATGAGATATAAATTAATTGTTGTCATTAGCTACCATTGAGCCAGCCCCTGACTCATGGCAATAATCCACCTCATGAAACACTAATACAGTCTATCAAATTCACTCCAAGGGGAGTTGTAATAAGACTTGAATGAGGTTTAAATTAATGGTTGTCTTTAGCTGCCATTGAGTCAGCCCCTGACTCATGGCGATAATCTACCTTACTGCCATTGAGTCTATTCCATGTCATAGCAACTGTATAGGACAGAGTAGAACTGCTCCATAGGGTTTCTGAGACTGTAAGTCTTTATGGGAGCCTCATCTTTCTCCCACACTCATGACAGTTGCTGTTGAAGTGCCCTTAAATCAGTTCTAACTCAGAGAGACCCTATATTGGGTTTCCAATGCTGTTAATCTTTGTGGGAGCAGAAAGCCTCATCCTTCTGCAGAGAAACTAGTGGGCTTGAACCATTGGCCTTGGGGTTTGCAGTCCAGTGTCTATCTACAGAAGCACCATGCTCCCACTCATGGCAGTGTTGTTGTTGTTAGGGGCTGTCGAATCAGTTCTGAGCCTGTGTAGGGTTTCTAAGGAGTGGATGGTGAGTTTGAACCACTGATGCTGCAGTTCAAATTGACCTTGTGGTCTAGTGCTTATCTTACAGAGCCACACCAGGACCTCACACTTGTGGTGATTGTTTTTGTTGCTGAGTGCCATTGAATCAGTTCTGACTCATAGTCACCCTGTATAGAGTTTCCAAGGAGCTGCTGGTGGGTTTGAACCACCATCCTTATGGTTTGCAGTCCAGTACTGATTGTGTTTGTATATTTGTAAGAATAAATTTAAATTTATATCATCATTGTTACTAATAGTAATAAACAAAACACTATATATGCTAAATACTTATTGAATGGATGGAGAAGAGAGTATCTTTAAGGAGACTGTTAAAAAGGGAAAAAAATATATGCAAAATTACTTTTAAGTGCTAAAAAGAATTATAAAATTTTTAATTACCTAGAAGAAATTATTTTCTTTCAGTTGGAGAACTCTGTGAATGACTTAGATTGCTTGGGCACATTACCTACTGAGCAATGCTTAATAACTAGAATCTGGCAATAGGCTGTCCAGGTAACTAGTGAGGATTGCACATCTCTTCCATTTTGAAGCCAGGATTTTGCCCAGGGCTGGATAAAGCTTTTGGGATGGGAATTTAGTCCTTCAGATTCCAAAGAGATGGTGACAAGATCACTAAAATGCTTGAGGTTCATAGTGTGTAGGTAGGAAAGTGGTTATAGAGAGGTATGGTACATGAGAAATGAGAGGACTTGAATTTAGTAAATCAGTTAACTTCTCTGTAATGTCACATCTGTAACCTGGGTCTAATGAGGGTGGTTAAGGAGCTCAGGTAGCGTAGTTGTTATGAATCGGGCTGCAAACCGCAAGATCAGCAGCTCGAAACCACCAGCTGTTCCGCGGGAGAAAGATGAGGCGTTCTGCTCCTGTAAAGGTTTACAGCCTCGGAAACCCTGTACAGGGTCGCTATGAGTCGTACCCGACTTCATGGCACACAACAACAACAATGAGGGTGGTATATGTGAAAGCACCTAGGAGTATATAAGCTAAATTGCTGCGATTAGAGATGAATTCATATATACGTAAATAAACAATACCAGTTGCCACTGAGTAGGCTGCAACTCAAGCTGACCCAATATATGTCACCGGAGAACTATGCTCCCCAGTCGTCAATGGTTGATTTTTTTGGTAGTAGATCACTAGGCCTTTCTTCCAATGTACCTCAGGATGAGTTTGAACCTCCAACACTTCAGTTAGCAGCCTAAAGTATTAACCACTTGTACCACCCAGGTCTCCCACAAAAATAATAAGTGATCAATAAGTATTTGTTGAATGTAAATCAGGAAGGGAGCGGACAGAGTGAAATAATAAAGAAGGACTTTAAAACACATATTATGATTAAGAACAGGGTTCATAGAAGTGAGCAAGTAGAAGGGAAGGCTAGAAGGTTTTGGTCACTTCAGACTTAGTTCTCTTTGCCTAACATCTTCTATTTCACTGATACTTTCTATTACTCCATGAATGTAACTCTGATGCCTGTACATATAGTACACTCATGGTTAGAAGAGTACTTGCTATAAGCTGTGACAATTTTTCTTTTCTCATTTGAATTGTCTGCTTCCATCTCCCTAAAATCTATGTATTCCAGTTATACCTATATTTTAATATTACATAAACTGGTAAAATATAATTTCAAAAAGAAAGAGAATATTGTTCCCATGAAAATGATGTTTAGCAATTCACTAAAACTCAATTGCTGTTTAAATACATGTGAATGAGAAAGACAGAAGATGAGATGTAAACAATTTCAAGAGGATAGAAAACAAATATTGTAGGTTTCTGCACTTGGGTTGTTTTGCATGGTTCAAGCATCATGGTGAAAATAAGATCATGTGTGATGATTAATATTATGTGTTAACTTGGTTAGCCATGATTCGCAGTATTAAGTAATTATCCTCCATTTTGTGACCCGATACAGATGGTGCTTCCTTGGGGGTATAGTCAACATCCAATTACATGAAATTCTGGCAAAGTTCTTTCTTTCAAATTTAAATCTAATTTGCCATCATTGGACCCCCAGTCCATGAGACATGAGCTAGTAATCTTCTGTCTGACATATTGACTTTGGGTTCATAATCTCTGTAACCACATGAGTCAGAAGAAGCCTGACACCTGACACATGAATTTAGGGATGTTCCAGTTTCATGGCATGAGCCATTTCCTTGAAATAAATCTGTCTCTCTAGACCTAGTGTGGTGCTGTGGGTTAATGTGCTGGACTGAAAACTTGGTTGGATATGCAAAGGCGACAGTTGAAGCTCACCAGCTGCTCATTGTAAACCCTATACAGGGTTGCTATGGGTTGGAACCAACTTGATGACACTTAACAACAACAACAAATATATATATATTTAAGCCTCACTGGTTTTGATCCTTTAGAGAACTCAGCCTAAGATATCATATCCTCTAGAGTTGACCTGCCTGGATTTAAATTTTGCCTTACGCACTGTCATCTTGTTGGCTTTCAGTGCCTCATTTTCTTTATCTATAAAGTGGGAGTAACAAAGATTACCAATCCCATTGGAAGAAGTGCAATTAGAGTGTTCCTTAGAAGCCAACATGGCCAAACTTCGTCTCTCATATTTCAGACATATTGACAGGAGGCACCAGTTGCTGCAGAAGGAGATCATGTTTGGTAAGGAGGAGGATCAGAGAAAAAGAGGAAGACCCTCAATGAGATGGATTAGCCGAGTGGCAGTATTGATGGACTCAAGCATGGCAACTGTAGTGAGGGTGGCCCAGGATTGGGCAGTGTTTAGTTCTGCTGTGCATAAGGTCGCTATGAGTCGGTACGGACTCTGTGGCACTTACCAACAACAAAAACAATCTCATTAGATTGTATGTGGTTACATGAGTAAACATCTGAAAAGAAATTAGAAAAATATGTGTAAGTATTGCTACATAAGTAGTATGTTCTCACTCTAAAGAAATCAAACTAAAATTTGTTTAAAATAATATTACCAAATGTTGATATCTTTCTTTTAATGACTAATTACTGGGCATAATAACATGAAACGAACTACTTCTGCTGTGTTCTTTGAGCATGTGTTTTTAGATCTTTTTCATTCTATAAAGCATAAATTAACTCTAATTTAATGCCAATATACTGTTGTGTTAACTAGATTGAATGAAACCTATATTGAAAGATTGGCTGAGCAGGGATTAAGGTTCTAGTCCTCACTTTGTTCCTTGTTTATTTGCTTGACTTTAGGAAGTTTATAAGCTCTCTGAACCTCAGTTTTCTTTATAGGACATTAATACACCCATTTAGAGAACAGTTAGCACCAAAATTCTTCTTGGATAAAATTATATTTCTTCCCATTCTCATCACCCCTCTCCCCACACACAGCTACTGTGTTTACTTGATTTTTATTGATATTTTAAATATTTTAAATTTTGAATTATATTCAAGCATGGTTTAGATCAGGCCTAAAACGTTGCCCCGTGAGAAATTTTACATTCTGTTGTGTTTTATGATACTACTCATTCAGTATTATAATTATTATAATAATTATTATTAAAATACTGATGAAGATCAAAGATCTTTGGTATGGGTTGTACCTCAATATAAAGAAAACAAAAATTCTCACCACTAGAGTAATAAATAACATTATGATAAATGGAGAAAAGATTGAAGTTGTCAAAGACTTCATTTTATATGAATCTACCATCAATACTCATGGAAATAGCAGTTAAGAAATCAAACAATGCATTGCAATAGGCTGCACAAGACATCTTTAAGCAAAGAAGTGAATCTGAGGACTAAAGGGTGCCTGACCCAAGCCATGGTATTTTCAATAGTCTTATATGCACATGGAAGTTGAACAATGAATAATGAAGAATGTAGAAGAATTGATGCATTTGAATTATAGTGTTGGAGAAGAATATTAAAATACCATGGACTTCTAGAAGAGCAAACAAATCTGTGTTGGAAGAAATACAACCAGAGTCCTTCTTAGAAGCCAAGATGGCTAGACTTCGTGTCTCATACTTCAGACATGTTATCAGAAGGGACCAATCCCTGCAGAAGGATGTCATGTTTGGTAAAGTGGAAGGACAGCTAAAAAGGGTGAGACCCTCAAGATAGGTTGGCACAGTGGCAGCAACAGTGGGCTTAAACGCAGCAGCCATTGTGAAGATTGTGCAGGATAAGGCAGTGTTTCATTCTGTTCTATATAGGGTCCCTGTAGGTTTGGGACTGTCTCAATGGCACCTAACAACAAAAACATTATTATCATAGGAGCTCTGGTATTGTAGTGGGTTATGTATGAGTTGGGCTGCTAACCGCAAGTTCAGCAATTTACATCTACCAGCTTGTATGCAGGAGACAGATGAGGTCCCAGAAACCTTGTAACAGGTTGCTATCAGTCGGAACTGACTTGAAGGCACACCATCACCACCATTATTATCATGGTTATTCAGGTTTCCGTGGTGTGCAGTAATCACAACAAAGTCATTGAATGTTAAAAGACATGGTGAAAATACTATGAAGTGTTAAACTTTCCCAGCTAGAAAATGTTATTACCTTGTTTTCATTGTTGTTTTTAAAATGGTTTGTCTAAATATCTGCTGTTCAATAGTATTTAATATAAATTCAAAACTATCATGTTTTCACTATAAGCGATCTGTTGGACTCTATGCCCAAGGTAGAATTAGATGAACCCTCTATATCTACATCAATATCTAGCATTTATTTAGCTATAACTAGCTAGCTAGCTAGCTCATTATAAAGAACTATATCTATTAAGACCAACAGAATGGACAAAGAGTGAAAAAAAATCTTATAAAACACATTTATTAGAACAATGAAAAAGTATCACTAGAGTGTAGCAGCTATTTTTATGTTCTCATAAAAGTTTTTAATTGTATTGGTGGTAAGACTTATTTTTTTCTTCAGAAAGAACATAAAATTAAAATTATTCTTTATTACTTGGATTTCTTATATCCATTATATCCAGAGGTTGGTCTTAACAGCAGTCTTGTACTTGTAGAAAAATATTTCCCATATAGATCTGGTGAAATAGGAAAGGGTCCTGCAGTCAGGTAAGTTTGGGAAATACTGAAGTATTTTTCCCAATCAATAAAAACTAAATGCCTTGTGAATATCTAACACTAAGTATAGTATGCAGTTTTTTTGCAAATGCATTTATGCATGCAATTCTTTAATAGAATACTTGTTAGTGGCTTGACGAACACTGAACAAGGCAATGAAAGAGTGATAGTGGTGTTGGTGGAGTCAGTTCTGACTCATAGTGACCCTGTATAGGTTTCCGAGGCTGTAAGTCTGACAACTTTACCGAAGCAGAAAGCTGCATCTTTCTCACGCTCTAGTGGAGTTTGGAGCTGTATGGAGGTGAGCATCGCAGTTGTGAGCTCCCATTAAAGGAGTGGGAGTTATTCACATGAACCCTGGTGCCTGGATTTGGATGGGTCCTGTTCCAAACCTGCAGAAATTATAAGTAGGAGTAGAAGCGGCTGAAGAGATTAGTTGACAGCAGGGGTGGGGTGGGGGTGGGTGTGATGGAAGATAGGTATGGCATAGCGATCTTGAACGTTCTCTGGTGGGTTTGAAGGCAAGAGGGTGGTTGGTAGTGCAAAGGTATAGGGCTTATTGGCAAAGAGAAAGGTGCAACATTGTTCTTGTACCCCACATTACCTTGGTGGCCAGAAGCATGGCAGCCCCCACCAGCAAACACGCCTGTTTTCTGGGAGGTTGGAAGCGCATTAAAGAGGGTGGGGAGCTAACAACACCAACCCCAGCACCTGGAATCAGGTGTGATCCGTTCCAGACCTGCAGAGCTGTTTCTGGCCAGCCTTGGAATAGCAGAATCACTTGTCCTTGGCTGCCCTTTGGGACAGAAATACCCTGATCTAGCTGCTTTGGGATATGCATGAACTGCTTCTGGAGTGGGTGCCCAGAACACCTAACCCTACAGGAACTCCAGCTAGGGTTCAACATGTTACCATCTTATCCCTAGCCTACCCACGACGTGAGGTCCTTAGCAGATGGGGACCCAGAATTTTTTTCTTTCTGAGTCTGACCCCTAACTTGGTCTTTTCCTCTTATTGTTTCTGTCTGCTTATTCTTTCTTCCTCTTTCTACCTACTCTTGTATTTTATCTTTTCTATCTCTGCTTTCATTTTTTTCTGCTTTTTATTTTCCAACTGCTGCTACTGATTCTTCCCCCTCTTGGTTTTTCTTTACTACTCTCTGATCTTTTTCCCTTTGCATAATTGTGTTGATCTTCTATGTGAACCTTCACTCAGTTCACAATAAAAAGTGTTTTTATTTCAAATCTTGGTCTTATTGTTAAACTTTACATATTAAAAAATTAACTTAGGTAATGCACTTCATTCTTTAACAGTGCTAGGTTAATTGAACTGAGACATGGTATGATGCGGTAAAATGAAGATTAGGAGATGTAGGTAGGCTTCTTATCAAGATTGATAAATTGGATACATTTTTTCCCAATATTTTTGAATTTAACTTTTCTCAGGTTTAAAATAGAGATGGCAATATCTGCTTCACAGGATTATTGTAAAAATAAAGTGAGACCAAATGCCTGAAATCATCTATCATTGACTTAGATAAACAGAAGACCGTTAATAAAGTTTTTTGTTAAAATTTACTATTGTTATCAAAGTCTAAAAATGTTCCCAAGTAATTCTATTTTGCAAAGCTTTATCTGCTGATGATCTAACACGTTTGGATATTTTAGAAAAAAATGAAATTTTGGTTAAGAATGCCAAACATTGAAGCATTGTAGGAGGAAGAGGTCTGAGAAAGCTAAGCAGTTATTGGTGATTTTCAAGAGAGCACTTTCTTGAGTGGTGAAGGTGGTAGACAGATAGCAGGGCTGAGTTTTTCAGGAGGAACTCTTAAAAGATGCTGGGTAGAAAGGAGAAACGAGGGAGATACGGCAGAAAACTGAAAGGTACTGTTGTTATTAAGAGCTGTTGAGTAGGTAGGGTTTTGGAAGAACACCTGGTGGGTTTTAACCCACCAACTTTATGGTTCCAATTGATCCTATGGTCCAGTGCTTTATCCTACAGCACCACACCAAGACTCCTGAAAGATACTGTTTAGTACCGTTGAGTCAGTTCTGACCCATAGTGACCCTGTATAGGAGAGGCCTGTGAGCTTGAACCATTGACTTTGTGGTCCAGCATAGTAACCCTTAGTGCCATGAAAGGTAATGGATTTTTCCATTTTTCAAATTGGGAGAAGATGACATCCTTATGTTTCTTGAAGATCAGTCAGCATACAAAGGGAAAGACAGAGGAAGGAGTACAGACTTAATTAGACCAGTTTCAAATTCAAGCTCAACAACTGTCTTAATAGTGTAGCATTGAGCATGATGCTCATCCTCTCCATCCTGCTGTGAAATGCAGCACTAAGACCTCCCTTGTGTTCCTTATCACCTTGGAGTGAACATTACTATAATAAAACATGTGAAAACACCTAGAAAACTATAAAATGAGTACATTACCATACAAAATAAGTATAAAACAATCTTTCAGAAGATGGTCTCTCCTTATCCGTGACACTTATCTTTTGGCTTGGTGTTGTGAAAATCTTCTTTGCCTGTTTATGAAGAGCAAATCAGACTCTTGGAGAAGTGTTTCTTGAATGAAATTCAACTGATACAGCACTAACATAGTAAGTGCATTTTTAATTATAAGGCTAATCTCTCGTCCCATTTATAAGCTAAGAGTCCGTCCCCAGCTTTTCTTTGGACACTCTACCTTAGCTCTCAGTGTTTTCATTACTTACCAACTGCTGTGCAGCCTGTCAGCTCTGTGTTTTTCATCTCACACAGTTTAACCACATCTTTCAGCAATTTTGTGACTGAAAAAATTACCTGTTCTTGTTTCCATTGAGGTAAAATGGTAACCACTTAAGGCACATTTATAGAACAAGGAAAAAACTGTTGAGAAACCTAGTGTCAAATATGGCTTTTTAAAACCAGGTTATGTTTTGAACACTGTGTTATCAACAAAGTCAATAGTCAAAATTTTAAACAATATTTTATTTTTAAAATTTGAAGCAAGGAACTGTGAAAGATCTTCTGGAATTTTGAATATAACCAATCCCTTTAATTCTGATTTAACTTGTTCTTTAGCTTTTGAATTTATTTTTACCACTGTTTGTGCGTTGTGGTTACGAATTGGGCTGCGAACCTTAAGGTCAGCGGTTCGAAACTACCAGCCGCTTCGCGGGAGAAAGATGAGGCTTTCTACTCCCGTAAGGATTTACACCCTCGGAAACCCTGTACAGGGTCGCTATGGGTCGGAACCGACTCAACGGCACTTAACAACAACAACAACAAGGAGAAAAAAGGAAGAAAGACATTTTCTAACAATGTAAGGCCCCCAATAAGGATGTAAGCACCTTAACAAGAAACTAGCCACACAAATTCTAACCATTTAGTCTCTGATTTAGAGATGCATTCTTCAGCCAGGCATCATGCCAGACCGTGGGAATATAAAGATGAACAAGCATAATGTTGTTCTCAATGAACTTTGGCATATAAGAAAATAATTACAATTCAGATTGATGAATGCTATCACAGAGGTGTGTATAACATCTTGTGATGGTATAAAGGAGAGTCTGGAAAATCTTCTAAGGGAGAGATACTACCAATGATGAGTGAAAATTAAATGAAAGGTCTTCATACACTGCCAGGCAGACTGGAAACTTTTAATAAGTTGGTAACTAGTGCCACCAATATAGGTGTTGATCTCAGATGAGCAATGTGGTGCCAATGCTTCCTTTGTTTTGGGGCTTTGATACTTACTAAATTTTGTACAGTTTTATCGAAGTAAATTTGTCCTAAAATAAACTGCACCTATTCTGATGTTGTTTCTTCTAGTCAATTCCGACTCTTAGCAACTTTATATAGGGCTTCCAAGGAGTGGCTGGTGGATTTGAACCACCAATCTTTCAGTTAGACGTTCAGTGCTTATCCTACAGCATATGCTTGCATCTGTAAAAGTAATCCTGGTTGTGCAGTAATTAAGCATTCAGTTACTCAAGGAAAGATCAATGTTTGGAAACCCCCAGCCTTTTCGAGGAAGAAAAGATCTGGGGATGTGCTTTCATAAAGATTTGTTTAAAAACCCACTACTGTGGAGCGGATCTGACTCATAGTGACCCAATAGGAGAGAGTAGAACTGCTCCTTTAAGGAAGCAGACAGCCTCATGATCTCCCTCAGAAAGGCTGATGTGTTTGTATCACAAACCTTATGGAGTCCTGATGTGGTGCTGTGGGCTAATGTGGTAGACTGCAAAGTTGTTTGAACTGCAAGGTCAGTGGTTCAAGGTCACCAGCTGCTCCTTGGAAACCCTATATAGGGTCGCTATGAGTCGGAATCGACTTGAAGGCACTTAACAACAACAACATGGTTAGCAGCCCAATGCTTAATCTACTGCACCACTATTGCTCCTTTCCATAAAGATTACATTGGAAATGCTATGAGGCAGTTCTGTACTTGTGCCCATTCCAAAGAGATGTGACACAATGGAATGTGGGAATCATTGGACATACAAGTAAAATTTTGCTAAAGGTAATTAAATAATGGCTGCAACAGTACATAGACAGATATGCTATCTGTGCTTTATTGACTATGCAAAGGCTTTTGCCTGGGTGGATCATGACAAGCTATGGATAATATTGTTGAGAACGAGTATTCTGGAACACTTAATTGTGTTCATGAGGAACCTGTACATAGGCCAAGGAAATACTGAATGGTCTAAAATCCGGAAAGGTGTGCATCAGGGTTGTATTTTTTCACCATACTTATTCAATCTATATGCTGATCAAATTATCCAAGAAGCTGGCTTATATAAAGAAGAATGTGGCATCAGGATTAGAGGACGACTCATTAACAACCTGTGATATGCAGATGATGCAACCTTGCTTGCT
>NW_006408527.1:35245835-35256787 GCF_000296735.1 Chrysochloris asiatica | reverse complement strand
GTGTAGTGGGTGACAAGTTGGTCTTTTAAGTATAAGTTAAGGAGTTCATATCTACTAGTTAGTCTGTAGGAGAAAGACAAGGCTTTTTGCTCCCATAACGATTTACAGTCTTGGAAATCCTCTACAGGGTCACTATGAGTCAGAATCTACTCAAGAGCAGACAACCATCACCATTACCACAAATATCTTGTCAGAAATGCCACTGTCAAAATTTTCTTCTAAGTCTCTTTGTTGTTGTTGTTAAGTGCCATCGAATGGATTCCAACCCTTGGCAACCCTGTATAGGGTTTCTGAGGAGCAGCTGGTGAGCTTGAACAACTGACTTTGCAGTTCAAATGGCTAAGTCTCTAGGTCCTTAAAAAAAACAATAAAAAACCTCTTTTGGAGAAGTCTTTTGATGTGCATGACGTTGTTGTTAGGTACCATCAAGTCGGTTCAGACCCATATTGATCCTGTATCAGGTTTCTAAGGAGGGTCTGGTTTGGTGGGTTTGAACTACAAACCTGGTGGTTAGTAGTCCAGTGCTTATTTTCCTGCACTTTGAAAGGATACACAAGTCAGGCTTCTCTGACCTGGAATTAAACCCAGGCCACGTTGGTGAGAGTGCCAGGTCCTAACCACTAGCCCACCATGCGGGTAAGAAATTCCAAACATTGATGAATTGGGATATATTTAAATACAAAATTAAAAACAATAGCATTTAAAATTCTAACAGTCCATGATTATGGCAAGACAAATAGTCTATGACTTAATGTAATTTTTTTTCTGTACATATGGAGTGTCTAGTAAAAGGGGTTTTCTCTAAAATTATATAGATGAAGAAGTTTTACCTTTTGTCTTTTCAGTGGAAAAGGAGAAAAGCTAAGACTTGCTTGTGTCTTGTGTCTTTCCTGTTCAGTATATTGTCGAGCCAACAAAAAAGGGAAATCTTTAGGAATCCAATATCTTAACTAGTTAATTAAATACTTAACATTCAATTAGGGAAATACAGTACCTATTTTCTAGGTGTTTACCATCTAGCTATAGTCTATTTCCTCTGAAATGGAATCTTCCTTTGATGCCAAGAAGATAAAACCTAGCAAGAATGAATTGGAAATTAAAATGAGGCATTCTCGAAAACTTTCCTTTGCATTATGAATAACTCTTGCTTTTGTCACTCGAAATCTGAATGTGGAAAAATGATGGTAGGCCATTAGTTCGAGAGCAACTAATGATGTACTAGGAAACTTTTGATATACCTTCACAGAATTATCTTCTGTATTTAAATTTTATTCATAATTTATGACTCCTACCCCTGTCTACCTTCCAAGCAAGGTTTAAGCTAAGCTGGCTTCATTCTCTTGGCTCTTAACTTATGTATATTGAACCAGTTGTATTATAAGATTGAAAAGTACAAAGCATAGCTGGATCTTTATTTTCTATGGAAATTTACATATTGATTGTAGAGAATGGTGTGAAGTAGGTTATAAGCAAGATGTACTGTAAAAGGAAAAAAATACTGAGAAGCAAGCATGTTAATATTATTTCTAAGTTTTTGACTGTGTGGTTTAGAGAAAAGAAAGATCTTAGAAAAATAATAAATACAGAGCACAATGATGTTTCTCATACCTTCTGACTTCTAAATGAAAATACTGTAATTTAGAACAAGTCCTTCTCTGATGCATTTTCTTTTAGTACATGGTTAATTCACTTAAAATATAAAATCTTCTTATTTTTTGGCAACTCATCAACCAGTTGAATCAAGCCTTAAATACTATTATTAAAGATTGGTTAGATTATGAATAAGCACATTAAGAGTAGAATGGGTTGCCTCAACACGCTGTTTCTTCTTGGCATAGCACACTCAAATGGGCATATCCAGGTTTTGATGCCCTAAAATGGTTATAGAGAAATGCAGCAATGAGTACTATAGATATTCTATGCATGTATGTAAAAGTGTGCACCATTATCAAAACCTTCTTGTAGTAGATAATATAAAGTCTTTTAAAGATTTATTTAATTATTTTGTGGGAGTAAATAAATGTGGTCATCTGACTCCTGGTGTGGTGTTATAGGGTCAGCACTGGACTTTGAACCACAAGATCAGCAGTTCAAATCCGCAGCTGCTCCTTAGAAACTCTATACAGGGTGTCTATGAGTCAAAACCGATTTGACAGCAATTAACAACAAGGAACAACAACATTTCAAAATATGGCATTATATTTTTTAAAAAATGTGGAAATATTCTATTACTGACTTCTGTTCCTTGCATAATATTAAGACAAGCAATTTGTTGTTGTGGTTGTTGTTAGGTGTCATTGAGTTGGTACCAAGTCATAGCAATCCTATATGAAACAGAACAAAACAATGTCTGATTCTGGGCCAACTTCACAATTTGTTACGTTTGAGCCCATTGATGCTACCGCAGTGCCAATCCATCTCGTTAGGGTGTTCCTCTTTTTCTCTGACCTTTCACTCTACCAAACAATGATGTCCTTCTCCAGTGACTGGTTACTCTTGACAATATGTCTGAAAGATGAAGTCTGGCCATTCTGGCTTCCAAGGAGCACTCTGACTGTACTTCTTCCAGCACAGATCTATGTGTTCTTTTAGCAGTCCATGGTACTTTCAATGTTCTTCTCCATCACCATAACTCAAAGGCATCAATTCTTCTACAGTCTTCCTTATTCACTTTACAATTTTCGCATGCATACATTTCCTTGTAAATTAACATATCTGTAGGTTTAAAACATGCACCAGGCAGAGTATCATAGCTGACATCGCCTGCATCACCAGTTGGTCTGCATTTAGACTAAATCCATGTCAATGCCCTCATTGTAACTAAAGTGCCAGGTCAATGGAAACCATTGGTTTTCAAATGATGATCAAGATAATCTTAGGGCTTTGTGATATGCCTCCAGGTATCTCCAAATGGGTGCAGTTGGAAGCCAAATGGATAGCTTGTCCTCTACCTGAATTTTAACTAGAATGGTTCTACATTTATCGTTTTATGTATTGTGGCTCTACAAAAGTCTTCTTTTGAAAACCGGTTCTCTTTACAAATAAGATACTTGAGAACCTATGATATATGCACACTGCTGATGCTTTCTTTATCTCTCTCATTTATTATTAAAAATTCATACAAGGGTAAAACTAAAATAAAAATGGAACTAACTATAAAATCAGTACTCAAAAGCACTATAATAATTTATAATTGCAATGGTTATTAATGGCATATCATTAATGATGGCTTGCTAAAGGATGTGGCAGAGGAAAAATAAATTGCAGGTTATATCTAATTCTCTCTACCTGAAATGCCAACTCATTTTTCCAATTTTAGAAAGGAGATAAGAAAGTGAGAGAGTGAGAACGTGCTATTATTTAGGGAATAACCTTAAAGTTGTTATATTTATAAAAGAAAGTAAATCATTAGTATGATTGACATTCTAATTATTACTACTAAAATTATTTCAATACTCCTCATTACTAATGAAATCACACTGGTTGAGAATTCTTTGTGGTAAGGAATGGGAGCGGCAAGTCATTGTATTGAGAAATATAAAATTCTGGGTTGTGAAGAATATAGTTCATTAAGGACATGTTAGCTTTAAAAAGTAACATTGTTATTCACTGCTATATACTTTTTTATCATAATATCACCAGAATGAAGTTTACATAGCAAGAAAAAACACATTCTTGGAGGACAATGAGTGATCCTGCCTCTCAGGATTTATGTGACAATTATCTGAGCACCCCTGTGAGTAATTCCCTTAGGGAAGTAGTGAATGAAAGGAGATGTACTTCAGAACACCAGTATCTGACCAGAAAGAGTGTTGTTCCTTCAAAAAAAGAGATCCAATGAAAACAGTATCTTCTAAAGGGGATCTGCTGAGCTAGTCAAATTCAAGGCAATGAGAATATTAAGGAGACTGTTTTTTTGTATTTCAAAGGTATAATCTTTATTGAAAATCATGGAGGTTTGTTAGTAAAAAAACTTTTAAGAAAACTGAAAGTATCTATGAAAAAAAAAATGCCAAGAAAGTTGTATAGAGGAATTTTTTTTTCCATCAGGACAATATTTTGAGGGTAGCAAGGGCTGTTGGTATCGTGAATTTACCTGATAGGACTTTTCTATCCAAACTCTTCTTAACTCCTACCAAATAATTGGCTATGACCATGCAAATAAGCTGCTCCAATCTAACTTTGGGATTGGTTAGTTTTGCCATTACACTAGGTTTAAAAGGCACCATCTCAGAACTAGAAACAGATGATCCCCGAACCATCAAGAAAGAACTCTGAGTGAAGCCCGAGATCCCTACCTGGAAAAGAAACAGAACAGCTGTGGGTTTCCAGGCTCATGGGTGAATAAAGCTGAATGTCTACAGGCAGAAGGCTGACTTGCAAAAGATGTCTTTGGGCATTTCTATAGGCTAAGGCCACTTTCTAACACCTGAATAGGGCAGAGGCTGAGGGACACACGACTGAAAGGCTGAGAAGTCTGCAAAAGGGCAGAGAAAAGGTGTTCCTGACTGGAGACCGCTGCACCCTGAGTTGTTTCTGATCCTGAATTGTAATGTTAACTTCCTTAATACATCCCACAATCATAAGTATTGTCTATGAGTTATGTGTGAATCCAGATGTGAAGCAGAGAGTGCCATAGGAGTGATGGTCGGTGTCAGAATAGAGTAAAGAAGTTGTAGGGTGGAGGCATGTCTGACTTTTCCTTATAGGAATTGGCCCTGGACTGATTTTGAGTTTGATTCTCTCCTTGTGAAACCAGAGAAAGTCAGACATGGCCTCCTTGATGATTTGCAATAGCACAGAATTCTTCAGTGAAGAGAGATGGAAACACTGCCTTCAGAAGTGTATACACCTAGATGAGGATTTGTTGAGAAATAATAGCTTCACATTTTGATGTTTTTTAAAATAAATGTTTCTATGATTTTGTAGCAATACTTTTTGATTTATCCATTTATAAGAGATGAGGGGTTTGGGGGGAGCCTTAATCAATTGTTTCCCATGTCAAAAACACATGTTGTATTTGAGAGGAAAGGCAATATCAACATGAACCTAAAATAATTTAAGAATATCTCGAAAACTAGGAGAGCTGTCTGTGGAGTCTATTTGTACAGGGTCAGAGGGACTTCTGGGAGACAAGTTGAAAGGATAAAGCATTTATTGTAGTATCAAAATCTTTTTTTTTTTTTTTTTCCTTTTAATGTCATTTTACTCTTGAGGGACTGAATATAGAAATAAAGGCGGTAGCGTATACAAAAGTACAACTCTGGCCTAAATAACAAGCCTGGAAGACAAACCACCTTTGTAGCAAACAGCCCAGGAAGTCAAACCACAATATCTATAATCAATGTCCCAGGACTTTGAGGATTGGTTCCATGTATACCAACTTTGTCACATTTGTCCTTCCTTTCAACTCACGACCAATATTAAGCCACATATGTTCCCCAAACTAGTCACATAAGGTGACTGCTTAGCCTACTTCTAGCTTCCTCATATCAACTGTGCCAGATCAAGGTATATTGACGCCTTCCTCTTTGTTTACTATAAAGTTTCCCCACTCCCCTGACTGCCATTGCATTTCTGCCAAACATGTTATGGTGGCTGACACCCTTGCAATAGAAAGTTTGAACTGCAAGCTTGGCAGTTCAAACTCACCAGCTATTCCTTGGAAATCCTATACAGGGTCTCTATGAACTGAGTCAACAGCACTTAACAACAATAGTGGGTATGTAGTTATATATCCTTTTGGTTTTTGTTTATATTTCCTATTTGTTGTTATTGTTAGGTGACATCGAGTCAGCTCTGATTCAGCGCCTTTATGCACAACAAAATAAAACACTGCCCAGACCTGTGCAATCTTCACAATGGTTGTTATACTTGAACCCATTGCTCTGTGTCAATCCATCTCTTTGGGGGTCTTCCTCTTTTCACTTACCCTCCACTTTACCAAGCATAATGTCCTTCTCCAGGGACTGGTTCATCCTGATAACATGTCTAAAGTGTTGTTAGGTGCCACTGAGTTGGTACTGACTTATAGCAACTATGCACAACAGAATGAAACACTGCCCGGTCCTGGGCCAACCTCACAATGGTTGTTAAGCTTGAGCCCATTACTGTTGCCACTGTGTCAGTTCATTTGTTTTGGGGTTTTCTTTTCTCTGGCACTCCACTTTATTGAACATGGTGTCTTTCTCCAGTGATTGGTCCCTCCTGATAATATGTCTGACGTAGGAGAGACAAAGTCTGGACATCTTTGTTTCTAAGGAGCATTCTGGTTCTGCTTCTTCCACCGCAGATCTGTTTGCTCTTTTGGCAGTCCATAGTACTTTCAGTATTCTTCTCCTACTCCATAACTTAAATGCGTTAATTCTTTTATAGTCTCCCTTAGTCATTGTCCAACTTTCACATACATATGAGACGATTGAAATACCATGGCTTGGGTTAAGCGCACCTTAGTCCTCAAATTGATATCTCTGCTCTTGAACACTTTAAAGAGGTCTTGTAGAGCAGATTTGCCTAATGCAGTACATAATTTGATTTCTTGACTATTGCTTCCATGAGTGTTGATAGTGGATACAAGTAAAATGAGGTCTGTGACAAGTTCAATCTTTTCTCCATTTATTAAGATGCTATTTATTCGTCCAAAAAATTTTTGTTTTCTTTGCAATGAGGTGCAATCCATATTGAAGGCTGTAGTCTTTGATTTTTATCAGTAAGTATTTGAATTAAGTCCTCTTCACTGCAAGCAAGAAAGGTTGCAACATGTGCATATTGTAGGTTGTTAATGGGTCTTCCTCCAAACCTGATTCCCTGCTCTTTATATAACCTAGTTTCTCAGACTATTTTGTCAGCATAAAGACTAATAAATATGGTTAAAAGATACAACCCTGGTACACTTTTGCTGATTTTAAGCCATTCATTATCTCCTTGTTCTGTTTGAACAACTGCCTCTTGGTCTATGTATAGGATCCTCATGAGCACAATTAAGTGTTCTGGAATACCTAGTCTTCAAAATGTTATCTATAGCTTTACTTGTTCCACACAGTCAAAACCCTTTGCATAGTCAACATCTTTCTGGTATTCTCTGCTTTCAACCAAGATCTATCTGACTTTAGCAAGGATACCCCTCATTCCATGTCCTCTTCTGAATTCAGCTTGAATTTCTAACAGTCCCCTATCGATGTACTGCTGCAACCATTTTTGAATTATCCTCAGCAAAATTTTTCTTGTATGTGATATTCATGATATTATTCAATGATTTCCACATTCCATTGGACCACTGCATTTGGAATGGGGACAAATATGGATCTCTACCAATCAGTTGGTCAGGTAGCTGTCTTCCAAATTTCTTGGCATAAATCACTGAGTACCTCCAGTGCTGTCTCAGTTTATTGAAAGATTTCAATTTGTATTCCATCACTTCATGGAAACTTGTTTTTTGCCAATGACTTCAGTGCACCTTGGACTTCTTCTTTTGGTACCATCTGTTCTTCATCATATGCTACTGCTTGAAATGGTTGAACACCTACTATTTCTTTTTGGTACATTGACTCTGTATTCTATCTTCTTTTGATGTTTTATGAATCATTCAATATGTTGTCAAAAGAATGCTTCAGTATTGCAAGTTGAGGCTTAAAATTTTTCATCAGTTCTTTCATCTTGAGAAATGCTGGCCATTTTCTTCCCTTTTGGTTTTCTCATTCCAGGTCCTTGTATATTTCATTATAATACTTGACTTCGTCTAGCTCAGTTGCCCTTTGAAATTTTCTGTTGAATTCTTTTACTACCTCATTTCTTCCATTTGCTTTAGCATCTCTACGCTGGAAAGCAAATGTCAAAATCACTTCTGACTTGCATTTTGGTCTTTTCCTTCTTTCTTGTCTTCTTAATTACCTTTGCTTTCTACCTGTATGGTGTTCTTGATGCCATACCACAACTCTTCTGTTGTTCAGTCATTAGAGTCTAATTCACCAAATCTGTTCTTGAGATGGTCTTTAAATCAGGTGTAATATGTTCAAGGTCATATTTTGACTCTTATGAACTTATTTCAATTTTCTTTAGCTTCACCTGAACTTGAATATGAGCAATTGATGGGCTGTTTCACAGTCTGCCCCTGGTCTTATTATGACTGAAGGAGTTTTTGTATCATCTCTTCTCACAGATGTAATCAGTTTGAGTTCTGTGTATCACATCTTGTGAGGTCCATGCTCTTCTTTTATGTTGTTTAAAAAGGTATTTGCAATGAAAAGTCATTGATCTTGCAAAATTCTGTCATTGCAAATACCTTTTTAAAGCAATCACCAGTAATTATCAGTACATCTTGATTACAAATTTTATCAATTTCACACTGAAGAAGTTGGCAGAATTCTTCAAGTGCACCATCACTGGCTTTAGTGATTAGTGTGTAAATTTGAATAGTAGTGATATTAATTGGTCTTCCTTGTAGGGGTATGGATATTATATTATTGAGACAGCATTCTATTTCCAAATAGAACTTGAAATGTTTGTGTTGATGCTGTGATACAATTCCTCTTCAATCTGTGATTCCTGGCATAGCAAACCATATGATTATCAGATTCAAAATGGCCAATACCAGTTCATTTAGGCTCACTAATGCATAGGTGTGATGCTGTAGGATCAGCACTGGACTGTTAGGAATACAAGGTTATGAGTACAAACCCACCAGGTGCTCCTCAGAAACCCTGTCAGGGTTGCTATGAGTTGGAGTAGACTTGACGACACTTACCAACAACAATAATGCTTAGGATATTGATATTTATGCATTCTATTTCTTTCTTTTTTTTTTTTTTAAAGATTTTATTGTGAATTTGTGATCATTTACATAGGATAACATTAGATTTGCATTCATCCTGGTATATCGTTTCATTGCTATGATTAAAATCCCCTTATGCATCATCAAAAAACCCTGCAAGCCTGCCCCTTGGGCTTCAGCACACAGCCCCTCTCCCTCTCTGTGTCTAGAGTCCCCAGCCAGTCCATCTCTCCAGGTCATCATCTCTGCCTCCATTTCTGGTATCACTGCTTCTCTGGGTGGGGTCCCACACTCCGTTCTTCTCCCTTGATGGTCCCAGGGACTTCCGCTTCTGGACTGTAATGTCAACCACTCCCCTCCTTTTGCTACAAAACATCTACCTTTACATTTTCAACCCTCACAGTCAGTCCTGATAGCACTTACTCACTATTGTACCACAAGAGTCCTATCCCCATCTCCTTTCACCAGCCCCACCCAGACAGATTGGATACTGCTCAGTGGAGATTTACCTTCCTCCACATCCTCTGGATCTAGGCTCCCTCTTGAAAGCTTATAAGCCAGTCACTTCTTGCCTTTGTAGCCGCCCCCCCCCCCCATTTTGGGTAGCCAATGTCCAAGTTGCCCATCCCTGTCTACCCTGTGTACCAAGGGGGTGGGAATGTCCATTTCTCTTTTTTTTTAAAAACAATTTCCAAGTGGGTAACCAAAAATAATTATACACTGAAATAAATTAAAAGAGTATTCATCCATGGGCTATAGTCTATTTCTCTGAAACAATTATCAAATATGCATTTTTTTCAATCCATCCAGTCACGTCTATGGTGAACTTTGCAAATTTCTCAGGATGATTTTTCTGACTTACTGACTAAAAAGTTAAAAGTCTACACAACATCCTGTGAATACTTTTTTTTTAGAGCATGTTCTTTTTAACCACTCCTCAATTTACCAAACAACAATGCATGCCATAGATTTTTTAATTATTGAAAGAATGAAACATTTTCTATCCAAATGTCTTGAATTCATAATCCCAGATATTGAATCTATCCAACTCCAAATGTTTGAGGAGGTAGAAAAAGCTATACTAGCTAGAATAACTTGGGTAACTTTCTGAAGTCATCGTGACTGTTTTATTTCAATTTTGAGCAGCGCTTTGGCTACCAAATATCCTCTTACAAAGTAAAAATAATGGTCAACCATCCTCAAGTTGCTTCACTTACATTATAGCTAAAAGTGGGTGGTAGCTTAAAGAGTCATTTTCTCAAATGTTCAGAGTATTTATTGGAAACATACACACAATAGACTTTCTATTTGTTCTCAAAGCTATATTGCCTTATGTCACACACACCTTGGGAATATTGTTGGTTCAGTTTCAAACCACTGCAGTAAAGTAAATATCTCAGTATAGTGAGTCACACAATTTTCTTTGGTTCCTAGTGCATATAAAAGTTATGTTTACAATATACTGTAGTCTACTGAGTGTGCAATAGTTTGATACATTGTGAGTATTACCAAATTGTGACGCAGAAATATGAAGTGAGCACATGCTGTTGGAAATGGTGCCAATAAACTTGCTCAACATAAAGATTACCACACACCTCCACTTTGTAAAGAACTGTGAAGTGCAATAAAGCAGAGTTAAATAAAATGAGGTATGCCTGTATTCGTTTCTATTGCTACTTTAACAAATTACCACATACTTAGTGGCTTGAAACAGCACTAATTAATTTTCTTTCAGTTCTGCAGGTTGAAATCTGATGTAGGTTTTACAACTAAAATCTAGACATCAACAGGGCTGCTTTCCTTCCTATAGATTCTAGGGGATATGATCCATTTTTATGCCTTTTCCAGTGTTTATAGACCTCTTTTGGGGGAATGCGTTGGCTCCATATGCTAAGTATTGGATTTCAAACCAAAAGGTTTGAGCTCACCAGTCACTCCATGGAAGAAAGATGAGGGAGGCTTTCTGCTCTTGAAAGATTTAAAAAGCCTTGGAAACCCTCTTACATTCCTTATTTTTGGCCTCCTTCCTCCATCTTCTAAACTAGCAAAGAGAAGATTAGACTTCTCACATCACATCACCTAATCTGCTTCCCCTGTTGCATCTCCTCTATGACTGCTTTTCTGTTTTCCTCTTCCACTGTTAATGACCCTTGTAAAGAGGTTGTTGTTAAGTGCCATCAAG
>NW_006408527.1:35215107-35245689 GCF_000296735.1 Chrysochloris asiatica | reverse complement strand
AGGGTTTCCGAGGGTGTAAATCTTTACGGGAGTAGAAAGCCTCATCTTTCTCCCGCGGAGCAGCTGGTAGTTTCGAACCGCTGAACTTAAGGTTCGCAGCCCGATTCGTAACCACTACGCTACCAGACACTAATGACACTAAATCCATCCAAATAATCCAGGATAATCTTCCTATTTGTAGGTCAGCAGGTTAGCAATTTTAACTCCATATACAATGTAAATTCCCTTGTTATGTAACCTTACAGGTTCTGGAGATGAAGAAAGTAGAAAATTTGAGGGGCTATTATTCTTCCTATCATACCATGTAAAACATGTTAAAAGAAATGATGAAAATATATAAAGTTATTAGAATGATGTTAAGGCTATTACCAAAAGGAAACCCTCCTATGAACCACAGTCCCTAATATTCACATCTTTTTCTAATTTTCTCATTTTAGATCTGGGTTGGCCCTACAGTGCACTTTTTTTTTTTTTTTAATTAAATAAATGTTTTATTGTGAATTGTGTGATTGTCTACATGGGAGAACGTTAGTCCTACATCCATTCTATCATACATCATTTAATTGGCATAGTTACCATCCCGTCCATGCATCCTCACCCAACCAAAGGGTGTACCCTGCAAGCCTGCCACCCCGCCCCCCCCACAGTCCTCAGCCCCTTTCCCTCTTTGGATCCCAAGTCCCCAGCCACTCCACCTCTTCACGTCATCTTCTCTGCCTCCATCTCAGGCCTCACTGCTTCTCTGGGTAGGATACAGCTCTCTGCTCTTCTCCATTGATGGTCCCAGGGCCCTCCGCTTCTAGACTGAAAAGTTAAACACTCCCCTCCTTGCTGCAAAATGTCCACCTTTAGATTTCCAACCCTCACAATCAGTCCTGATAACAATTATTCACTACTGTATCACAAGAGACCCATCCGTATTTCATTTCATCAGTCCTTCCTGGACAGGCTGGATACTATTCACTGGAGACTCTACCTTCCTCCATGCCCTTTGGATCTAGGTTCCCTCTTGAAAACTTGTAAGCCAGTTACTTCTTACCTTTGTATCCCTCCCCCCATTTTGGGTAGCCAATGTCCATGCTGCCCATCTCTGTCTACTGTTTGTGTGGAGGGGGTGGGAATAGTTCTTGAAGCAGGGATTTGTTCCCTCTTTTGAGCTACTGCATTTATAGGTGTAGGTCATGTTTACCAAATTGTATCAGATGACACTTTTTTCCTCTTCTTTCTTCTTCGGGTTGAGCTCTGTTCATCCAGTCATTGAAGCCAGGTCAAGTGGGTATCTTCTGCAAGTGTGGGTGCTCTTGTGTCTGTCTGCCCTCTTTTTATCGGCTGGCCACCCCACTCTCCATTCTAGTCCTCTGTAGCTGTGGCATTGACTCTGTGCCCATGAGTCCCCAGGTCTTGCTTCCCTGCTGGCCGACCAGGTCTCCACCTAGGTTCACAGTACTCTGCTGAACGATGTAGGGCTTAGCTCACTGCTTCATTGATGTTCTTTGGTCACTTCCCCTTATGGGTGATGTGAGTGGTCGCCGACCAAAGCGTATATTTCCCTTGTGTCTTAGTCTTGGAAGAGGATTTGCACTGAGAGGACCTGATCACTTGCCTTGATGTCTTCTGGGCAAGCAACGTGCATGTTCTTGTGGTAACAGTTGGACTGCCCTTATTGTTTTGTATTTTTCCTGTAGGTCCTTCTTTCAAGAAGTATCTTCTGGTTTTCTAGCTGCTCCCAGCTGGTCTGCTTGTCCTTTCAAGTGGCCAACAGTGCACTTTTGAACAACTGAGTGTAGTAGAAAGAATGCTTTGTGACTTCTGTCACTAGGTCACAAGGAGCCTTGCTGTGTCTGCATGAGTATCCTTGAATGCTTCTTTGGGGGAAGCCAGTTACTGTAAGTCCACACACCCTAAAACACCCAAACTATGAACAAATCTAAACTAGACAAATGAAAGAGAAGATGATAGATATAGATAGATAGATAGATGACTGGTAGATTGATAGATAGGTAGATAGATAGGTAGGTAGGTGGGAAGCTAGCTAGACAGAAATGCCTGTCCAACCTCAAAATTTCCAGCCATTATAGCTGATTTGCCAGACAAGTAAATAAGGAAGTTGTCTTTGACACTCAACCCAATCAAGGCTTCAATTGACTTTAGCACCAACTATTTGACTAAGGCAGAATAGGAGGCACTCACTCATCTCTGCCAAGAAATTTGGAAGGCAACTGTCTGGCCAACTGATTGGAGGAGATCCGTATTTGTGCCCATTCCAAAGAGAGGTGACCCACTGGAATGCGGAAATCATTGGACAATCTCTTTGATATCTCAAGCAAGTAAAGTTTTGCTAAAGGTAATACAGAAATGGCTACAATCATCCATTGACAGAGAACTTCCAGAGGGTCAAGTCGAATTCAGAAGAGGCTATGGAATGAGAGATATCATTGCTGATATTTGATGGATCTTGGCTGAAAGCAGAGAATATCAGAAAGATGTTTACCTGTGCTTTATTGACTACGCAAAGGCTTTCAATCGTGTGGATCATGACAAGCTATGGACAACATTGCAAAGTATGAGTATTCCGGAACACTTAATTGTGCTCGTGAGGAATCTATACCTGGACCAAGAGGCAGTTGTTCAAACAGAGTAAGGGAACACTGAATGGTTTAAAATTAAGAGAGGTGTGTGGCAAGGTTGTATTCTTTCACCATACTTATTCAACCTATATGTTGAGCAAATAATCTGAGAAGCTGGGTTCTATGAAGAAAAAGGTGGCATCAGGAGTGGAGGAAGACTCATTAACAACCTTTGATATGCAGAGGATACAACCTTGCTTGCTGAAAGTGAAGAGGACTTAAAACATTTACTGATGAAGATCAAAGAGCACAGCCTTAGGTATGGATTACATCTTAATGTAAAGAAAACAAAAATCCTCAGCAATGGACCAATAAACAACATTCTTACAATGGAAAAAAGATTGAAGTTGTCAAGGACTTCATTCTTCTTGGAACAACTACCAACACTCGTGGAAGCAGCAGTCAAGAAATCAGAGGATGTATTTCATTAGGTAAATCTGTTGCACAAGACCTTTTTTAAAGTGTTGAAGAGCAAAGCTGTCAGCTTGAGGACTAAGGTGCGCCTGACCCAAGCCATGGTATTTTCAATAACTTCATATGCATGTGAAAGCTGAACAGTGAATAAGGAAGACCATAGAAGAATTGATGCTTTTGAGTTATGGTGTTGGAGGGGAATATTGAAAGTGCCACGGGCTACAAGAAAACCAATAGATTCGTTTTGGAAGAAGTGCAGCCAGAGTGCTCCTTGGAGGCCAAGATGGCCAAACTTTGTCTCTCATACTTTGAAATATTGTCAGGAAGGACCAGTCGCTGGAGAAGGAGATGATGTTTTGTAAGGTGAAGGGTCAGAGAAAAAAAGGAAGACCCCCAACGAGATGGATTGGCCAAGTGGCAGCATCGATGGTCTCAAGCATAACAACAGTAGTGAGGTTGGCCCAGGATTGGGCAGTGTTTCGTTCTACTGTGCATAAGGTCGCTTTGAGTTGGTACTGACTCAATGGCACCTAACAACAACAACAATATTTGACAGCAACTGCTTAGAGACCCCAAGTGATGAGCTTGATCACCTCCCAGAACAGTGTATATTACTAAAATTAAGGGTAGTTTGTTACACAAGAATTATTGATAACTCAAATGAATACTTTCAGGTATGATGAGAAAACAAGTTAGAAGAAAGGCTTTATGGAAATCAATAAATTCAAATAGGTTCTGATTCAAGAGGGAATTAAGTACTTTAATAAAATCTCAGATATGGGATGTTTTTAGTTTTCTTTTAAATTTTTTAAAAGTAATGTTGGTCCATCCTCCTGGAAGATCTCTGAAGTTCTGAGTTTTGACTTAGAAATTATTCTATATTTCCAACAAAATAGAATTACTAGGAATGCCAAGGGAAAACTGTCAGTAGTCATACGTCTCATAGATAAACAGCTAGCCAGTCATCAGACTAACTGTTATTTATTTTTCTTACACATTTATTACTTATTCAAGTAAAGAATTTTTGACCAAGCATGTGTCAGACACTATGCTTACCATTGCGGCTATAGTGTTAAATAGAATACGGTTCCTGACCTCAAGACTTATAGGCTTGGAATGCGGCATATGAATCAAACAAGTGAATCAATTTTGTACTATTATGTGAAAATATACATCATACAGAGGCAAACACCCTAGAGTATATGAGCAGAAGAGAGGCAGCTAATTGGACTAGGTTAAATCTTCTTAGGTTTAACATCTGAGCTGAGACTTACAGGACACATATAAGTTAGTTAGGAAATTTCAAGCAAAAGGAATAGTGACTGCAACAGCTTTGAGACAAAACAGCAGGATATGTTCTGGCATACTATTTGTGATTTTGCAATAGTGTAAAAAATCTCAGTAGTGTAATAAATACATAAAGATGGAAGGAATACACACAGTCAATGTACCAAAAGGAAATGGTTAATGTTCGACCATTTCAAGAGGTAGCATATGACCAAGAGTCAATGATCCTGAAGGAGGAAGTCCAAGGTGCATTGAAGGAATTGGCAAAGAACAAGGCATCAGGAATTGATGGAATGAAAATTGAAATCTTTCAAGAAAGTGAGGCGGCACAACAGTAGTGAGGTTGGCCCAGGATCGGGCAGTGTTTCGTTCTGCTGTGCATAAGGCGCTATGGGTCAGTACCGACTCGATGGCACCTAATAACAACAACAACAATAAATCTCAACCATATAAAGATAATTGTATGTTCTCCTTTTCCTCCACTGTCAGATTCATGTTTTTTGTCATGTTGAAAAGGATTACTTGAAGGTGCCAGAAAACAATAGCCATTCGAGGTCCTGTGACAGTCCAGACTTTGTCAGGATTACATGTGTCTGGGTGCTGAATAACTTGCTACACCTGACTGATTACAAGTAATCTGAGCAAATAACAGATCATTGGGATCAATTTCTCTCTAAATAGACAAGCAAATGCTCAGAAAGTAACTAAATTTCACTCATGGTTTAATATACTGTGTTTGTCCAATTGTCCATGCCAATAATGTTAAGAATATTTACAGCATTCACATATACATCTATAAACGAGTTTTCATTAAGGTCAATTCCAGACCTCATGAATAAGCATGGTTTCTGTCTTTCTTTCTTTTCTGTTGTAACTTGACCAGCTTTGTATTGATCCAGCAGGAGCTAGAATTTAAAACCAATGAACGCTTGAATCCTGTGATAACAAGATTCAAACTAATATAGATCATTGAAATTAGCTGTAGTGTTCTGTTAAATCCAACTTCCTCTTCCATGAAACCTCTTTATTAGAACAGTCAATAAACCAAACCACAAGGTAACCTGAGCTCACACCATGCTTCTGTTTGAAATGCTTAATTAGAGAGCTTCAAATACACAGGCAGAAGAAAACAATCTGTACCATGTAAAAATTGCCCTTATGGAAACATTTAAATTACTTAGAATCAGTTATATTCACCAGAAGAAGAAAATAATAAGACTTGAACACCAGAGCCATCAAACTTGCACAAAATGGTTATAGACCTCGAAAATAAAGTGACATTAGAAATATAATTAAATTTCTATTGGTTTCTCTAGCAAAGTGAATTAATTCAATAAATGTTAGCCTTACTTTCCTCACATTCTTGCTCATTTGGACATATTAGCACAAAATTATAGGAAGAAAATATGGCAAATTTCTAATAGTGGACAGAAGTTAACATAATATTTTAAATTACGTTCACCAGAATTCTACCTGCCTATGTGAGAAAGTCTTGATTGGCTTTCATGAAGCTTATAGCCAAGAAAACCCCATGAGGAAGTTCCACTCTGCTACTTGGGGTGTTATGAGTCAGAATCAACTCTACAGCACCTAACAACAACAATAGTTGTGTTTTTTTTTGTTTTTTTTTTTAACTTTTTAATGTGAATTGAATGAAGATTTACATTCAACAAATCTTAACACTTTGTTTCATCTCAATGATTGCAATCCCTTCCAAGCAACAACAGTTAACCCACATGCTCCCTGTGGTTCCTATTTCCATTCCACACAACTTCCCATCTGTTCTCAACTTTGGAGTTAGGCAAATGTTGCCATTTTCATTTTGAATGCTTGACCATTCCATGGTGAGCATACCTTACTAGTGCTTTTGTCCCCGTTATATACTTACCTACTTCTTGGCTGAAAATTGGGCCATGAGGGTGTGTTCCATTCCAGGCCTGAAGGGTGGTCAAGGGCCATAATCTCAGGTTCCTCCAATGTCTTCTGACCAGTAAGCCCCGTTCTTTTTTTAAAAAAATAATTTTGAGATTTGTTCTATATTTTCTCCCACTCTCCCCAGGACTTGCTAATGTGATCTCTTCAGAGCCGTTGGTAGTGGCAGTCAGGCAACATCTAGTTCTTCTGGTCTAGAGTCCTGGAGACTGACATTGCATTAGTTCGCTGGACTAGCTGATTTCAAACATCTTCAGTTTCCTTTACTTTTCTTTCTTTCACACATGGAAAGACCAGTAGCTGGGCCTTAGGTGGCCGCTCATGAGCTTTTAATATCACAGATGCTCCTCACCAAAGTAGGATATAGAATATTGTCTTTGTGGACTATGTGATGCCCATTGAACATGGCGTGCCCTGAAACTATGGTTCTGAGTTCCCAGGTCCAGCAACTCATTGCTTTAAGTTGTTTGATAATATCTAAGAAGTTGTTATCATTTTGCCTACTGTATGTTCCACCACATTCATAGTTGTGTTTGCAGGAAAGGCAAATTTAAATGTACAAATATCCTTTTTGAAACTCTTATATATTTGTTGTTACACTCACACTCTTCCTCCCTTACGTATTCAGCATGTGTCTCTGTTCATGTATCTACTCACAGAACACTGTTGTTCCAAGGTTGTGTATATAACACAATTTACCTCCATCCCCTTTAACCCTTGCATACCTTCCTATGTCTTCACCTGTTTTCACCATTCATCTGCCAACCTCTCTCTTATTGTATATTGCCCTCCCTGTCACCTGAGTTAACATGTGTTTACCCTCTAGCCAGTGAATTACTTACTTTCTTTTTACTCCCACCCCTGATAACTGTCAAATAATGTTTCTTTTAGTATGAAAGCCTTTTCTTGAGTTTTTACAATAATAGTCTCATAACAATATTTGCTCTTTTGTGAGTGACTAATTTCACTCAGCATAATATCCTCCAGGTTAATCCATATTATGAAGGGTTTCCCAGATTCATCGTTATTCTTCAATGTTGCATAATATTCCATTGTGTATATGTACCAAGGTTTGTTTATCCATTCGTTCATTGATGGATATTTAGGCTGTCTTCATCTTTTTGCTCTTGTGACTAGTGCTGTGATGAACATTGGTTTGCATATATCTACTTGTATCATAGCTCTTATTTTTTGTGGGTATAGACCAAGTAGAGGGAATGCTGGATCTCACAACAACAATAGTGTTTTAAAATTACAAATGTATTGTTAAGGTCTGGGGAGCAGTGAAAAATTTATAATACATTCAAAGAAATTTTCCTTGACAATTTCCACTTCGCACATTGCTTATGACAATGCTAATCCTTACTCCCTTGTATAATGTAACACATCATGACTGATCTAATCCAGAAAGACCATCTCAAAGCAGCACTCTGCTGAGGATACCCCATGGAAAGTAATTCTTTTACAATAGTGCAGCATATATTACATGTTCCTTGACAAGACATAGCCTGGAGCTAAGAGAAGCAAAACATTTTTGTCTAACTGTTTTATTTTTTGTCATTTGGCTGGTGAGTAATTAGATGTAAAGAAAAATCCTAATATTATGGTTCTATCTCTTTATGTAAAATAAGTAGAAAGAGAAGCTTAGGTTGGAGTGGAATGGAGAGGAATAATTATTAGAAAAATTGTACATATTCAAAATATTTTATAATCCTTTTCAACTCTTCAGAGAGATATTATCTAGTATCTCAAATGATTGAAATCAAATTAACCAAATTACATGTCTCCACAATGGAAATTCAAGTACATATTGCCTTCTCTAATTTCTTCACGGGTGTCTTGGTGTGGTGCTGTGGACTATTGCATTGGACTGTAAAGTTGGTTTGAACCAGAAGGTTGGCAGTTCAAGCTCACCAGCTGCTCCTTGGAAACCTTACCAGGGTTGCTATGAGTTGGAACTGACACTATGACACTTAACAACAACAACAATCATTTATCATTGCTCCATAACAAATTGCCCTAAATTTTTACAGGATTAAATCATCATTTATTACCTCACACTTCCTCTATAGTATATAGTATATATGTATACTATTCTGAGCATAGCTTACTGATCTTTTGATTTGAGTATCTCTCAAGTCAGCTCAAGGCTCAGTTGAGAAGGATCCACTTCCAAGCTCATGTATGTAGTTGTTGGCAGAATTTGGATCTTCACAGAATGTTGGCTTCAGGCCTCAGGTTCCAATAAACTGTTAGCTGGAGATCTCCTTCAGATTCTTGCTACATGGGACCCTCCATAGAGTGTCTCCCATCAAGACAGTGAGCAAGAGGACAAGAAAGAATGCCATCACAAGAAAGAATGCTTTTGATTCAAATAAACATGGAAATGACATGCCATTTTTTGTTGAGTAGAAGCAAATCACTAGTTCCTGCCCACACTTAATGACGTGAGTATCAGGACACTGGGATCACTGAGAACCACATCAGAAGCTGCCAACCACATTCACTCAGACCTTTTAATAAAAAATGAATTTTTGTTGTTGTTAAGCGCCTTCAAGTTAGTTTAATCTCATAACAACTTTGTATAGGGTTTCTGAGGTTTTGTAATCTTTGTGGAAGCAGAAAGGATCACCTTAGCCCTGTGCAGTGGCTGGTGGGCACCAACTGTGGGCCTAGTGGTTTGTAATCTAGTGCTTATCATATGTTGTTGTTGTTGTTATGTGCCGTGGAGTCGATTCCGACTCATGGTGTCACTGTACAGGGTTTCTGAGGCTGTAATTCTTTATGGGAACAGAAAACCTCATTTTTCTCCTGCTGAACAGCTGGTAGTTTCAAACTGCTGACTGTGAGATTAGCAGCCGGATTCGTAATCACTACGCTACCAGTCACCTAATAATTTTAATCTCTATAATTAACAAATAGAAAATTATGACTATTGCTGGAAAGAAATCAATACAAAAGAAAATTGTTTTTCAGTAAAACCAGTTAATACTCATACACCTATGCTAAGAATCTGAATTGATGGTAAAAAGAAAAGTTATAAGAACTGTATATATATGTATGTATAAAATGTATATCAATTTCCTGGGATCATTCTTTTCAATTCTTTAACCTTAATCATTCGTGTCATGTTTCTTCCTTTCCCTGGTGAGATGATGTCAAATTTAATATTTAGTACTAAAAGAGTCAATAACCTTTAAGTATTTAATGGTTGCTAGTGACCTGGTGTGGCGCTGTGGGTTATGCGCCAGACTGCAAAGCCATTTGAACTGCAAGGTCAGTGGTTCAATCTCACCAGCTGCTTCTCAGAAACCCTATACAGGGTAGCTATGGGTCGGAACAGACTCGATGGCACTTCACAACAACAACAACAACAACAACAACAGTGACACACTGACTGCTGAAATGGGCAGTATCAAGGTCAGAAGTTCAGACTGACAAACAGCTATGAGCACTTATAAACGATAGAGCAGGAGTTACCTCTTTTTAATAAAATATACTGCTCTGGTAGCGTAGTGGTTACGAATCGGGCTGCTAACCGCAAGGTCAGCAGTTCGAAACTACCAGCTGTTACAAGGGAGAAAGATGAGGCTTTTAGCTCCTGTAAAGATTTACAGCCTCGGAAACCCTGTACAGGGTCTCTATGGGTTGGAACCGACTCCACGGCATATAACAACAACAACAGTTAAACAGTATACAGCTATAACAACAATATGCCATATTAATAATAGTTCAATATTAGTGAGTCTAAAGCACTTAAATACTTGATAAATATGCATGTAAATGTAAACTGAAAACCCCTATTTATGTATGCTGCTGCGGCTGTGAGCTGTTGAGTCGGTTCTGATGCAAAGCACGTGTGTATTGGGTTTCTGAGGCTGTGAATCTTTTCAGAACCAAAAGTCCTCATCTTTCTCCAGAGGAGCGTCAGGTGGTTTTGAACTACTGACGTTGTGGTTAGTAGCCTAAGGTATAACCCATTATGCAAAATAGATGGCTATTATTATGTCTTATGCATTTGTAATGCTAGTTTACAATTAGATAAAAATTACTCAACTGTTTCAAAGCCTACAATTTCTACCATTCCTCTTTGATCAGTACTGAGACCAACTAGTAATAAAAGATGTCAAGAACATTACAGAGTAAGTGTAAAATGACTCTGTCTACTTTATACTCTACTAGACTGGTTTACACATGCTTTCTATTTGCTTCTTTGAAGAGAATAAAATATTATGATTGGAGAGTTTGATTATTTTATTTCTGCACAAGAAAATTATTTTTAAATTCCAAGAATTGCTTTTTTAACCTTGAGGTTATGTTTTTACCCTGCTATAAATATATAGACAGTCTCGCAGAGTGTATGAATGCTTTCTTGTTTATCTGGTAGAAAGCTAATATTAGTTATTAAACAAAATATTCATTTATTTATATTGTATGTTTTCTGAAACAATAAAGAAAAATAAAAAATAAATGGTATATCATGAGCCCTCAGTGTTGATTGTTAATGAGTATTCCTCCAATCCTGATGCCATGTTTTTCTTCATAGAACCCAGCTTCTCAGATTATTTGCTCAGCATACAGGTTGAATAAGTATGGTGGAAGAATACAACCCTGTCACACACCTTTTTTTAATTAAAAAATATTCAGTGTTCCCATGTTCTGTTTGAACAAATGCTTCTTGGTCCAGGTACAGATTTCTCATGAGCACAATTAAGTGTTCAGAAATACTCATATTTTGCAATGTTGTCCATAGCTTGTCATGATCCACACAATCGAAAGCCTTTGCATAGTCAATAAAGCACAGATAAACATCTTTCTGATATTCTCTGCTTTCAGCCAAGATCAATCGGACATCAGCAATGATAGCCCTCATTCCACTGCATCTTCTGAATCCGGCTTGAACCTCTGGAAGTTCTTTGTCAATGTATGATTGTAGCCATTTCTGTATTATCTTTAGCAAAACTTTACTTGCATGGGATATCAAAGAGATTGTCCAATAATTTCTGCACTCCATTGGGACACCTCTCTTGGGAATGGACATAAATGTGGATCTCTTCCAATCAGTTGGCCAGATAGTTGTCTTCCAAATTTCTTGGCAGAGATGAGTGAGTTCCTTCTGTGCCACCTCACTTTCTTAAAAGATTTCAATTTTTCTTCCATCAGTTTCTGGTGCCTTGTTCAATTCCTTCAATGCACCTTGACTTCCTCCTTCAGTATCATTGGCTCTTGATCATATGCTGCCTCTTGAAATGGTTGAATATTAACCATTTCCTTTTGGTACCATTTCCTTTTGTGTATTCCTTCCATCTTCTCTTGATGCTTTCTGCATCATTCAATAATTTGCATGATCTTTCAATAACGAAAGTCAAGGCTTGAATATTTTCTTCAGTTACCCCAGCTTGAGAAATGCTGAGCGTGTTCTTCCTTTTTGGTTTTCTGATTCCAGATCTTTGCACATTTTATTATAATAAATATATTTACCAAGAATGATGTCTTTCTCAGGGATTGGTCCTTCCTGATAATATGTCCAAAGTATGAGAGACGAAGTCTGGTCATCCTAGCTTTCAAGGAGCATTCTGGCTGTACTTCATCCAACACAGATTTGTTTGTTCTTCCAACACCATAACTCACATGCATCAATTCTTCTATGGTCTTCCTTATTCACTGTCCAACTTTCACATCCATATGAATCTACTGAAAATATTATGACTTGGGTCAAGTGCAACTTAATCCTAAAACTGACATCTTTGCTCTTGAGCACTTTAAACAGGTATTGTGCAACAGATTTGCCTAATGCATGCGTCATTTGTTTTCATGACTGCTACTTCCATGAGTGTTGATAGTGGGTCTAAGCAAAATGAAATTTCTGACAACGGTAATCTTTTCTCCATTTAATACGGATGCTGTTTATTGGTCCAGTTGTGAGGATTTTTGTTTTCTTAACATTGTGGTGCAATCCATACTGAAGGCTGTGGCTTTTTATCTTCGTCAGTAAGTATTTTAAGTGCTATTTACTTACAGCAAACAAAGTTGTATCATCTGTATGTTGCAGGTTGTTAATAAGTCTCCCTCCAATCCTGGTGCCATGTTCTTTTTCATAAAATTCAGTTCCTCAGATGATTTGCTCAGCTTATAAATTAAGTAAATATGGTGAAAAAATACAACCTTGGTGCACATCTTTCTGAATTTAAACCATTCCGTTTTTCCTTGCTCTGTTCTAACAACTACCTCTTGGTCTATGTACACATTCCTCATGAGTTCCTATTCACTGCAATTGTTGTCCATAGTTTGTCATGACCAACCCAGTTGAAAGCCTTTGGATAGTCAATAAATCACAGGTGAGCATTTTTCTAGTACTCTATGCTTTCAGTTAAGATCCATCTGATGTTAACAATGAAATCCCCTGTTCCATGTCCTTGTCTGAATCCGGCTTGTACCTTTGGTAGTTTCCTGTTAATGTACTGCTGCAGCTGTTTTTGAATGATTTTTAGCAAAATTTTACTTGCATGTGATATTATCCAATGATTTCCACATTCTGTTTAGTAGCCTGTCTTTGGAATAGGCACAAATATGGATATCTTCCAATTGGTTGGCCAGGTAACTGTCTTCCAAATTTCTTGGCATAGATGAGTGAGTGCCTCCAGAGTTTCATGAGTTTGTTGAAATATTTCAATTTGCATTCCATCAATTCTAATTTCTACCCTTGATATTTTCAATAACCTCATATGCATGCAAAAACTGGACAGTGAATAAGGAAGGCCATAGAAGAACTGGTGCATTTGAGTTATGGTGTTGGAAGAGAATATTGAAAGTGCCATGGACTGCCAAAGGAACAAGTAGATCTGTGTAGAAAGAAATGCAGCCAGAGTGATCCTTGAAAGCCAGGATGGCCAGACTTTGTCTCTTATACTTCAGACATATTGTCAGGAGGGACCAGTCGCTAGAGTAGGATATCATGTTTGGTAGGCTGGAGGGTCAGAGAATGAGGAAGACCCCCAACAAGATGGATTGGCCAAGTGGCAGCATCTATGGACTCAAGTGTGGCAATAATTGTAATGTTGGCCTAGGATCGGGCAGTGTTTCGTTCTATTGTGCGTAGGGTTGCTATGAGTTGGTACTGACTCGATAGCACCTAATAACAACAACAAAAACACTTACTTTCTTTTTTATACTGTTGTTAGGTGCCAGCAAGTTGAGATTTTACTTATAGTGACAAAGTACAACTGCCTCCAATGGCTTTTCTTGTCTGTTATATTTCTGGAAGCAGATCACCAGGTGTTTCTCTCATGAAGTTGCTGGATGGGGTCAGACTACTAACCTTCTGTTGAGCAGTTGAGTACTTAACTGTTGTGCCACCAGGGCTCAATCTCTTTTTTGTGTGTTACTATAAGCGTAGTGATTACGAATCGGGCTGCGAACCTTAAGGTCAGCGGTTCGAAACTACCAGCCGCTCCGCGGGAGAAAGATGAGGCTTTCTACTCCCGTAAAGATTTACACCCTCGGAAACCCTGTACTGGGTCGCTATGGGTCGGAACCGACTCGATGGCACTTAACAACAACAACATATAACCTTTTGTGGCTCTGTAGGATAAGGACTGCCGATGTAAGATTGGCAGTTAGAACCCACTAGCTGCTCTTGGAAACCAGCTCTATACAGTGTCACTATGAGTTGGAACTGATGTGATGGCACACTAAAACTACAATACTTATTCATATTCTAATGTACTATGTTCTCATGTAAGGATCTCTGGTACCATAGTGGTTACAAATTGGGCTGCTAACCTCATGGTCAGGAGTTCGAAACTACCAGCTGTTCTGCTCCTGTAAAGATTTACAACCTCAGAAACCCTGTATAGGGTCGCTATGAGTCATAACCGACTCCAAAGATCATAACAACAACAACAATATACCCATAATATGTACTATTCAGTAATTCATGTATTATTGTATTTAGTATTTACACTCTCTGATTGCTGAAAGAATAAATTCTTATTTAGTAAGGGAAATAATCTTACTTTTTACTACTTATCTCGAGGAAACATATATATAGAAGCACTTTAACAGATGATTACATGACACCTAAGGGGGATTAAGGAGAAAAGCAGAAAAAATCATTTATGGAAGAAAGAGTAACACTTCTTTAGAGAAGTCAACAATGTTAGTAGAGAAGGTAGAATGAAAAATACAATATAAATAGCTTTGTTTCTGTATTTTGTTTAAGATGGCATGGGACCAGGTAATGCTTCATTGTGTTATACATAAATTCCCTATACATAGCACAATGGACTGGACAGAAACTAACAACAACATTGAAGAAATATTTCATTCAAGTATTGTTGTTGTTGTGTTGTGCCGTGGAGTCAGTTCCAACTCGTAGGGACCCTGTACAGGGTTTCTGAGGCTGTAAATCTTTACGGGAGCAGAAAGCCTCTTCTTTATCCCGTGGAACAGCTGGTGGTTTCGAAATGCTGACCATGAGGTTCACAGTCCGATTCGTAACCACTGTGCTTCCAGAGCTCCTTCCATTCAAGCACACTATCTACTAAATGAGTTTGAATAGAGGTGAGCATTGCTAGCCTTTCTGGGGTCTAATTTGCCATCCAGTATGTTTCTCATCCAGAAAATGTGTCATGATGAATAAAGCTAACAGAAAGTATAAAACAACTGAGTTAATAGATTAACAGTACTAGAAATCAGAATCACTTAAATATTTAAAAACTAGATGATTTCATAACATTTTCATGAAAAACTCAATAGCCATTTAAAATATCTCTTCTGCTGTTATTAACCACTCTTCTTGCATGCATGCTTTTCTTTTACAAGATATATTTCTATTTCCCTTTGCAGAATTATGGTTTATAATGACTAGGTAATGTGCCATCAATATTATTTATAGTGTATATTTAAAAATATCTCTTTGTGGTTGATCTAAATTTCTAATCTCTTTATCCTCAGTTTTTGAGAACACTGGATCAAAGTGTGACCACATACTTAATACCTTGAACTAATCTTCAGAAGTCCTAAAACCCTTCCATAAAAACTAAGATTTAGAGAAAGAGAAAGATTTTACTGAGCAACTTGAGATAGAAATGAATACAAATCACACCCTCATTAAAAAGCATCCAACAAATTCTGACTTATATTGTGTGTACATTTTCAAGTTTCTGAAAAGCAGCAAACAAATTTGGCCAGAAGAGAAACTTTCTGTATTTTATAGAATGAACATCAGACCTCTACCTGTAACTATCCATGTCCCAAAACCAAAGTGTAATAACAATACCTTATATTTGCTTAACAATTTGTAGTTCCACATTGAGTCTTATAATTTTACTATTGTAGCAATACACAAATTATGCACATATATTTATAGTTCCTGTCACTCCATTAAAACTTATAAGATTTAAAATTCCACTATATATTTCACTCTAACCAGTGGGTAAGTGCTACTACCCACTCTTGTATCAACTGATTAACGATAAGTAGCAGCCAACATCAGAAAACCCACCCTGAGCTACACTACACAAACAGCAAAGAGAGAACTAAGTATACACTTCTAGCCTCAATCACACCCACCAAGATACAGGTAATGAGCGCCTAGGAACACATTAGCATACAATAACCAATTAAATATAAATACAATGACACCATATTTTCTCAGAGATAATAGACAATTTCAGGTAACATAAAGAAACAAGACAGAGGAGCTTGAACATGTGACCAAAATAAGAATTCAAAAATATAATACTAGAAATGTTATTGGAATTACCTGATAATAAATTCAAACAAATGATTTTAGTTATCTTGAATGAATTGAGAAAATGGCTGACAAAGCTGTGTATGAAAGCAAGGAGAATATAGAAAAAAAACTTTAGAAGAATCCTGACAAGACAAACAATTAGAAGCCATACAAAAATAGAAATCCAGAAGATTAATACCTAGATTCCAAAAATAGATAATACATTAAAGGGGCAAAGAAGTAGAATTGATCAATGTGGTAAGATCGAATTGGTAAAATTTAAGACAAGTCTCTACAAGAAAATCTGATAAATCAAAGCCAAAGGTGGGATACCATCAAGAGGAGTAATTTACATGTGATAGAGTTCCTGAACAGAAAGAGATACAAAAAACAACACAGAAAATTGTTTAAGAATCGTTGGAAGAAAACTTCTCTAACATCATGAAAGATTAGAAGGTATGCATTAAAGAAGCTGAATGAACTCCAAACAGGATAACCCCCAAAAGAAAATCACCACCACATATTTTAATCAAACTCTCCAAAACCAAAGACAGGGAAAGAATCCTGAGAGCAACTCAGGAAAAACAAAATGCCGTGCAGGAAAGAGAAATAATACACCTAAATTCTGATTTCTAAGCAGAAACCATGCAGAGAAGAAGAGAAGAAGGCAATGAATGGGATGACATATACAAAAGTCTGAAATTAAAAAAAAAAAAAAATGCCATCCAAGAATCTTATATCTAGCAAAAACTTCTCATAAGTGCAACAACAAATTTAGGGCATTTCCAAATAAGCAGAAATTAATGGAATTTATGAAAACTAGACCACCTTTGCTAAAAATACTAATGGGAGTAATGGTCAGAGAACAAAAGCAAAAACAACCTGAGATTAACATACATGCCAACACCACCCAGACATTAATCCATATGTAGAAGTATCTAAAGCCAAAGAAACCTACAAAACTGAAAGCAGAAAACTACGTTACCAATTTGTAAGAAAGACAATTACAAAGTAAAAAGAGGGAACTGTGTAGTTACAGAACTTCCAAATGGTGAGGAAACCAAGTAGATTTCAGGATAAAACAGGCTGTTTTAAACTGGAGAATTAATCAATGAATTATATCAAAGAAAATCAATAAACCTCATAAAATAAAAAAGAGGAAAATCATAAAGTTTTAGTAAATATTAAAATAACAACAGTGAAGAAAATGAACAAAACCTAAACAAAATGAACTCAGTACAAAAAGTTATGTTGAACAAAACAACCAGCAGCACCACACACACACACTCACAAACCACAGTAAAATGACAGCTGTTAATTCAACCTCATAGAATAACAGTGAATCTGGGAAATGCCTCATAACATTGATAAACCTGGAGGACATTAAATTGAATGAAATTATGCAATCATAAAAGGACAAATAATGTATGAAAAATTGTTGTAAAAAGTAATGCAAATGTTTTCACACAAAAAGAAAATTTCTATAATGGTTACCAGGATTGGAAAGGAAGAGGGGAGAATTCACTGGCTAGAGGGTAGACACATGTTAACTTGGGTGAAGGGGAAGGCAATATACAAGAAAAGGTAAGTTGACAGAAGAATGATGAGGGCTTGAGAAGACACAGAGAGGAGTGCTAGAGTTAAAGATAACAGAGTTAAATACTGTTATACAGTCCTGCAATAACGGTGATCTATGGATAGATAGATATATAGACAGGCATTCTGAATGTATGTGGAAGAAAGAGTGGGAATATGTCAACAGATATATAAAGGGTTGGCAGAAGATATTTCTACAGGTGTATTTACCTATGCTTCAAACATATCCAGGAATTTGTTGGAGCACACAGGGGGCAAAGTTATGAAAAATTCTTAGATAGAATGAGTTAATGGGCCTGGCAGCTTAGGATCATAGTCTTGGGGGACACCATGGTCAATTGGCATAACAGTCCACAAAGACAAAATGGTCTATAACCTACTTTGGTTAATAGCAACTAGGATCTTAAAAGCAGCCATCTAAGTAAGGTACAACTATTGGTGTCTCTCTGTGAGGAGAAAAGAAGAGTAATGAAAATTGAAGACACTTGAAAACAATTAGTCCAACGGACTAATAAGCCATGTGAATATTAGTCTTCATGACCCTGAGACGTGAAGAACTAGATGGTACCTGGTTACTACCACACCAGCTTGGAAAGGCATCATCCCATTAGAAGGAATTGGATAGAGTGGAGGAAAATGTGTAACAGAACTCAAAGTCACACAAAAGACTAGGCTTATTGGTTAGAAAGAGACTGGAGGAACCCTGAGACTAGGATCCTTCACCACCCTTCTGGTCTGGAACTGAACTCACCTTCATGCCTCAATTTGCAGCCATGCACTATATAGGTATATAGCGGGACAACAACACTAGTGAGGTACATACACCATAGAATGGTCAACTACTTGAGATCAAAAGGGCAGCATTTATCCAATGACAAAATTCAGAAGGATTGGGAATGAAGGAGGAGTAGAAAGAAGAAACACTAGGAGAAGTGGGTAAGTGATGCTGCCTTGAAGTAATTGCAATTATTGAGTTAAAACAAAGTACATGATTTGTTGAATATAAAATGGATGATATGTACTATAAAGGCTTACTCAGTTCACAGTTAAAAGTAAAAAAAAAAAAGATGGTAAGCTAGTTTACCTGGCTCTTAGTCATATTTTTTTTGCTAACACATTTTATTTGCATACAATTGTCATTCGTATCATTCATGACAACTGCATTAATATTTCACTATATGGATGTACCATAATTTGTTTAACCAATTGGCATTGTTAACTCTGTTGCTAAGCAATGCTGAAATAAATTTTCTTGTTCATAACCTTAGAGTCTTTGTCAAATTCTTTACTTAGGAGGCACTCCTAAAAGTAAAATTTAAGAATTAATGAGTACGTATTTTAAGGGTTTTTTTGTTCACTTATTTTATGAAGTGAAATTTTCTGTTACCTTAAAGGACATTTCAGGATTCTTTTTCTGTTATTTGAGCATTTTGTTCTTTGTAATAGAAACAATTCTCATGTCTTATTCCCAGGTTAGTCTTGGATGACCACTAGAGGTCATCTAAGAAATTAATTATCCCACCTGTGCATCAGATTTTCCAGCTAGAAGTTGACCTTCATGTAAATCAAAGAGAAAAATAGTTTTAAGTTAGGACTTGCTAATTCAAATAAAATTTAATGTTAAAATCAAATCTCTTTTCTTCCTTTACATCACCACCTACTTTTAAATAATGCCTGGATGTATGTGAAAGACTCAATAGCATTTGATTTCATTGTCTTTATAGTTGAGACATATTTTGTTTGAGACATATTTCTTTTTTATAATCTTCCTTGTTACATTCATATATTCTGTTCTTTTATACTAATTTGAGTTAGTTTATATTTAAGGATATTTTAGAGTAAAAATACCTGATGTAATTATTTTGTGACAATTTTATTCAAGTGGCAAGTACATTTTGTTACTATATCCCACCAACCCCTTTATAATGATGTAGATTATGTCTAAATCTATCAAAGTTTGGTTAAGCTATTGGAATTGTTTTGGTAATACATTTTCATCTTGATGAATATTGTTGTTGTTTTTAGGTGCTATCGAATCAGTGCCGACTCATAGCGACCCTATGCAAAACAGAATGAAGCACTGCCCCATCCCACACCAACCTCACAATCGTTGCTGTGACTAAGCCCATTGCAACTGCCACTGTGCCAATCCATCTTGTTGGGGGTCTTCTTCCTCTTTTTCTCCAACCCTTCACTCTACCAAACATGTTATCATTCTCCAGGGACTGGTCCCTCTTGAAAATATGTCTGAAGTATGAGAGACAAAGTATGAATCATCCTGGCTTCCAAGGAGCATTCTGGCTATACTTCTTCCAACACAGATCTGTTTATTCTTTTGATAGTCGATGGTACTTTTCCTATTCTCCATCAACATACTCAAATGTATCAATTCTTCTGTGGCCTTCCTTATTCACCATTCAACTTTCACATGAATATAAGGTTATTGAAAATACCATGGCGTGGATCAGGCTCAGCATAGTCCTCAAAGTGATGTATTTGCTCTTGAGCACTTTAAAGAGGTCTTGTGTAGCAGATTTGCCTAATGCAATACATCATTTGATTTCTTGACTGCTGCTTCCATGAGTGTTGATGGTTGATCCAAGCAAAATGAAGTGTTTGACAACTTCATTCTTTTCACCATTTATATGGATGTTGTTTATTGGTTCAATGGTGAGGATTTTTGTTTTCTTTACATTGAGGATGTGGTCTTTGATCTTCATCAGCAAGTATTTTAAGTCCTCTTTGCTTTCAGCAAGCAAGATTGTATCATCTGCATATCGCAGGTTATTAATGAGTCTTCCTCCAATCTTGATGCCACGTTTTACTTCACCTAATTTCCAGCTTCTTGAATTATTTGCTCAGCATACAGATTGAGTAAGTATGGTGAAAGAATATAGCCCTGGTGCACACCTTTCCTAATTTTAAACCACTCATTGTTCGCTTGTCCTGTTCAAACAACCACCTCTTGGTCTATGTACAGGTTCCTCATGAGCACAGTTTAAGTGTTCTGGAATACTGATTTTCTGCAATGTTGTCTATACCTAGTCCACACAATTGTAAGCCTTTGCGTTGTCAATGAAGCACAGGTAGACAGTTTTCTTATATTCTCTACTTGCAGCCAAGATCCATCTGACGTCAGCAATGATATCCCTCATTCCCCATTGTCTTCTGAATATGGCTTTAACCTCTAGAAATTCTCTGTCAATGTATGCTTGCAGCTCTTTTTGTATTATTGTTACCACAATCTTACTTGAATGCAATATTAATGATATTGTCCAATGATTTCTACATTCAATTGCATCACCTTTATTTGGCATGGACACCAATATAGATCTCTTCCAGTTGGATGGCCAGATAGTTTTCTTCCAAATTTCTTGGCATAGATGAGTGAGTGCCTCCAGTGCTGCATCAGTGTGTTGAAAGATTTCAAATTGTATTCCATGAATTCCTGGTGCCTTGTTTTTAGGAAATGCCTTCAATGCACCTTGGACTTCTTCCTTCAGTATCAGTGGTTCTTGAACATATGTTACCTCTTGAAATGGTTGAACATCTACTATTTTTTTTGCTACAGTGACTTTGTGTATCAAAAGAAGACTTCCATCTTCTTTTGATGCTTTCTGTATCATTCAACATTTTGCCCATAGACTCCTTCAGTATTTCAAGTCAAGGCTTGAACTTTTCCTTCAGTTCCCTGAACTTGAGAAATACTGAGTGTGTTCTTCCCTTTTGGTTTTCTAACTCCAGATCTTTGCACATTTCATTATAATGTTTGACTCTATGTTTCTGAGCTGACCTTTGAAATTTTCTGTTCAGCTCTTTTATTTCTTCATATCTTCCATTTGCTTTAGCATCTCTATGCTGGAGAGCAAATTTCAGAGTCTCTTCTGACATCCATTTTGGTCTTTTCCTTCTTTCTTGTCTTCTTAACGTCCTTTTGCTTTCTTCCTGTATGATGTTCTTGATGTCATCCTACAACTTTTCTGGTCTTTGGTCTTTAGTGTCTAATTCATCAAATCTGTTATTCAGATGATCTCTAAATTCAGGTAGGATTTGTTCAAAGTCATATTTTGGCTCTCATGGACTTGTTTTAATTTGCTTCAGCTTCAGCCTAAACTTGCATATGAGCAATTGATAGTCTGTTCCACAGTCTGCCCCTGGTCTTGTTTTGGCCGATAAAGTGGCGCTTTTCTACTGTTTCTTCCACACATGTAATCAATTTGATTTATTTGTATTCTAACTGGTGGGGTCATCTTTATGGTATTTAAAAAAGATATTTTATTTGCAATAAAGAAGTCATTGGTCTTGCAAAATTCTACCATGTGATCTCCAGCATTGTTTTTATCACCAACGCTATATTTTTCATCTACTCTTCCTTCCTCTTTGTCTCCAACCTTCGCATTCCAATCACCTGTAGTTATCAATACATCTTGAATGTATATTTGATTGATTTCATACTGAAGAAGTAAGTAGAATTTTTCAGTTTCCTCTTCACTGGCTTTAGTGGTTGGTGAATAAATTTGAATAATAGTGGTATTAAGTAGTTTTTCTTGTTGTTAAGTGCTACAAGTTGGTTCCAACCCATAGCAACCTTGTATAAGGTTTCTGAGCAGTGGCAAATGAGCTTGAATTGTCAACCTTGTAGTCCAGCACATTAACCCACAGCACCACACCAGGACTCCATTGAAGTACAATGCTGTCTATGATAAGATAATATCCTTCCTTGTAGGCCTATGGATATTATCTTATCATAGACAGCATTGTACTTCAAGGCAGATCTTGATATCTTCTTTTTGATGAAGAGTGTGACACCATTTCTCTTCAATTTGTCATTTCCAGCATTTGATTGTCAGATTCAAAATGGCTAATACCAGTCCATTTCGGCTCACTAATGCTTAGGATACTGATGTTTATGTATTGTATTTCATTTTTGGCAACCTCCAATTTTCCTAGATTCATATTTCATACATTCTATGTTCTAATGAATGGATAGCTGTTTCTCTTTGATAGATTTACTTTGACTTGTGCCGCATCAGCAAATGAAGGGCCAGAAGGCTTTACTCCATTCATATCATCAAGGTCGGCTCTACTTTGAGGAGGCAGTTCTTCCCCAGTTGTATTTTGAGTGCCTTCTGGCCTGAAGGACTCATCTTTTGGCACTATATCTGACAATATTCTGGTGCACTTTTTTATGTTTCGGCATTCAGTATTCTGGTACTGACAGTGTTCCGCTGCTATTCATAAGTTTTTCAGTGACTAAATATTCAAAAGTAGGCAGTCTCTCCCTCTTCCTTGTCTGTCTTTGTCTGGAAGCTCAGCTGAAACCTGCCCACTGTGAGTGACAACCCTACTGGTATTTAAAATACCTATGGCATAGCTTCAAGAATCACAGCAACACGCAAGTCACCACAATATGAGAAACTGACCAAAGAGTGGTGGTTTGATGACTAGATTGTCATCATGATCATTGTTGAAGGTTACTGTCATTAAACTCTATGACCGTATGGCACTGGTGTAATTATGTGAAAATTGTTTCTTTTTATTCTGTTTTATTTTGTATTAGAGACTATAAGGTAGGAAAGATTAGAAAAAGCACTAATGAAAAGGACATTTTTTAAAAGTTTGTTTCAAAAATGATATTTTCTTGATTTCTTTGAAGACGGATTAGAGATGACAGACACCATCTAAATATGCATGTTAATTATAGGGATATTAGTTTGTATTCCAATCATTTACACTGTTGATGTTGTTGTTAGGTGCCATCAAGTTGGTTCCAATTCATAGTGACCTTGTATAGGGTTTCTGAGAGACTATAAATATTTATGGGAACAAAAAACCTCATCTTGTCTCCCATGCAGCAAATGGTGGGCTTGAATGGCTAACCATGCAGTTAGCTGTCCAGTGCTTACCCTACAGTGCCACCAATGCTCCAAACATTTATATTGTTGTTGTTGTTAAGTGTCATTAATTTGGTTCTGACACACAGCAACCCTGTATAAGGTTTCCAAGGGGTGATTTGTGGGTTTGAGCCACCAACCTTGAGGTAAGCAATCCAGTTCCTACCTTACGTTGTGACATCAAGACTCCAAACATTTACAGTTACCAACATATTAGGAAGGCTGTCATTTTAGTTAATGCCAGTGAATCTCTTACTTCCTCTCTGTTCAAACTTACTTTGTATATTACTTATTTGAATATTTATATGATATATAATGTGATATATAAAGAAATTTTTGTATAGTAATTAACACTTTATTAAAGGCTCATCACAGATTGTGGTAAACTAAGTTTTCATCCTCTTTCAATAGGGTATATTTCAATATACCCTATTGAAAGAGTACTTTGACAATCATTTAAAATATGGACTCCTAGTAACACACACACACACAATAAAATCTCATTCTGATAAAAGCATACAGTTTCTTACTTTCTGTTACATACCTCACCTGCCTATCTCTCTCCCTCATACACAGACATGTATATGCAAAATCACCTAACAATAATCTCTTGGAAGGACTTTCATCATGGAAAAATACCTTCACTTTCGAGAGGTGCAATGAGAGAAATAACACTCAATTTCAGGTGCTCAGATAACTGTCAAACTGAATTGGATGCTCATTGAAAACTATATCTTGTATAATCTTTACCTTTTGCCTATGCTCTTACACTGACAAAGACGGAACTGTCCAAACCAAACCCATTGCCTAGTGTATTGAGCAACTAGGGCTTCTTGAATGATAGCATCAATACTATAAATATTCTTTGTGGTCTTCAAATATTTTGATCTTAGGACCTCTCTAAATTATTATAATTATGTAAGTTCCCAAAAAGCATTAATTTATGTTTGTTATTTCTGGAGATGTTTCATCACATGTTTAAACTTAGAACTGAGAAGATTGAAAAATATTTATTAATTCATTAAAAAAGAACCGTACTAAATCTATTATATAAGCATATGAGTAAACATTTTTTATGAAAAATAGTCATATTTTCTAAAATGAATGAAAAAGCAACAAATCTTTCATGCAATGTGTGACATTACTTTACATTTTGGCAAGTTTCTTTAATGTTTGAGTTAATAGAAAACAGCTGGATTCTTACATTTGTTCCTGCATTCAATCTTTTGCAACATCATAGGTCATGTAGCCTCTGGAAAACTCCATTGTATGTTCATGAGAAAATGAGAGTGAAAAAGGCAAATTATGTCTTAGTATTATTATGAAAATAATTTTGACCAGATGGGTTCTCTGAAAAGGTCCTGAGGACTCTCAGGGGTTCCTAGCTCAGACTTAGTAAACCACTATGCTGGATTAGAAAAATAACAGCACCCTATACTTCTTTATAGGAATATGCCAATCAAAATATTACCTAGCGTGGCTATATTAGTGAAGAATGGATACTATGGAGGCCATAGGGGTAAATTCAATTCCAGACCGGAAGTGACTAAGGGCCATAGTTTCAGAGGTTCTAACAGTCATTCTTCAGTCTTACACGCTGTGCAATTTTTAGTCAGTCAGCACTTTATGGATTTATGGGGAGTAGCATATTAACCTTAGTTATAATTGTTGTTCTTTGCATTTGCTTTGCCAGAATTTCAAGTTATGGATTGTGTAGATACCTTCTTATAGTATTCTCTCTATTGAGTTTCTGACGCTTAATGGTATGACAAATAATTTTCAACATGATGATTGTAATATATCTCAAAAAGTATTAAAATAAAGATAATCTCCTTTATTTGTTAGATTTTATGAATGAAAGATTTCAAATATGCTTTCTCTTCGTTCATTTTAATGAATTTATATTTGAACTAGGCCATCTTATTTTGTATCAGTGAATTCATTCTCCAAAGAGATGGAAATTATAATAATATATTTAACTTTAACTTCCTCTCCCAAAATATTTAATATAAAAATTATACTTTTATATTTATATCGAAATTACTTGGTTGCAGTATGATGGGAATTAATCTTTTCTGATTTGTTTTTTTTCTTTTATCAGAGAAGAAACATAAGTATCATGTAGAGTTGGATGCTAATATTCATTATTTTTCTTGGACAGAAGTATATGGCACAATTTAGGTGATATGTACAATTTAATTTGTGTTAATTAGGGTCAAGATTACCATCTGGACCATAAAATTAGGCCACCACTTGAGGAAAAGAGATGATATGATTTCTAACTTCATTGTAAGAGATTCCCTTTTAATATTTGTTTAATTGTGATATTAAGGGAACATTTCCTGTACAGTTAAAACAATATTTCCTTGTGAAAATCAGCCAAAGTGCTATCAAGTAATATGGTTTCAGCAGTGTGACGAAAGCTCTCAATGACATGTGAAAAGTTAGCAATTGATTATAATGCCTGTGTTTCTGTGTCTCATTACTTTAAAAATTTCTGCCTCTCTTCATCTTCCCATCTCCTCTAAGTATTTTGTTTTTAATCCTCTTCTTAACCCTGAGCTGTTTACGTCTCTTCTAGCATCAACATCCTTCTTTTAGTACTCTCTCTACAATGATAAAAACCCCTACCATGCTGAGTCCATAGATATCTAGAGCATGTCTTGTTGGTTTTCATTCCTCTCCTTTGTACCCTTTCCTCTCCTATGCCCATCCCATCAATAATTGCTATAAGGAAGTAGATTTATCCTATAGTAGACTAAGTTAAAATTTCAAAGATTTTATAAAGTAATTTTTTCTGAAAAATTGCAGTTCAGGGTATAGTTCTTTGTTGTTTTAAGCAATAATCCTTCCAGTGGCTCCCAATTAATTAGATGACATAAAGCTTTATACATCAGCCTTCATAATTTGCTACAATGATTATATATCATTATTTTACTTCTGGGGATTATTAAGAGTAACCTGTTTAAAAATAATGTCAAGCATAAGTGATTTGAATAGAGAAGATCTAAATATTCAGTTTAGAGATACTTAAATACTTCCTCTGACAGTTTGGTTTACATATAGGTGATTAATTAAAAATTTTTGTTCTTCTATTTTCTTTTTTGGTTTTAATTCTAATAAATGATTATTTTCTTCAGGTTCAGACTATGCAAGAAGAAAGAGAACACTGATTTCAATAGACAGGAGACTGGGCAGATGAATATTACTTTCAATGTCCTGAAAAGATTGCTCATTTTATACTTTGGAAAATGACTAAGGATTTTAAAATCTATTTTCCTAAGAATAGCAAGAGAAGCTGCTTTTAAAAGAGTCAGGTTTAAGGCAGGGATTTTAGGATTTGTCCACTGAAATCTCAATGGTATAAAGAACCATAAACATAATCCTCTACAAACTATAATGTAAACTTAAAAATATCACAACTCAATACAGCCTTCCATGTATGAGAGTCATGTATGAGAGTCAATGTCTTGACTGATTCCAATTCCAAACTGTTTATTCTGCCAAATGCATGAATTTCACCATTGTGAAAAACTGTACTACATTCTTTTGTTGTGTGACTCGGACTTGCTCTGATAATTTGGTCTGTAATAGAAAATAACTAGAATTGTAGTATAAAGAATGAATAGTTTCAGAAATAAATGTAGTCAGTGTATTTCTTCCTCAAATACTTCTAGAGTTATAAACTCTTTGTGTGCCTGAGTAGTTTTAGGAGTTCTCTATTTATCTCCAGACAAGATTGTATTAAACAAATCCTAGAAGGAATGCACTAGAATAAAGTCACTAGTGCTCCTTGGAAAACCCTATACAGGGTTGCTATGGGTTGGAACTGACTTCATGTCACTTAACAACAATAACAAATTTCTGGAAGGAGGGGAGATACATAGCTAGATAGAGATAGTTCTATTGTTTATTGATCAGCTACTCAATTATTTCAATCAACAGCTACATACTGAGTATCCACTAAATGTCAAACATATTTCTAGTGTTGGGAAGTGTTATAGTGAATAATAGAAAATACCCCTGACTTTCAAGCATCTAGTTGAATGAATGATTAAAGACAATAAATTGAGGTAATTTCAGCTAGCAGTAAGTGCTGTATTGAAAATAAAATGGCAATGATAGACACCATTCGATTGAGAGTTCAGGGAAAGTCTTTTTCTTCTGAGAAGATGAATTTTGATCTAACACATGCTTGGAGATGGAATTGATCCTTCATCAATGCAGAGCATGACAATTCCAAGTAGAAATATTAGCATGTGCAAAGGCCCTGTAGCAACAGTCTGCTGGATGTGTTCAAGGAACAGACAGTGTTGCTAAAATGTAGTAAGTGAGACTGACAATGGTTAGAGGTGAAGTCAGAGAAGAGGGCAAGGCAGACTATAGGGCATTATAGGCTATGGTGGTAATGGTGGTGGTTATATGTCAGGGTGTTGGTTCTGACTAACTGAAGCTGTAAATACTTATGGAAGCAGAAAGCCTCATCTTTCTTCCTTGGAGCAGTGGTAGATTCAAACTGCTGACCTTGCAGTTAGCAGCCCAGATAATAATCCACTGTGCTATAAGGGCTCATTGTAGGCCATGGTAAGGAATGTATATTCTTTTAACAAAGAACTATTATAATGGTGGTGGTCATGTGCTGTAGAGTTGATTCTGACTCATAGAGACATTGTACAGTGTTTCCAAGGCTGTAAATCTTTATGGGAGCAGAAAGCCTCATCTTTCCCCTGTGGAATGTCTGGTGGGCTCTAACTGCTGAACTTATAGGTAGCAGCCCAATGTGTAACCCATTATGACACCAGGGCTTCTAAATAACTAATATAATAGGAGGTTTATATTTTAAGATGACTCTTCTGACTGCTATGATGATTACAGATTGTTGAGAAGATACTATATGGGCATTTTGCATATTTGTTGTTATTAGGTGCCCTCAAGTCAGTACCAACTCATAGAGACCTTATGCATGACAGAATGAGACACTGCCCAGTACTGCACCAGTCTCACAATCATTGCTACCCTTGAGCTTTATTACTGCTGCAACTATAATAATCCATCTCGTTGGGAGTCTTTCTCTTTTTTGATGACCCTCCACTTTACAAGCATGATGTCCTTCTCCAGTGACTGTTTGCTCCTGATAATGTGTCCAAAGTGTGAGAGATGAAGTCTGGTCATCCTGCCTTCTAAGTAGCATTCTGGTTGCACTTCTTCCAACACAGATTTGTTTTTAGTTCTGACAGTCCATGGTACTTTCAGTATTTTCCCCAACACCATACTAAAATGCATCAACTCTTGTACAGTTTTTCTTATTATTAGTCCAACTTTCACATGCACATAAGGCTATGGAAAATACCATGGTTTGGAACAGGTGCAACTTAGTCCTCAAAGTGACATCTATGCCCTTGAACACTTTAAAAAGGTCTTGCACAAATTTGCTCAATGTAATACATTGTTTGATTTTTCAACAGCTGCTTCCATGAGTGTTGATGGCTGGTCAGAGAAAAATGAAGTCTTTGGCAACTTCAGTCATTTCTTCATTTATCTTGATGTTATTGATTGGTATAGTTGTGAGAATTATCATATCTTTACATTGAAGTGCAACCCTTACCGAAGGCTGTGGTCTTTGATCTTCATCAGTAAGTATTTTAAGTCCTCTTTACTTTCAGAAAGCCAGGTTTTATCATCTGCATATTGCAGGTTGTTAATGAGTCTTCCTCCAATCCTGATGCCATGAATTTTTCCTCAGATAATCCAGTTTCTCAAATTATTTGCTGAGCATATAAATTGAATAAGTATGGTGAAAGAATACAATCATGCTGCATACCTTTCCTGATTTTTAACCCTTCAGTGTCTCCTTGTTCTGTTAGAATGACTGCCTCTTGGTCTATATACCAGTTCCTCATGAGTAGAATTAACTGTTCCATAATACTTATTCTCCACAATGTTGTTCATACCTTGTCATTATCCACATAATTGAAAGCTTTTACATAGTCAATAAAGCACAGGTAAATATATTTCTGGTATCCTCTGTTTTTGGCCGAGATATATATGATGTCAGCAATGATATCCCTCATTCCATGTCTTTATCTGAATATGGCTTGAACTTCTGGCAGATCCTTGTCAATGTACTGCTGCAGCTGTTTTTGAATTATCTTCAGCAAAATTTTACTTGACTGCAATATTATTGTTATTGTCTGATGACTTCCACATTCCGTTGGGTCACTTCTGTTTGGGAGGGGTACAAATATGGATCTCTTCCAGTCAATTGGCCAGGTAGTTGGTTATATGCCGTTGATGAGTGAGTTCCTCCAGTGTTGTCCCTGTTGAAATATTTCAATTTGTATTCCATCAATTCTTAGGGTCTTGTTCTTTGCCAATGCCTTCAGTGTACTTTGGACTTCTTCCTTCAGTATAATTGGCTCTTGATCATATACTATCTCTTGAAATGGTTGAACATCGATTTTTTTTTTTTTTAAATGGCAACTTTGTAAATTACTTCCATCTTCTTTTGATGGTTTCTGCATCATCCAATATTTTGCCCATAGACTCACCATCACTCACCTGTCAGTTTTTCAAGCTATGATGGCTTGTGTCTTACTGTGATTCTGGAAGCTATACTGCCAGTATGTTCAATACCATCAGGGACGTCTATGTGGACAGGTTTAAGATGAGCTTCCAGACTAAGACAAACTAGGAAGAAGGACAGCAGGATAACGTCCAAATATTTAGTTATGTAAAACATTATGAATAGCAGTGGAACACTGTCAGCACCAGAATATTGACTATTGAAACATGATGAAAAGCACAAGAATATTGTCAGATATAGTGTCAGGAAATGAGCCCCTCAGTTTGGAAAAAACTTAAAATACGACTGGGGAAGAACTTCCTGCTCAGTGTAGGTACACTATGATGGAGTAAGGCTTTGAGGACTTTTGTTTGCTAATTGGCCACAACTCAAAATGAGGAGACAGAGCTGTAAACATCTATTAATTATAGAAACATGGAATGTATGAAGTATGAATCTAGGAAAAATTGGAAGTTGTCAAAACATAATGGATTGCATAAACATTGATGTCTTAGGCATTAGTGAGCTGAAATG
>NW_006408527.1:35213675-35214367 GCF_000296735.1 Chrysochloris asiatica | reverse complement strand
AAAAGACCAAAATGGATGTCAGAAGAGACTCTGAAAGTTCCTCTCCAGCATAGAGATGCTAAAGTAAATGGGAGGAATGAGGAGACAAAAGAGCTGAACAGAAAAAAAGGTCAGCTCAACAAGACAAAGTCAAATATTATAATGGAATTGGAAAACCAAAAGGGAAGAACACGCTCAGCATTTCTCAAATGGAAGGAACTGAATTGAAGAAAAAAATAAAGCCTCTACTTGCAATTTTGAGAGATATATGGGCAAAAATATTACATATATTATTTCCCATCTTCATAATAAGCCTATATAAAGGAGATATTATGATTTCTGTATGTAAATTGTGAAAACTGAGGCTTAAAGAAGATAAAAACTTGTGGAAAATCACACTCCTCATAAGTAACAGAGATAGGATGTGAAACCAAATATACATCCCAAATCCTAACTTTCTAAAAGAGATTCACAGAGAAAAATCACAGAAGAAAATGAACTTCAATTGCTTCTGTATAAATTTATTTAAAATCATTTCTATATTTACTACTTAATTTTAAATATTAATATAAAATTACTTCTTCACTAAGGACCGGAGACCAGAAGAGTTGTGGGATGACATCCAGAGCAGCATACAGGAAAAAAGCAAAAGGCCATTAAGAAGACAAGAAAAAAGAAAAAGTCCAAAATGGATGTCAGAAGAGACTCTGAAA
>NW_006408527.1:35155087-35212735 GCF_000296735.1 Chrysochloris asiatica | reverse complement strand
TTGTGTCCATTCCAAAGAGAGGAAATCCAATGGAATCTGGAAAATCATCAGACGATATCATTAATATTTCATGCAAGCAAAATTTGGTAAAGATAATTCAAAAACAGCTGCAGCAGTACATCGACAGGGACCTGTCAGATGTTCAAACTAGATTCAGAAGAGGCCATGGAACAAGGGATGTTATTGCTGATGTCATATTGATCTTGGCCAAAAAGCAGAGAATACCAGGAAGATGTTTACCTGTGCTTTATTGAGTATGCAAAGGATTTCTATGGTGTGGATCATGACAAGCTACGGACAAGATTGTGGAGAATGAGTATTCCAGAATATTTAATTGTGCTCATGAGGAACCTGTACATAGACTAAGAGGCAATTTTTGAATTTAACAAGGAAACACTGAATGGATTAAAATTAGGAAAAGTATGTGCCAGGGTTGTATTCTTTCAACATACTTATTCTATCTGTATACTGAGCAAATAATTCAAGAAGGTGAATTATATGAAGAAAAACGTGATATCAACATTGGAGGAAGATTCATTAACAACCTGTGATATGCAAATGATATAACCCTGCTTGGTAAAAGCAAAGAGGATTTAAAATACTGATGTAGAACAAAGACCACAGCCTTCAATATGGATTGCACAGTAATATAAAGAAAACAAAAGTCCTCACCACTGGACCAATAATTAGTATCAAGATAATTGTAGAAAATATTGAAGCTGTAAAAGACTTCATTTTGCTCTGATCAGAAGCACCAGTCAAGAAATCAAATGATGTATTGCATTAGGAAAATCTGCTGTACAAAACCTCTTTAAAGTGTCCAAGAGCAGAGATGCCAGTTTGAGGATTAAGGTGCTACTAACCCACACGAGGGTATTATCAATAATCATATACGAATGCAAAAGTTGGACAATGAATAAAGACTTTAGAAGAACTGATGCATTTGAGTTATGGCATTGGAGGAGAATATAAAAAGTACCAAGGGCCACCAAAAGAACAAACAAACCTGTGTTGAAAGAATTGCAGCCAGAACTCTCCTTAGAAGGCAGGATGGCCAGACTTTGTCTCTTGTGCTATTGTTGTTGCTGTTAAGTGCTGTTGAGTCTATTCTGATTCATAGCAAACCTATATTATGTTTATGAGGAGCAGCTTGGCGAGCTCTGTAAATGTATGCTTGCAGTCATTTCTGTATTACCTTTAGTAAAACTTTCATTGCATGGGATATCAAGGAGATTGTCTGATGATTTCTGCATTCCATTGGGTCACCGCTCTTTGGAATGGGCACAAATACAGATCTCTTCCAATTAGTCAACCAGATAGTTGTCTTCCAAATTTCATGTCATAGATGATTGAGTACCTCCTGTGCTGCATCACTTTCTGAACGATTTCAGTTTTTAAACATATTATCAGGCATGACCAGTCCCTGGGAAAGGACATCATGCTTGGTAAAGTGGAAGGTCAGCGAAAATGAGGAAGACTTCCAACAAGAAGGATTGGCGCACTGGCTGCAGCAATGGTCTCAAGTGTAGCAACGAATGTGATGTTGGTGCAGGACTGGGTAGTGTTTCATTCTGTTGTGCATAAGGTCATTATGAGTTGGTAAAGACTTGAGGGCACCTAACAACAACAATGTATGTACCAAAATTTGTTCATTGTTCTATTGATGGCCATTTAAGTTGTTTCCAGTTTTTTACAATTGTAATTAGATTTCGTATGAATATTCTTGTGTGTAGCTTTTGGTGAACTTACATGCACATTTCTATTGAGATTCTATATAGGAAAAGACATTCAAGATTTTGGGAAATATGCATGTGCAGGTTTAGTCTGAAATGACACGAGTGGCTTGTGCTAGCTCACAAGAGCTGATTTTGTATAACTCTTTCCAACTTCATGTTCAGCAACATCATGCTGGTAGCTTGGAATACACCATCAGGGTATAATTACACTATGAAAATGCTACAAATAAGGTTTTTGTATTTTTTCTTTCTTAAGAGAATCAGCAATTAAACATTTGCCAGCACACTGTTGGCTTTAGTAGTTACTGCCTTTGGGTTTTCCAAATTGACTATATCAGTTTAAACTCCCAACTATATATGAGAGTTCAGGTTGTTCTGAAGTCTCACTAATGTCTGTTATTTTGTTGTAGTCATTTTAGTTGATGTATTTGTTGTTGTTGTTAAGTGCCGTTGAGTCGGTTCCGACCCATAGCGACCCTGTACAGGGTTTCCGAGGCTGTAAATCTTTACGGGAGTAGAAAGCCTGATCTTTATCCTGCGGAGCAGCTGGTAGTTTCGAACCGCTGACCTTAAGGTTCGCAGCCCGATTCGTAACCACTAAGCTACCAGAACTCCATATATATATATAGTGAAATATTATTGTGGGTGTCTTAGTTATCGAGTGCTGCTATAACAGAATATCACAAGTGGATGACTTTAACACACAGTAATTTATTTTCTCACAATTTAGGAGGCTGGAAGTTCAAGTTCAGGGTTCTGGCTCTAGGGGAAGGCTTTCTTTCTCGGTTGTCTCTCAGGGAAGGTCCTTCACTCTTCAGTTTGTTTCCTGGTTCTTTGGGGATCTCCAAAGAGATCTCAGCCTGCTGGCTTTCTTGTTTAATCTCGTTAATATTTTGAAAGGAGTTGACTCAAGATACACTCTACACTAATCTGGTCTCATTAATATAACAAAGACAACCCATTCCCAAATGCAACTATGACTACAGGCATAGAGGTTAAGGTATGCATCATATATTTTGGGGAGTCATAATGTAATGTGGTGCTGTGGGATAATGCACTGGGCCGCAAGGTCGGTTTGAAACACAAGGTTGGCAGTTCAAACTCACTAGCCACTCCTTGGAAGCTCTATGAATTGTAACCGACTGGAGGGCACTTAATAACAACAACAGCAAGATGCAATGTGGTGCTATAGAATAAGCACTTGAATGCTAACCACAGGTTGGCTATTCAAATCCACCAGTTGCTCCTTGGAAATCCCAAACAGTGTCACTATGAGTTGGAACCAACTTGAGGACACTTAAGAATAACAACAATGCAATCTGTAACAAACGGTTTAATTTGAATTTGTACAAAATTCTTGAGTTATTTATATTAGCCCTTACATGTATTTGTGAACCCATGCCTAAATTTTGAAAAATTTCCTGTGGTGCAGTGGTTAAGCACTGAGCTACTAACTGAAAAGTTGATGGTTTGAACCTATGAGCTTCCCAGTGGGATAAATGATCTGGTGATAGACTCTTGTAAAGATTTGTTGTTGTTGTTAAGTGCTGTCAAGTTGGTTCTGACCCATAGAGACCTTGCATAGGGTTTTCAAGGAATGGCTGGTAGGTTTTAACCGCTGATCTTGTTGTTCAAATTGACCTTGCAGTCAGTGCATTACCCTGCAGTGCCACACCAGGACTCTTATAAAAAGTATAGCCTAGGAATCCCTATTGGGCAGTTCTACTCTGTCATACAGGGTTGCTGTACTCAAAATAGACCCAACAGCACATAACAGCAACAACCCCTAATGGTTGAAGACAGATGTTTCTTAATGTAGACAGGTGAAGCAGAACAAATAAGATTTTTCTGAAACTCATGCTACAGGAGGAATGCTTCCATTTTGCATAAGGTTCAAAATGCTCCTAAGCTTAAGTTTTTTTTTTTCATTTACAGATATTTGAATTTTTATTTGAAACTTTCTCATTACTTCTTTTACTTAGAAATGTCTGGGTTGACCTTATATCATATGAAATTTAACAATGTCTATGAATAAAAAATGACATTGTGAGATTATCAATAGAAAAGATGAATGTCTTCTTTATTCTACTTGTGTGGTCCAATGGGATGACAGATGGCATGAACAACAGTAAATTATTAGCTATAACACCACATCAACTTTTTCATGTGTCGGCTAGCGGGGGTTCAGCCTCTATCACTGCTGCAAGCAGCCTTCTAACTGGTGATTTGTGGTGATTGCTCTAGCCACTCTATCTTTATCTAAGTTATGTGTTCTTCCACACCAGGAAACTGACTGATGGTAACTCAGCTTAAAATAACTCAGTGCATTTAGATTTGAAAAGTAAAACTTCTTTGATACTAAAAGCACTTACTACTGTATTTGAAGACAAGGCATCTAAAATGTTTTATTTTACATCTCTTATTATTTCTCTCTTAATTGTTGTTGTTGTTGTTGTTAAGTGCCGTCGAGTCGGTTCCGACCCATAGCGACCCTGTACAGGGTTTCCGAGGGTGTAAATCTTTACGGGAGTAGAAAGCCTCATCTTTCTCCCGTGGAGCGGCTGGTAGTTTCGAACCGCTGACCTTAAGTTTCGCAGCCCGATTCGTAGCCACTACGCTACCAGAGCTCCTATATTCTCTCTTAATTAGTAATGTTTATTAAATGAAGGAATATAAGGTGTATATAAACACACACACATTTCCTGGGCAGGGACACAGAACATGAAGTGTTCAGATATCATATCTAAGAGACAATTTGTATGTCATACTGATATGAAAAGTGGAAGTAGCATGGGTGAAAAAAGGTAAGTTTCAAGACCCTGATAATATAACACATAGATATTGAGGAAGAATGTATGGAAACATACACATAGTGATTCTGGATCTTGCCACTCTTTTGCAACTTTTAATTTTGAATCTTTTGTCCTAACATGTTTTGGTTATCTTATCATTTTGTGTAAACAGATTACAAACTATTGTTAATAAACATTTGTATTGAATGAGAAGTGCAATCTTTGTAATTACTTGTGTATTAGGATAATAAATAACTATCTGCATGGAATTCTTAAGAATTTTAAAGATGTATCATTTTTTCCAATTTAGAAGTGGATTCAGGAAGCAAAGATTAAATATGTATGAGGCAGTATCTTGGAAATTCTGAGACTATGAAGAGGTAAGGGAGAGTTCCCACTACTGAGTTTCCAACCTCACCTCTTCTACACAATCATCTTGTTTCCTCTTAAGATCTCTCATATCCAGTCTTTGGCTTGTGCTGTGGATCTCATCCATGCTTCTGATCATCTAGTTCTCTTCCTCAGCTGAGACAGAGACTTGGGTCTCCATCTCCTTACTATCATTCTCTTCTACTCACTCCAATGAAAATTGTGGCATTATTACTTTGTTAAATCTATATAACTAATAACTAATCAATAGCCAATAACACTGACGTTGTCAGATATCTCTCTGTTCTCATCTTACTGTACTCTCTTAAAAGTATGGTTGTATGGTGCATAGGCTGAGTCCTGGCTCATCTTCAGTCTCCTTTGCCCCTTTTTTTGCTAGTATACCTTGGTTATATTATCATACTTGCCTTTTAGTATGTCCTTGAACATGTCTATCTCCTTCCCTACACAGAGCCTGTTCCCTACTATTTTCTTGGCAGGAAAGACCTTATAGTCACTCTGCATGGATGATGTCTCATTTTTAAGCTTAGGATTTAATGTTACTTTCTTAGTAATGTGTTTGCTAACAATTTTATTTAATATCATCCACAATTCTTCTCTAGATACTTGCTTTTTCTTTTTGGCACTGCAATTTACTTTATAGATTTGTGTTTGTTCTTATTTTTTTTCTATATATTTTACCAATTTATAGGCTCTATAAAGATAGGAATCACTTGTGTCTGGTTCATAGTGATACCTTTATTAACTAAAATTGTCCTGTGTATTATCAATAAATGAATAAAAAGGAATCAGCTTGATTATAGTTAATATTATTGTCATGTTTTTATCACATATTCAAATGGTTAAATGAGAGCTTACACTCTTAAATGGTTTTTTTAGTTTCTTTCTTTTTTTTTCTTTGTATGTTTGTTACTGATGTAAATAAATTAGCTCTTCATAGAAAGTTTTAGATACAATTTTTAAAACTTTGCATTCTATTATACTGCTTCACTTATCTGAGTACTTGTATTCCATTTAAATTAAGCAAAGGTGTGGAGCTTGATACCCTACAAAAGATGCTAAAATGCTCCACATTCTCAAATATAACCCTCACCACTCTGTGATGTTGACAATCTGTCTTCCTTTTGAGCTTTAATGCCACAGGATTTGGGTCTCCCTTCTGTCTTCTTAGCTTCTACTTTCTGGTGTAATTGCAGCCCAAAGTGCAGATGTTTTTGACAGGAATAGCTCTTGATAATCTTTTATTAATGTTATTAGTTTGGTTTAATTAAGGGTCAAACCTGAGGGGCTTTTCCAAGCATTGTTATTCAGCACCCTGCATTAAGTGTTTTTTGTTTTATCCAAATTAATTCCATTCCAGTACAGTTAAATCCCAGCAGGACATTCTGACCTGGTTCTGTCCTCCATACACACAAACAGATAAACTTGACTTCAGCTCCAAGAGCCTCAAGTTTTTACTTGCTAATCTTTCCAAGGCTGCATTGCAGAAGCATAGATTCTATCTTGTTCTCATTTTATTTTTTCTTCTTAACCATCCCCCCATATTCTCCTTTTCTTATATTAAAATAGAAGTATGATCTTTAGACAGGTATTGATACTTGCTTTTATGAGGGTGCTTCAAAATGATATTGGAAAAATGGAATGAAAAGATAATGGAATTTTTCCATGAAGGTTTTGAAGTTCCCTTACATGTCTGGGAAAAGAAGCAGGTCATGGCTGGGACACAAGACTTTTAAATTTCTTTTTTCTCTAGCATAGACAGAAATTTTTGAAAAATAATACATTCTCATTTTTTAGTTTTAGTAGGCCAAGGGAGCCAAAAGGGCTGGGGGGAAAGATAATCTTCATTAACAGGGAAAGAAGTATGCTACTGAGAAAAGGAAGGCAGGTTGAAAGACAAGACTTAGGAAGGTTTGAGGAGGCCTTGTCACTGAAAGTGGTGGTATAAATGCTGGAGATAAAAGTTACATGTACAGTAAATAGTGAATGTTGTTAAAATTCAGTAGAGGACGTTCTTATTCTATAAGGAGGAAGAATGTATGATTCTGATCAAATATTATTAGCCTTCATGTCTTTTCCTACTCCAATTCATTCTGTACCACAAATATCAACCCAGTTTCCTAAAACATGCCTTTTAGAATGTTATTTTACTATTCAAGAATCTATAATGGACCCTTACATTGTGAAAAGTATAAACATCTCACCCCATGACTTCTCCATCCACAGATACACACACACACACACACACACACACACAATTTTCTATCTCCTCTTATTCACCACCCCAGACTTTTTTTTTTTTTTCAAGCTTTGCACTTTCAGCTCATTTCTATTGAACAACTATATCTTTGATGCCAACAGTAAGACTATCATTACACTGTGGTAGATGATACTAATGCAAATAAGGCATATTTAATAATATCATGTATAGAATGTAGTGTATCTAGCCATTGTTCTGTTTGAGAATTGGGACTTTCCCTCTGTGTTCATTCTGTCAGGTCCTGGTGATGTGAGGAGAATCAAAATTTTCAATTTCCTTGGTAAAACTGAAGTTGTTTCCTCCAAGCTTTCTCTTTACTCTGGTTAAGTTCTTCCCTTTTAGGAGGGCATCTTCACTTTTAGTGCTTCGTTTATATTGCCTTAAATTCTTACTTCTTCCTTGTGGATCAGGAAGAACTAGTAATGTGTATATACCAAAAGGAATGGGATACCCACTGATATCAGTAAAGCTATCATTTGCAGTGGTGGTGGTAGTTATGTGCCATGGAGTCAGTTCTGACTCACAGCATCCCTGTATAGAGTTTCTGAGGCTATACATTTTTATGGTATCAGAAAGTCTCATCTTTCTCCTGTGGAGAGGCAGGCCTGGTAGATTAGAACTGCTAACTTTGCAGTTAGCAACCCAATTTGTAAACTACGACACTACCAGACAACAACAACAACAACACACTACCAGAGCTCCTTATGATTTGTGGTGGTTCTACTTAAATAGTATAATCCACCCATGAGCAAAGAATAATGTATTTTTGTATCCTTGATTCATAGGTCATTTGGTCCTTGAAAGGAAATAAACCTGGGCAGAAAACTTAAGTATCAGTACTTCGGTAGTCTAGTCAGGCTTTGGAAATCTTTTTAGTTGAGAAATATGTACCCAAGGTTGTATACCCTCAAATTTGGTGATAGTGGGAGTTGTAAGAACTTAGCAAAGTCCCTTTAAATGACGTTCAAGGCCTAATTTGTGCTGATGTTTTTTTCCAATAGACTCAGTCACCAAATTCTAAGTTATGGTTTAGATATTTGTGTCAATAAGAACAAAATGAGCAAACAACATAAACCATCCCTTCCAGAGAACCCTCTCCTCTTTTATTAGGTTTGACAACTCATTGCCATGGTCACTCAGAACCCAGAAGGCATACTCACACTTATGGGGTTTACTAGGGAAATTAACAGGTTACAACTCAGGGTCAGAAATGCTCAGGGCACAGGTGTGCAGTCAGTGCCATCTCCCTTCAGTCATGCTCACAGGCCGGCCTCTGTCTGGTCAACCAATAGATAAAGTTCTTTTAGGGCTACTGATAAACACCCACAGGAGACACTACTCCACCATAAGCTTCAGCCTAAAGGCACTCAGCTATAGCTCTGTAGGTCACCAAACCTGGCTCCCCCAATTAAATGCCTAGAATGAACCCCACTTTACAAGAAATCCTCCTGCCCAGAGTCATTCAGCTTTACTTGTTCTGTGGGCTGGGAATCCCACTGCTCTCTGTCTTGCGCTCTGGCTCTTGGTTCTGGGTTCTGCCACTGCTTCTCTTCTGTCACCTCTCTGGGGTCACAGCTTTTTGTTTAAAGGAGGTACAATATTCAGGAATCTTTCACTCTTTTTTTTTTTTTGGTGATAGTGAGACCTCCCTTCTCCACACTTCTGCTTCTGAGATGGCTCATTTTAAACCGATGCTACAGTTCTAAGTTTTTAGAATCACAATTAAAACTGTAAACAACCACAATTGTATCATATTATTCCTATCAGCAATTTCTCCCACCTTTTCTTACTCCAACTCAGCAGGGCAAAAACGTTATTTGGTGAGAGTTACGAAGACTATGTAAGAACCATATGAAGTAATTCACTACATTGCAATAAGGGCTGACAAAGATGTTTTGAACTCAGACAACCCAGAACAAGGAAACAAGAAGCAGATAAGCAGATCTGCCATTGTGAATACCATGTCTGATACAGTTTGATGGTTCAGAGCCATTGGGGAAAGAAGGCTGAATTCTCGTTCTGACACCACATAACAATTTCTGGAAAAGGGTTATCACTAATTTTTCAGAGAAAAGATACAAATATAAAAAGGATATACAGTTGACCCTTGAACAACACAGGGATTAGACATGTTACCTGCCCTCATGCAGCTGAAAGTTCAATCTAACTTTTGCCTCCGCGGAAACTTTACTAATAGCCTACTGTTGATCTTCTGATAGTATCTTCTAACAGATATCATAAGAAGTCAATTAACACATATTTTGTATGCAATATGTATTATTATACTGTATTCTTGCTCTGGTAGCGTAGTGGTTACGAATCAGGTTGCGGACCACAAGGTCAGCAGTTCGAAACTACTAGCTGCTCCACGGAAGAAAGATGAGGCTTTCTGCTCCCGTAAAGATTTATAGCCTCGGAAACCCTGTTCAGGGTCGCTATGGGTTGGAACCAACTCGACGCCAATTAACAACAACAACATTCTTACAATAAAGTAAGCTGTTGTTGTTGTTAAGTGCCATGGAATCGGGATCCGACTCATAGCTACCTTGTACAGGGTTTCCAAGGAGCAGGTGGTGAGTTAGAACTGCCGGCTTTAACAGCCCACACCGACGTTGCAGTTTACCGCATTAACCGGCAACGCCACACCAGAAGTCTTAGAGAAAAGAAAATCATAAGGAAGAGAAAATACATTTATAGTAGTTGTTGTTAAGTGCCATTGAGTCGGTTCCAACCCATAGCGACATAGGGTTTCTGAGGAGCAACTGGTGAGCTTGAACTGCCAACCTTGCGGTTCAAACCAACTTTGTAGTTCAGCAAATTAACCCACCCATAAGTTTACCTCATCTGTTTACAAGATGAATTGTTTTCAAGTTCAGTGTTTAGTAGGCTGAGGAGAAAGAGGAAGAGGAAAAGGATGGGAGAGGCAGAAGAGGTGAAGAAGATGAAAGAGGAAGCAGGAGAGGCAGGCACACTTGCTGTACCTTTACAGAATGTATTATAATTTCTATCTGGCTTTTTTTTTTTTTTTTTTTCTCTTCCTTGATTTCTCAACAAGTAAGGGGTTCATTTCATTTTTTTTTTTTTTTTTTGCTTCTTCATATCTCTAAAAATTTTCCTATACAGTATCAACCTTTCTTCCTCCTACCTCTGTTTGCACAAAACAGTAGAGTTAGTCTATCCTTTCCTGCCTTGAACCCTCATGCTTACTTCTTTTTCTTACTAATAAATGTCCTCTGTGGTGTTTTCTTCCTTCAGAATATAGCAATTTTGTCTGCATTAAAAATCTGTTAGTTGGGTGACAGGGAGGATAATATACAAGAAGAGGGAAGTTGGCAGAAGAATGATGAAGACAGGTAAATAAACAGGAAGATAAGCAAGGGATAAAAGGAATAGAAGTAAATAGTGATATTTATACAACCTTGGAATAGCAGTGTTCTATGGGTAGATACACTCACAGGTATATAAACCTATATATCTCAGAATGGGTCTGAGAGGAAGAGTCCTAGTATATCCACAAATATTTAGGAGTTTGAAAGAGGGTATTTGTACATGAGTATTTACCTTTGCTGCAAACTAACCTGTGAATGTGGAGGAACATACTGCAGGCAAAATGATGAAAACCTCTTAGATATTGACAAACACCTTAAGACAATGAGTTACTGGGCGTTGGGGCTCAGGATCATAGTCTCAGTGGACACCATGGCAAATAGCATAGCTTAGTCCACAAAGACAATGTTCTACATCCTACTTTGGTGAGTAGCGTTTGGGATCTTAAAAACTCATTATTGGCCATCTAAGGTACAACTATTGGTCTCCCCATGTGTGGAAGAAAGAAGAGTGATGAGAATTGAAGATTCTTGGAATCAATTAGTCCATTGGACTAGTGGAACATGTGAACATCAGTTTACCAGCTGCCACTACCATGTGCTTTGAAAGAAATCACTTTAGAATGTCTCAGATAGAGTGCAAGAACATATGGGAACAAAAGCTGACCATCAACTGTCTAAAATGTGGATTAAGTAATAAACTCCTCAATGGTGCCAAGTACCCTAGATACTTTAGATTCTGTAAGGAGACTGTCTTTTTCCTTATCACTACTGAGAAAATAAGCTATAGATGACTCATCTTTGTTTTCCACAGGCTTTGTAGTGTTTGTAGGAAGAGACAAACAACTTTTTTCTTTACAGGATGAGTTTCAAAGTTGCACTGTTCTTTGTGTTTCTAGAAGCAGGTGACCAAGCAATAGGGCATGCGGCAAGCCAGGCAGCAGTATTTGAGTTTCTCAGACCATGCAGACGATGGTTCTACAAATAAGAGATGCCATGGCGTGTTTCTTGAGGGTGAGTTGGGACTCTCCATTTATATTTCTGTTGACTGTGAATGGCATCATGTGCTGTCTGTCAGTGTTTGTGTTCATAAGTTTTGATAAATTTTAACATTTTATAATTGTTTGTGTACATTTTATGGTTGCTTTTGTGAAGAGCCGTCGAATTGGTTCTGACTCACAGTGACCCTGTATAGGGCTTCCCAGGCTTTAATTCTTTGCTGGACCAGAAATCCCACAGAGCAGCTGGTGGGCTTGGACTGTCTACCTTGTGGTTCTCAGTCCAGTGCTTATCTTATGGAGCCACCTCACTCCCTTATAGTTTATGGTAGTAAATGTAAACTAGATTAGTATCTACAACTGTTTTATGAATTAATGACATATCTAACTTTTTCTCTTTTTAAAAAATATTTCTAGGCAACAATTCATCTTTGAGTATTTTTCAAATTGTGATAAATATCCCAAAAATTTTCCAATATATTTGTTGAAAAGCATCTAGGTATAAATGGACTCATGCAGTTCAAACCTGTGTTGTTCAAGAGCCAACTGTACATGAACAGATGCACAATCAAGATTGGAAAGAGATGTCTATACAGAACTTCATGTCCTAAGAGACAGCAGATCACCAGAGATGCACAGTCTTCCTGCATGCATTACCATTCTGGAAGCTCTTTATTATTAGCTTTTTATAAATCAATTATTAATTTACTTTTGATCATGGAAGATGAGGGCTCAACTCTTTTGTATTTCCCTACCACCTAATATATTTTCTTCCCTTCTCCCCTCTATATAAGGAGGTCTGGTAGCTAGTAGTTACGAGTCGGTCTGCCAATCTTATGGGCAGGGTCAACAGGTCAAACCTACCAGCAGTTCCATGGGAGAAAGATGAGGCTTTCTTATCCCATTAAGATGTACAGCCTCAGGAACCCTATACAGGGTCGCCAAGAGTCTGAACCGACTCGATGGCATTTAACAACAACAACAACAAATACATTCAAATACACCAAGGGATCTTTTAATTGTATCTCTTTCTGTGTATATTGGTGTGTTCTTCCTTTCTGGATACCTTCATCTTCTTGCCTTGTTTAGAACTTGTCCACCAGGTCCTCTGCATAGCTGTCAACCTGAAACTTTTTTGTATTATCATTATTGACATTCAGTTTGTTTCTTTCTCTCTTTTTTCATCCTTTGTTTTCAGTGTCCTATGATTTTTCTCTCTCTCGAATTTCTTTCATTTTGTAGAGAACATACTCTAGCAGCTTCCTATGAAAAAGTGGGGTGGCAGTGGTGATTGGTCTTGATACTGTACTGGTTTGAAGCTGTCCTATCTTTATAAGTTGATGGTTTAGCTAGCTATAGAGCTCTACATTGATTATCATTTTCCCTGAAAATTGTGCAGGTATTTCTCCATGGTCTTTCATTTTACTCCTGAGAAATCTGACGGCATTATAATTTGATCTTTGGTGAGTGACTTCTCTGGAGACTAGATTTGAATTCTGGCATTCTAGGAAAGGGTTACTATAAGAAGCTTGTGTAGTAGTTGGGGGTTTTCATTATTCTCCATGAAGACTTGCATTGAATCTTCTGTTTTCATACAGCATCTCACCTGTATTCTTAGGGATGCCATCTTCTCAATGAAGTAAACTCTACAATCTGGGAGATTCAGACAAGAGCAGTAGCCTGCATTTTTAGGGTGTATCTGAAGGGATCCGGGACTCTAACTGTATCTTTTGTAAAGATTCAACCAATCTTTCTTTTTTAGGGACAGAGTAGCACTCTGTCCCCAACCTTCAAAGGTACTAGAAGATCTTTCAGTGCCTGAGTCTGAGACTCAGGCAGGACTTGCTTTCCTCTTGTATGGAACTCAGATTTTAGCTTTCTCTCTTCTATTAAATCTGTTCATATTTGTATATATATTTTTTAGCTTCTAAAATTTGGTTGATATCTCTTATTTGGTGTCCCACAATCTCCTGTTTTCTTTGTTTTTGTAATGTTATGCATTTTTGTGTCATATTCATAACATTACAGAAAAGAGAGAAAATAAGCATGTGTCTAATATGCCATGTTTATTTATTCCTGTGGATTTTTAGGTGGGAATTTGGAAAATATTTATATTCTTGTGACCCTAAGAATATAAGGAAGGAAAAGATCAAACAAGTAGGGGGAAATTTTATTAAATTTTAAACCTTGCTTTATCCCTGTAATTTTACTGAAAAGTTTCCTGGGATATTTAATTCAAAGCTCTCCCTGGGTAAGTCATTCAATGTGAAACTCAGAGCTCCCCTTTAATCTTCCTGAAAAGTAACATTAAACATTAAGACACTAAATTCTTTACTTAATTTGTAGAATATACTGCTCATATAAGTTGTCAATAAACTTTGTTCATCAGATCTATCACTGAGTAAATTGTTTAAGCTCCCCTGACAGAAAAAGCTCAGACTTTTGGACCTAGTTTTTCTCCTGCCTGACAATTCAAATTAAAGAAGAAAGATACAGGCATTAGTGAATTAGAACCCCAAATGCAAGTTGGAGCTTAAATGCAGTCTTTATATCATTTCACAGAAATGTCTTTTCTATTGGTTTGAATTAAGTTACTTGAGGACAGGAGCTAGGATGCATACTGCACTTCTTTTGTGCACTGCAAGCAGCCCTAGTGGCACAGTGATTAAGTGCTCAGCTGTGAAATAGAACGTCGGCAGTTTGAACCCACCAGCTGCTCTGTGGGAGAAAGATGTGACAGTCTGCTTCAGTAAAGATTACAGCTTTAGAAGCCATATGGGGTAGTACTACTCTGCCTATAGAGTTGCTATGAGTCAGTAGTGCCACCATGGCAATGGGTTTGGTTTGCATGTTCCTTCTCCAGGACTGTTTTCAAAAGCATTTTTCAAAAAACTCCCGTCCGTATTAGAATCTCCTGAAGTGCTGTTCAAAAATGCACACTGAGTGAAGCTATCTGTGGAAAGACTTTGGAATCAAAACCAAGATGATTCTTATCACAGGGTGCTAAACAATATGCTGTTGTTGTGAAGTGCCGTTGAATCGGCTCTGACCCATAGCGATCCTGTGTAGGGTTTCCGAGGAGCAGCTGGTGAGCTTGAACCACCGACTTTGCAGTTCAAATAACTTTACAGTCTGGTGCATTAACCCACAGCGCCACACCAGGACTCCATATAGACACTTCCAAATTGTTGTTTAATTAAGAAAATGTTCACTCCACATTATATGTAATTAAAATTTATTTACTTGAAAAAATGATAAGTTCTTTACAATGATTGTTATTGCTGTCATTAGGTGCTGTCCAGTTGGTTCCAACTCATAGCAACCCTGTGTAGGGTTTTCAAAGAGTGGTTGGTGGATTTGAAATGCCAACCTTTTGGTTAGCAGTCCCCAATGAGCCTATGTGGACATTTATATGCCTTCAGAGGAAATTATTTTAAATTGGGCAAGTGCATTTTTATATTAATACTTGAAACCTGGTACTTTAAGTTTGAAGTACTAAAACCCTATACAGGGTCGCTACGGGTTGGAACCGACTCGACAGTGCTTCACAACAACAACTAAATATTAGTAAACAGAATCTATTTGTTTTTGAACTGTGGTGCTGTGGGCTAATGTGTCAGACATTTGAACTGCAAGGTCAGTGGTTCAAGCTCATCAGCTGCTCCTTGGAAACCCTATACAGGGTTGACATGGATCGGAATCGACTCGATGACATTTAACAACAACAACAACAACTAAATATCAGTAAACATAATCCTGTATTTTTTTAAAAAAACTATCTCCATTATTTAACATGTGTTGTTGTTTTTGTTATCTACTGCTGCGTCACAAACCACCTCAAACTTAGTAGCAAAAGCAATGACCATCTAAGTCTATTTATTCTGAGTCAGGTGCTTGGACAAGTCACAGTGGGGTGGCTTGTCTCTACTCCATGAAGTCTGGGGCCCGAGCTAAAAAGACTCAAAAAACATTTGGTCTAGAATAAACTGGGAACTCCTTTACTAACACTTGGGGCCTGGGAGACTAGAAGCCTGGGCTCAGCTGAGTCTATTGGCCTTTGTTCTTTCCACATGCCTTGAGCTTCTCACAAAATGGAGTCATGTTCTGAGAGGCAGTGTTCCAAGGTAAGCTTTTCAGGGGAACCAGGCAAAATTGGCTGGCTTTTTACGATTCAACCTTAGAAGTCTCACAGCATCACTTCTGTCCTACTGTCTAGGTACCCTCAGTTATATGTATAAGACATAGACTCCCACCTCTTAATGGGAAGAGCATCAAAAGAATTTTGAACCCATGTTTTAAAATGATCACTGTTAAGAAACACTTCTGTTAATATAATTCTGTGATTTTTTTTTTTTTTAAGCCTTTAGTTTAATCTTTATAAATAAGAGTATTCTCTGCTTTTCAGGTAAAGAGACATAAGAGTCAGACCCTATCCCTAAATATTTTCACTTATGTGTCTGATTTTTACAAAAACTGTAACACTGATGTTATTATCATCCCCATTTAACAAGTAATGACATTGGTGCTTTGAAAGGTTTAGTGGCTTGGCCAACATTCCACAGCTGAGGAGAGTCTGACTCCAGAGAATAAGCCGCGGACGTCCATCTAATCGGCAGCACTCTCATATTCATGTGATATCCTCTCACAGAGGACTCAGGGAAGTTTACATAATTTAAAATGTCACTGGTGAGAGCTGAAATAAATTTATAATCATCCTCTATCAAATATCTGAAATCTTTTAAAAAGTTGCTTTTGGCTAAGTGATAGCGGGATCATAAACCTTATCATCTTATGAGAGCGCTCAGGGGCTACAAATTTTTAGTTTTCATTTCCTGTGGAAAAAAAGAAACTGTTCTTAGTTATACTCTGCTGCTGAATTCTGACCAGGGAGCAAAAATGCCTTTTTCTGTGAAAATAAATAAATAAATTAAAAGCCAGACATTACCATTTGTTTTTCCCTGTGGGGTAGGCTATTTAGTCTAATTTTTGTGATAAGCTGACTTAGGGTCAGGGACTGTCAGGAGCTCACAAGATAGCAAAACCTTAGGCAGGAAAAAGAAAAGCTGATATCAGGTGGAGGCCATAAATAGAATGCGGGTCCCGAAGGTTCAGACACAAGAAGACAGGAGTTAACTATCTTAAATCAGTTAAAGCTAAACTCGGAAGTTACACACCCTCTCAGGTCAAAATTTGGTTAATGAAGCTGAAACTCAAATTGGAGATAAAAAAAAAAAATCTAAGCTGGGGAAGCTGAAAAAGACACTTTTATTGAATTAAAAAAAGGGAGGCTATGCCAGTTTAGGTCTCCTCTGTTATTGTTAAGTGCTGTGGAGTCAGTTCTAACTCATACTGACCCTGTATAGGGATTCCAAGGACCAGCTGGTAGGTTTGAACCACCGTTTACAGTTAGTAGTTCAATGCTTATCCTACAGAGTCACACCAGGACTTCTACTGTTGTTGTTACTGTTGTTAAGTGCCGTCAAGTCAAGTCTGACTCATAGCGACCCTATATAGGGTTTCCAAGGAGGTCACATCACCACCACCGGTAGATTTGAACCACCAACCTTGCAGCTAGCAGTCCATTGCTTATCCTACAGCACCATACCAGTACTACTAATTAAGTGCCATCGAGTCAGTTCTGACTCACAGCAACCCTTTACAGGGTTTCCGAGGAATGGCTGGTGGGTTTGAACTGTTGATCTTGTGGTTTGTTGATCCTACAGCGCCATGCTAGGAGTAAGATCTTTTTAGTAGTTGAGAGCAGAACAGACAAGGACAGAGCATTTGCCTTTCAAAAGCAAGAACAGCAAAGTTCTAATGATGAGTTTGGGATGAAAAAGTATAGAACAAAACTCAAACTCATGTTTCATTTCTTTTTAGATTTCTATTATTGCTAAAATAGGACAACTGGCATGTGAAATTGTTTATATTCCTTTTCAATGTAGAGGAGTTGTTGTTAAGAGCTGTAGAGTTGGTTCCACCTCATAGTGACCCTGTATAGGGTTTTCAAGGAGCAGTTGGTAAGTTTAAACTGCCGACCTTGGTGTTAGCAGACCAGTACTTGTCCTACAGAGGACTCATGATGTGGTACTAACTCCATCCATAAGGATAGGGGAGTATCTTTTCTTGACAGAAAATTTCCCCAAAACAGTGAATTATGTGCTGTTGTAGATTGAATTGTTGCTGTTGTTAAGTACTGTTGAATCAGTAAGATTCATAGTGACCTTATATAGGCTTTCTAAGGAGCGACCGGTGGGTTTGATCTGTGGATATAATGGTTAGCAGTTCAATGCTTATCCTACAGTGGCAACTAAGATTGTGTCACCCCAAAACATGTGCCAACTTTGCTGGGTCATAATTGTCAGTAGTAATGATGTAATGTAGTAAATATGTGATTATTCCCCATGATATAAACTGATGTGATAAACCAGTAAGAGGATTAAGGGTGGGTTGCAATATCTTTTATCCCATTACAATCCTGCTTTCATGTAAGGGGGTTTCTCAAGGGTGTGACCTACAACATCTTTTATCTTACAAAGATAAAAGGGGAGAGAAGTGAGCAAAGAGGGACCTACCACCACCAAGAAAGGGGAGCCAGGAGTGATGTGTGTTCTTTGGACCTGGGGTCCCTGTACTGTGAAGCTCCTAGCATCAGGGGACGATTGATGCTAGGACACATGGAGCTCTCAAAGGGATGCTGGGTCTACACATGCTGAAAGGGGACAAGGACCCTTCTCTACAACTGACAAAGGGAAGAAAGCCTTTGCCTAGAGCTGGCACTCTGAAATTGGACTTCTAGACTCTGAAACTGTGATAGAATAAACTTCTGTTGGTTCAATCCATCCACCTGTGGTATTTCTGTTATCACAGCACTAGATAACCAAGGCATGTGTTCATTTCTTACTCCCCACATATTGCTTAAATCTGTGGAAACAAAATCAGATAATTATTACCTACACGTCTTTTCATCCTGAGTAATTTAAATAAATATAAAGTTTCAAATAAAAAAGCAAAGCTTATTTAGTTCCTTTTGTTTTCAGACTATTTTGTCAGATCAAAGGATAACAGATATGTAGTACATATTCTTTGTTCATGGAAGGCATCCTTAGCTGGCCACTGTCCACCAATCCTGACCTCAGATCCTTTTCAACACATGTTTCAGGCAGCCGCCACATTTACTCTGAGTTAGTACTCAAGGTGAAACCTAAGGTTAAGTGCTAATAGTGAATACAGGAAAAAAGCATCAGGTTGAACTAATTGTGGGGCAGGACCGATTGCCTTAAAAAAGGAAAATGTCCTCTGATAAAATATCTACCAAACAGGTCAGCTCTGAACTAGTTGCTGATGCTCCATCTGTGTCCCCTGGCCCACAGGAGTTTTCTTGTACTTTTAGACAGTCCTCACCCTCTGATGAGTTCTTACTTTAAGCTCCTAAATCTTTCCTTTCCTCCACCTCAAGTTTTCTTAGTATTATTAGCATTTGTACTGTGGTAAAGATGAAACCAAAGAGTTTGAGGGAGCTAACACCCAAGTGTGGCGTCCTGGTGTGGCACTGTAGGATAAGCACACAAGGTTGGTGTGAACTGCAAAATCTGTGATTCAAACTCATCAACCACTCCTTGGAAATCGTATACAAGGCTGTTATGAGTTGGAATTGACTTGATAGCACTTAACAACAACAACAGTGTCCCAGAAGACAACCCTTAACCAGAGAGAAGTGGGGTGGTGGACAAATGGCTTCTGGTGGGAGGATTCTGAGGATTGTTTCACAAGATTACTCTGAAGGTGTCCAATAAGATTGAGACCTGTTGTCTGTTATCGGCTTTTCTCCCTGTCCTGATTTTCTCACATACGCTCCCTGGATTTATCTTTTGTGGTAGTCTGAATAATGTTGCCCCTACACAAGGGACACGGTGGCTACACAGAATAAGCATTGGATCATGAACAAGGTCAGTGATTGGAGCCTACCATCTGCTCTGGGGAGAAAGATGAGGCTTTCTGCTGCCACAAATATTTAAAGCCTCAGAAATCTTACACAGGGTTGCTATTAGCAGAATCTGTTCAATGATAGGAGTTAGAATCAACTTGACAGCACTGACTAACAACAACAACAACAACAATAATAATCTTTTGGGGAGCAGATTGCCAAGTCTTTCTCTCACAAACCACCAACATTTTGGTTAGCAATCAAGTGCCTAAGTGGTGCTTCCAGTACCCCTAATAGCCCCTTAATGTATTCATGGGACTGTAGGTTAGGCATTGGGCTGCTAACTGCAAGGTTGGCAGGTTAAACCCACCAATCACTCCTTGAGACAAAGATAAGGCTGTCTGCTCCCATAAAGATTTACAGTCTTGGAGACCCTAAGAAGCGATATAGTCTGTCCTCTAGGATCCCTGTGATTTGAAATTGACTCAGTAGCACTGGGGTTTTTAGTTTGGTTGACATTCTAATCCCAAGAACCTGAGAATATTTGCTTACATTGCAAAAGGCAAATGGAAGATTCCATTTTACCTGGGTCCACAGTCAACACCTATGGAAGGCGCAGTCAAGAAATTAAATCATGTATTACATTGGCTTAATCTGCTGTAAAAGATCTTTAAAATGTTAAAGAGCAAAGATGTCAGGTAGAGGACCCAAGTCATTGTGTTTTCAATTGCCTCATGTAGATGCAACAGCTGAACACTGGATAAAGAAGACTGGAGAGGAATCAGTGCATTTGAATTGGTGTTGGTGAAGAATATTGAATACACCGTGGGCTTACAGAAGAATGAACAAATCTGTCTTGCAGGAAGTATAGCTGAATATTTTTTAGAAGCAAGGATGGGAAGACTTTGTTTTATGTGCTTTAGACATGTTTTCAGGAAGGATCAGTTCTTGGAGAAAGACTTCACAGCTGCTAAAGTCAAGGGGTCAGCAAAAAAGAAAAAGACCCGCAATGAAATGGATTGACACAGTGGCTACAACAATGGAATGAATGGCTTAAGCATAAAAATGATTGTGACGATGGTTCATGGCTGGTAGTGTTTCTTTATGTTGTATGTAGAATAGCTATGCATTGGATCCAAGTTGATGGTACCACAAAACACAACAAAATCATTTTGGACTTCTACCAGAATTGTAAGAGAATACATTTGCATTGCTTTAAGCCACCATGTTTTTGCTCATTTTTATGTTGTTTTTGTTGTTGTGTGCAGTTGAGTCAGTTCTGACTCATAGTGACCATGCATAGGGTTTCCAAGAGTGGCTAGTTTGTTTTGTGAGAAATTCTCAAGATGGTCCATCTTCATGAGATTGCTAGCTCAGCCAGCCTGACATAGGTTGTTAATTCACACCCAGGGATATGTAAGCAGGATGGAATTGGGGAAGGGTGGAAAGAAATCTGTTCTAGGAATAGGAGCTTTAAATAAGAATACAGTCATTAAGACCCTCAGTGTGTTGCTAGCTATCCTGGCTACTCTATAGGGTGAGGGAAAGTTGGATATTCCAGGTAGAACTGTAAATGGGAAATTGGAAACTGAGGAGGCTCTTTTTTGAAACAGGGGAATAAAACTGTTTGTGGGCCAGCCATGTGGTACATCTGCCTGAGTCTACTGGGTTGGACAACTGAAATTGCAAAATTGAATAAAGAAAACCTCACTCTCACTAAAATGAGAACAGATTGGATTACTTGAGCATTTGTCAGTATTGACAACGTTTCTCATAATTTGCACTGCAAACCTTGTGGTTATCAGTCCAGTATTTGCCCCACAGCTTCTCACCAGGACTCAATTTGTTATGTTGTTGTTGTCAAGTGCTATTGAGTTGGTTCCTACTCATAGCAATCTTGTATAGGGTTTCCTAGGAGCGACTGGTGAGTTTGAACTGCTGAGCTCGTGGTTCAAACAGACCTTTTGGTCCAGTGTTCATTGTATAGAACCATTCTGTTGTTATTGTTTAGTGCCATAGAGTCAGTTCTGACTCCTAGCAACCCTGTTAAGTGTTTCTGAGGAGCAGCTGGTGACATTGAACAGTCAACCTTGTGGTTCAAACTTACCTTGCAGTCCAGCACATTAATCCACAGCACCATACCAGGACAGAGCCACACTAGGACTCACAATTTGTTATAGAGGCTGTAAAAAAAAAATCCCAAAAACCCACCTGCTGCTGACAAGTCGATTTTAACTCATAGTGATCCTATAGAGGCTGTTGTTATGTGCTGTGTAGTTGGCTCTGACTCATAGAGACCATTTATAGGGTTTCCAAGTAGTGGCTGGTGGGTTTGAGCTGATGAACTGAAGTTAGAAGTCCAGTGATTTTTCTTCACTGCCACACCAGGACTCCAAAGAGGCTACAGGAAACTAATATATCAGTTTCAGGATCTACTTTTAGGGGCTCCAGAGGAACATTTTAGGTTAACAAACTATTATGGTAACCAATACAAAATGCGGATAATTTTTATATTTTGCATCAATTTTTATTATTTGCATCAATCTGGGAGTCAGTTTTATTATGGTGGTGGTGGTAGTGGTGTGGTGTGTAGTCAGTTCCAACTCAGAGCTACCCTGTATAGAGTTTTTAAAGTTGGAGATACCAGTGGTAGATTGTATTAATTTTCCCAATTACTCCTGTTCTCTTATTGCATGCAGATTGTACAAACATAGTCTGTGGAACTCAGAAATGGCCTATGAAATATGGGTGGAAGTAATATGCATCACTTCTTTCTCAAAACCTTAAGAGATAGCTTATCGTTTGCCATATCTCTTTTCCCTCTGTGATATATGGACAAAATTGCAGATAAAGCAACTAGAGCCTAGCCCCAGGAATGAAGATGGTAGAATGGAGCAGAGCTATAGTTGAATTGTAGTGAATGTGTAACATGAACAAGAAGTAGACATTTTTCTTGAAATCCCTGAAATGTTGGAATAATTGATTACCATTTGTTGTTGTTGTTAAGTGCTGTTGACTCGGTTCTGACCCATAGTGACCCTGTATAGATAGCATAGGCTAAATTGACTAAAACAAGACCTTTAAAAATAATTTCGATCAGTAGAACTTAATTTTGGCTAATCATAAGAATTACAAGGAACCTTTTAAAATTTATTTGGTTTCTATTCAAAGATTCTGATTCAGAGCTTAGAATGAATCTTCATTTATAAAAAACTTCTCAGAAGATTCTAATGATCTCACTGTTTGAATTCCATCCATTAAGCTAAATTTAAAGGTGAAGTGAGATTGAAAACTTGAAACGTTGTCTATTCATTTAACTAATTTATATAGTAAAAAAAAATACCATAGTGATCTAGCTCAATGTATGAATTTAATTTTAAAATTCTTTCCACTAAAGTTCAAAAAAGCAAGCTTAATTATATACCTGAATATAAGCAAATTCTGAATTTGTATTATCCAAATTAATGAAGTTTAATTGTATGTCATATATAGGCCTTCTAGGTTCAGACCTAGTCAAAAATTGTAAATGCAACATGTTACTAAGGCCATTAGTAGGTCAAAAAGGCAAAGAGTAATAGGACTTTAATAATATAAAATGGCAAATTTGTTGCATAAATACACCTTGTCCTTGATATTAAGAGATTGTGAGTCTACTAGGAGAATTGATCATAAAGACAGGGTGGTGAATGTACAGGTAGAAGGAAAGCTGAAGAAAGTTTTTAGCATTATCCCAAGTAATACTTGTCTAGGTCACAATCTTGTGTTTACATTGCTGTTATTAGATGATGTTGAGTTGATTCTGACTGACGGCAACCTTTTGCACAACAAAACAAAACATTGACTGGTTCTCTACCATCCTCACAGTTATTATGGTGTTTAAGTCCATTGTTGTTGCCACTTTGTCCATCTCAGTGGTGGTCTTCTTCATCATCACTGACCCTCCACTTAACCAAACATGATGTCCTTCTCTATGGACTGATCCCCCTGACAACATGCCCAAAATACAAGAGACAAATCTCACCATATTTCTAAGGAGAAATATGCTTGTACATTTTCCAAGACAAATTTGTTATATACGTTGAAAGTCCATGGTACTTTCAATATTCTTCCCCAACATCATAATTCAAATGCATAAACTCTTTTTCATTCCTTGTCCAATTTTCACATGCTAATGTTTGTTGTTGTTAAGTGCTGTTGATGTTGTAATTCAAACCAACCTTGCAGTCCAGAGCATTATCCTGCAGTGCCGCACTTCATTATATGCAGATGAAGTGATTGCAAATACTATGACTTGGGCCAGGTACACCAAAGTCCTCAAACTGACATATTTGCTGTTTGCAGCAGATATTCCTAATGCAATATGTCATTTGCTTCCTTGACTTCTGCTTCCATGAACACTGATTGTGGGTTCAAGCAAAAAGAAGTCTTTGACAATTCTCTTTTTATCATATTATTTATTCAGGCTGTTGTGAAGATTTTTGTTTTCTTTACGTTGAGGCTGTGGTCTTTGATCTTCATCAGCAAGTACTTCAATTTCACTTGACTTCCAGCAAGCAAGGTTGTATCATCTACATGTTGCAGGTTGCTAATGAGGAGTTTTCCTCCAATCCTGATGCCATATTCTTCTTCTAATAATCCAGCATTTCAGAATATTTGCTTAACATAAAGTTTGAATAAGCATGGTGAAAGATACAACTCTGGTGCATACCTTTCCTCCTGATTTTAAATCATTCAGAATCCCTTTGTTCTGTTTGAACGGCTGCCTCTTGATGTATGTACTGGTTCCTCATTAGCACAGTGAAGTGTTCTGAATACTCACTCTTCACAATGCTATCCATAGTTTGTTATGATCCCCACAATCGAATGCCTTTGCATAATCTATAAAGCACAAGTAAACATCTCTCTGGTGTTCTCTGCATTCAGCCAATATCCATCAGCAATAATATCCCTCATTCTATATCCTCTTCTAAATCTAGCTTAAATTACCAACAACACCCTGATGAAATTTTATTGCAACCATTTTAAAATTATCTTTAGTAAGATTTTACTTACACATCAATATTAATTGTATTGTTTGATGGTATTTATATTCTTTTACGTCATATTTCTTTAGAATGGTGCAAATGTGGTTCTCTTCCAGTTGGTTGGCTAAGTAATTGTCTTCCAAACTTCTTGGCATAGACAAGTGAGTGCTGTCAGCAATTCATTAGTTAGTTGAAGTACTTCAATTTGAATTCTTTCTATTCCTGAAGGTTTATTTTTTTTGCCAGTGCTTGCAGTGCAGGTTGGATTACTTCCTTCAATACCATCGGTTCTTGATCATATGGTACCTCTTGGAATTACTGAATATCGACCAATTCTTTTTGAACAGTGACTGTGTGTTCCTTCCATCTTCTTTTAATGCTTTCAATATTTTGCCCATAAAATTATTCAGTGTTGCAAGTCGACAATTGAATTTTTTCTTCAGTTCTTTCAACTTGTAAAATGCTGAGCATGTTCTTCCCTTTTGGTTTTCCTACTCCAGATCTGTACACATTTTATTGTAATACTTTGTTGTCTTGAGCTGCCCTTGAAATTTTCTGTTCAGTTACTTCACTTAATCTTTCCAGTCACTATAGCTTCTTTATGTATAAGTGCAAGTTTCAGATTCTTTTCTGTCTTTTCTTTCTTACCTGTCATTTAAAGGGGCTTTTTCTTTCTTCCTGTATGGTGTTCTTGATGTCATCTCAGAACTCTCCTGGTCTTCAGTTATTAGTGCCTAATGCATTAAATATTTTCTTGAGATGGTCTCTAAATACAGGTGTGAGAACTTTTCTTGCTGTGACAGAAATACGACAAGTAGATAGGTTTATGAATAGAAATTTATTCTCTCACAGTTTAGAAGGCTGAAAGTTCAAATCTAGATCACTGGCTCTGTAGAAAGGTCCTGTCTCCTTTCAGCATCAGTAGGCCCAGGATTCCTTGATGTTTTCTAAGCGTTTTGGCATTAATCTTCCTCTGGATCTAGAAGCTTCACAGTACAGGAACCCCAGGACCAAATAACAAACTCCACACCTGGCTCTACTTTCTTGGTGGCAGTGGGTCCTTCTTTCTCTGCTCACTTCTCTCTCCTTTTATATCTCAAAAGAGATTTGTTCAAGATATAAACTAAACCTGTAGATTGCATCTGAGCTCATTAATCTCATTGTTTTTGTTGTTAAGTTAGGTTGAGTTGTTTCTGACTCATAATGACCCTGTATAGGGTTTTCAAGGAGCAGCTGGTGAGCTTGAACCGCCAACCTTGCATTTCAAATGGACCTTGCAGTTGCACATTAATCCACAGAGCCACACGAGGACTCCATAGGAGTGAGAATTTACATCACATTGTATAATTACATCAAATCAAAACTGATGATATCAGATCATATCATGGGGTTGATTGTATTATACTAGATTTTACCATGGTGGTGATAACTACAGCTTAGCCATCAGAGAATCCTGGCCCAGTCAAGTTGACACAAACATTTACTACCACAATTACTGCTGTTTAGTGCCGTTGAGTCAGTTCTGACTTATAGTGGCCCTGTACAGGGCTTTCAAACCTGTATTTGATGGGGGCAGAAAGTCTCATCTTTCTGCCGTGAAGCAGCTGGTGGGCTAGAACTGCTGACCTTGTGGGTTGCAGTCCAGCATTGCTAACTGGTGCAATACCCAAGGTCCTAGTTTGGCTCTTGTGGAGTTGTTTTAATTTTCTTCAGCTGCAGCCTAAATTTGCATATGAACAATTGATGATCAGTTCCATAGTTGGCTTCTAGTCTTGTGTTGGCTGATAATATTGAGCTTTTCCATCTTCTCTTTCCACAGATGTAGTCAGTTTAATTCCTCTTCATTGCATCTGCTCAGGTACAAGTATTGTCACCAGTTATATTGTTTAAAAACATTTTATTTTAAACTTACCACAATCCATTGCAGTAGTTAGTATCATTTTCATATGAGGAAGTTGAGATTTAGAGAAATTCTGTACTCATCCATAATCACACAAGTATTAGAAATTTCAAACATATCAAATTCTATGCTCATACCATTATATCAGAGTTACAGAAATCCAAGGAATTTTTTTGAGCTATATCATTGTTTACTTGATGTGGTACTATAGGATAAGTAGTGGACTACTAGCCACAAAGTTTGTGGTTCAAACCCAGCAGCTACTTCTTGGCAACTCTGTACAGGGTACCTATGAGTTGGAACCAACTCAACAGCACTTAACAACAACACCATAGAAAACCCTTTTAAAAAATTAATTCATTTAAAATATAAACCATCTACATGTTGATAAAACATAGTAGTATAGGTATCATTTTTCACATTTTTTTGCAACTATTTTTAGTGTCTGACTTGATAGAAGATATTAGAGCCTCATATTTGCACTGACATTCAATCTATTGCTATATGAATATTAGTTAAAAATATATAAATAAAGTACAGCCTCACAAAGATATGTAGTTGGAAGAGAAAGTGTTTAATAGCAGTTTTAGATAATTATGGATGGTACACACCATCTTAGCATGTGGTGGTTTCTTTTCTTTTTTTAAACTTTTTATTATGAATTAAGTGAAGGTTTACATTTAACAAACCATACACTTTGTTTCATCTCAATGATTAAATCCCCTCCCGGCAACAACAGTTATCCTACTTTGTCACTGTGGTTCTCCATTTACATCTTATGTTTCACAAATGAACAAAGTAAAAATATTTGATGTACACAAACAAAAAATAATACATTCATTTAAATGTCCAAAGGGCACATTCTGCAAGTCAGCCTCCTGCCCATAGGCACACAGACTTACTCAGTCCATGGTCAAGAACCCACAGCTGCTCTATGTCTCCATGCAACCGTCTCTGACATCATCTTTGCTGTCACTAAGGTAGGGATCTCACACTCCATCATGTGGTGGTTTCTTAATGTATTGATACAATGTAGAATCTAAACTTTTTGTGTTCTGTTACAAGAAAACCCATTGACTTATTTTTCATTCTGTGTATCTTTTATCAGTACCTGCTATTTTATATTTATAGTTTATAATATTACATAGTGATCATTTGAATGGTAGATTGACTCAATGAGTTATGTAGATCTAGATGTAACCTATTATTTCATTATACAATGTAAAAAAATCACATTTAATAATATCTCTGTCAACCTCATCATAGAGATGTATTCAGAAAGTATTAGATTCAAGGTAGCCATTCAATTTTTCACACTAAAAAGATAGCACAGTATGCTTACAAAAACACATTGGGGGAAAGTAGGTTTGGTGAAAAATGTATAATGTGTGCTGTTTACATAAAAATATGGTACTCTGCCATAGGCAACTTATTGTTACAGTAGATTTTAGGTAAACTCTTGCATTATATTGTGATAATTTTAGCATTTTTACAATTCTCAGCATATTTTGCAATACAATGAAAACTAAGCATGAAGATCCTTGAAAACAACTAGAAAATTTCTAAAGCAAATTTATGAGAGCAGATAATAAAACTACAGACTTTAGGGAATTTTCTGATTTTTATGGTCTTTGAAAGTCAGCCTGTGGAGTTGGAACTATCTTGAAAGTTCCATGAGGCTAATATATATTAATTTCTGTATGCCAATATATTTATTTTATTTGGTATTAGATAAAAATATCTGTTCTCTCTCCAACTTTTTCATTAACCACCAGGTTAGTGTTATTGCCATTGATAGCTTTCAAATGCTCTATGTCAAGGCTATTGAGTTCTAATTTTACTTTGTCAGCAACTTAACAATGTCATTACCTTTGACCATCAATAGCTGCTTTTCGCCAACTAGTTCAGCATAAGTGATATTTCCATAGAGACTGAATTTTCTGTCTCTTTCACAAAATGGAGATTCTTTTAGGCTCATTAAAATTGTTAAAAGCTATTGGAGGACTTCCAACAAGATGGAGAATCAGGCAGACATGCTGCAGAGACCCTCTACAAGAAAGATATGAGATAACAAGTGAAACAGATACAGAAGAGTATCCTAGAATTCTGAGTTTCAGAAGACTGAAGAAGCTGAATAAAGGTGGGGAAAAAGAAGACAGACTCAGGTTGGTCATCTTGAAGTTCTGCGAGCAACACTGGATTCAGAAAATAGTCTGCCAGTGCAGATGCTCACTGGTGGCTGGCAACAAGAAGGTGCAATTCTCTCTTGTTCCTCACACTTTTATGGTGAATAGAGGTGTGGCCACCCCCCTTCCTTACCCATTCCCAGCACAGCCCCTACTATGCCAGGAGGTGAAGCCATGCCATTGTGAGTTGAGTGCCTGATGCACTGCCCATGCATCTAGAAGTGGGTGATTCTGCTTTTGCAGACCTGCAGAATGCACATAACTAGTCCCTGGACAGCCCTAAACTAGCAGGAGCTTTCCAAGTCAGCTGCTCTGCCCCCAGTTGCCCTCTGTACTGGGATAGTACTTTCTGAGAACAAAGACCCTGACCTCAGTCACCATTAGGGTCTATCTGAACTACTGCTGAGTTAAGTGTTCTGATTATAGACAACACTTAGGCCTACAAGAGGAGTCCTGCAGAAACTTCATCAGGAGCCAGGTATGCTAGCCTCTCATCCTTGCCCATGCTAACTCATGAGCTCCTTAGCTGGCAGTTTTCTCCTTTCTAGGTCTGGCCTTGCCCTAGGTGGTTTTTTTTCCCCCCCCCCCCACTCCTTTTCTTTAAAACTCCTTTCTTTCTCTGCTTTCCCTTTTTTTCTTCTCTTCTGTTTCTATTTGTTTGCCTCTTCTTTTTTCTTTACTATTCTCTTGTCTCTTTTATTCTTCCCTCTCCCTGTGGTTGTTGTTGTTAAGAGCTCTCAATTCAGTTCTGACTCATAACGACAACCCTTTGCACAACAGGATGAAATACTACCCGGTTCCTGCACCATTCTCACAATCATTACCCTTGAGGTTAATGCTGTGCTGATTCCTATCTTTTCTCCATTTATTATGATGTTATTTATTGGTCAGTGGTGTAGATTTTTGTTTTCTTTTACACTGAGGTTCCATCCATATTGAAGACTCTGGTCTTTGATCTTTATCAGTATTTTAAGTCCTCCTCACTTTCAGCAAGCCAGGTTGTATCATCTGCATATCTCAGGTTGTTAATGAGTCTTCCTCCAATCCTGATGCCATGCTTTTCTTCATATAATTCAGCTCTTCAGACATTATTTGCTTATCATGCAGATTGAATAATAATTTTGTTATCTGTTTTTTTCCTTTTTTCTTGCTACTGTCTATTGTTTATTTATCCTCCTTTTATTATTCCTCTTTTGCTGTTTATTTGTTTTTCTCTTGTGTGCATGTTTTCTTCTTGTCCCATCCAATGGGAGATAACAACATGCGGAAATCATGTTGCTGGCACTGTGTCAACTTCAGTCTTTTCTCCATTGATCATGATGTTACTGGATGGTGCAACCCATACTGAAGGTTATGGTCTTGGATCCTCATCAGTAAGTATTCTAAATCCTCCTCCTCTTTTAGCAAGCAAGATTGTATCTTCTGAATATCTCAACTTGTTAATGAGTCTACCTCTAATCCTGATGCCACATTCTTCATATAATACAGCTTCTTGGATTATTTGCTCAGTTTACAGATTGAATAAATATAATGAAAGAATGCAACCCTGGCACACACCTTTCCTGATTTTAAAACCTATATAGGGTCCAAAGACTCAAGGGCACTTAATAACAAGTCTCTTATTAAGTGATCTATTTCCATTCCATAACAATGAATTCCAGTTAGCAACTAAATCTCTCTGTAGATTACTGAGTATTGAGGGGACTGACATAGTGGGAGTGCCTTTTTCCATTAACAAATGGTGGGAAGAATCAAAACTCATGTAATAGATTCCTTAGGCTGAGACCCCTTCTTGAGCTCTTATAGCACCAAAATAAGACCTTGTTAGCCATATTTATCACTTAAAACCCACCAGCTGCTACTTGGAAACCCTATGTAGGGTTGCTATGAATTGAAATTGACTCAATGGAACTTAGTAACAAAAGTGAAATTTGATATTTACTATATCGAGTCTTGAATCCTGGTGTGTTGCAGGGGGCTAATGCATTAGACTGCAAGGTTGGTTTGATCGGCAAGGTTGGTGGCTTAAACTCACCAGAAGGTCTGATTTGGAACTGCCTGGATGGCCCTTAACAACAATAACAATTCGGTTCTGATGTAAGCCAGATAACTCTTTTTTAGGTTTCATTATTTCCTGGTACCTGGCAGTGTTTTGAACAGTGAATCATAATATTAGACATCTTCAAGACAGTATCTAAGAATGATAACATCAGAAAATTACACACTGCAGCATTGCATGAAGTACATATTGCTAATGATATGATGTAAACTAGCAAAGAACAACAACAAAAAAAACAGTCATCGGTGTGGGCAATAAATTTGATTCAACATCCATATTAAATCAGGGATTTCCTATAGTTTGTAGCTTTTTAGAGGAAGGATCCAGACCTTTTAAAATATCGACTTCTCAAGACCTCATACAGTTCTCAGCATAGAGGAAATACCCAGCAAGTATTTGTTCTTAGTAATTTACTTATAATGCTAATTCTTTCTTGCTAATGAGTAATGGTAACTTTTCTCTTATATTTCATACCATCATCCAAGTTCGTCTTAAATCATTTTACTTGGATAAAATCTTTTGGACGACCTACATTTTTGGCATCTCTCCCCTCCTGTTTTGGCTGCTTCATGTGGGTGCTTTATTCTTAGAATAAAATCTGTGGAAATCTGTGGGTGTGGCTAAGATAAAAGTGGGAAAAATTGAAAAAAGTAAATCTTTTCTATGAACTGACAGTGAGGAGGAATTTATTAAAGTAAAATTTAATGTGACAAGTTTTAGTGAGGAGACTAAACCTTTTCACTTTGGATACATTAACATCTTTAAGAATAGGTTTCTTTTCTGTCTCATTACCTCAAGCAAATTCTCGGTTTCATTGTTATATCTCAGGAAAATTGGTATGACTGTGGAGAAAGGTGAGAGTTGGGGTCTTAAGCAAAATACTCTGATATTGATATGTTAAAAATATATACCATAGGCAGAGATTTTAAGAGACCCCTTCAATTGCTCTGGAGAAAGATGTGGCAGCCTGGGAAACCTATGGGGACATGTTGCTCTGTCCTGGTGTGACACTGTATGATATACACTGGACAACAAACTGCAAGGTTGGTAGTTCAAACCCATCAGCCATTCATTAGAAACCCTATACAGGGGTGCTGTGAGTCAGAACTGACTCAATAGCACTTAACAACAACAATATAAGGTTGTAAGGAGTCCTGGTGTGGCATTGTAGGAAACGTACTGAACTGCTAATTGCAAGGCTGACACTTCAAACTCACCAGTTGTTCCTCAGAAACTCTGTATAGGGTTTCTTTGATGGCACTTAACAACAACAACAACAACAACAACAAAGTTGTTAAAGAGCCCTGGTGGTACTGTGGATTAGACATGGGGCTGGTAATTGAAAGGTTGACAGTTCAAACTCACCAGTCACTCTTCGGTAGGAAGATGAGTCTGTCTGCACCCTGAAAAGATGTACAGTCTAAGAAACTCCATATAGAGCCGCTATGAGTGGGAACCAACTCGATGGAAGGGTGGTAGGAGTGGGTCTCAGCAGCCACAGATATGGAAAACTTGAAAAACTGGGTGATATCAAGTTAGATATTTTTTATTTATTCAACTGAAGAAAATAGAGCTCACATTACTTTGGTAGAAATGTTTTGAAACAAGCAGTTTTTAGAAGAGTAAATGAAATTCACTACTAAGTGGTAGAAAAATAAAAATAACACAGCTTAGCCCTAAACCATATAGGAAGTAAGACACACCTACTTTAAGAATAGATTTGCATACTGACTTTCTTTTCACCCATCTTTTTGTGAATTAAGCTTTGGCTTCTCAGTTTTAGATCTCATTTGTTTTAACACTTGTGGGTAAAAGTGCTGTTCAGCCTTGTGGTGAGAGGCTCCTGTATATGACCTAGGTTATGCTTTACAGAGAGGTTTTCATACCAACAAAGCTGAGCCCACAGAAACAGATTTTGGAACAGGTTCCTAGTGCAAATAATTAATTTGGTGTAGGGACCACTGGTAGAGGAATGGGGGAGTGAGACAAGGAAGGAAAGGCAGCCAACACAATGAATATTATTAAACCATTTACCATTAATGGCTTTTGGCACTTAATCCCAGAAAGAAATCTGGGAAATGGTGTAAAATACAAACTTTAGAGATCTCCCACCTAGAGTGCACAGAATAGATCTATCTCTAGCCTTTTACCTGTCCCTTTTTCTATCTTTCTTATGTGTCTGCCTAACTAGCTATCAATGTAGCTATTATCTATCTTATCTGTCTACTCAAGGGGATGTTTTATACTATGGATTGAATTGTGTATACAAAAAAATTTATATTTTGAATCCTAACCTCTATAACTGTGGTTCTGTTACTCATCTGTCAGTTTGTCACTGTGGTGGCTTGTGTGTTACTGTGATGCTGGAAGCTATGCCACTGATATTTTAAATAACATGAGGATAACCTGGTGGACAGATTTCAGCAGAACTTCCAGAATTTCCAGACAAAAATAGAACTTGGCAAGACCAATGATATATTCATTATGAGTGCCTTTTTAAAACAATATAAAAGATGACACCTGATGGAATACCAAGGAATCAAATTTACTACATTTGTGGGAAAAAATTATGGAGAAGCTTAATATCATCAGCTAAAACAAGGCCAGGGGCAGAGTGTGGAATAGACCATCTATTACTGATATGCAAGTTCAGGCTAAAACTGAAGATAATTTAAAAAAAATCATGAAAGCCAAAATATGACTTTAAAAATATTTCACCTGAATTTAGAGACCAACTCAAGAACAGATTAGATGCACTAGACACTAATGATTGAAGAGTAGAAGAATTGTGGAATGACGTTAAGAACAGCATGTATGAAAAAACCAAGTGGTCATTAAAAAGACAGGGAAAAAAGAAAAGGCAAATTGGATGACAGAGAGGACTCTGAAATGTACTCTTGAGCATAGAGAAGCTAAAGCAACCCAAAGACATGATGTAGCAAAAGAGTTGAACAGAATATGTCGAAAGGCAGCTGGAGATGACAAAGTGTTATGATGAAATATGCAAAGTCCTGGAGTTAGAAAACCAAAGAGAAGAACATGCTAAGCATTTCTCAAGATAAAAGAAATGAAGAAAAAAATCAAGCCACAACTTGAAATATCAAAGGATTCTATGAGCACACTATTGAATGATGCAGGCACCATCAAAAGAAGATGGAAGGAATATAAAGATTCACTGTACGAAAAAGAATTGGTCGATGTTCAGCCATTTTAAGAGTTAGCATACGATCAAGAACAGAAGGCACTGAAGGAATTAGTTCAGACTATGCTGAAGGCATTGGTGGAAAGCTAGGGTCTAGGAATTGATGGAATGCAAATTGAAACCTTTTAACAAATTGATGCTGTACTGGAGGTACTCGTTTATGCCAAGAAATTTGGAAGACAGTTGGGCAACCACCTGGAAGAGATCCTTATTTGTGCCCATTCAAGAGAAAGGAGACCCAGTGGAATGCAGGGATCGTTGAACAATATCATTAATATCACACGCAAGTACAATTTTGCTGATGATAATTAAAAAATAGTTACTGTAGTACATTGACAGGAAACTTCCAGAAATTAAAGCTGGATTTAGAAGATGTGTAACAAGGGATATCATTGCTAACATCAAATGGATATTGACTGAAAGCAGAGAATACAAGAAACATGTGCTTCATTGGCTATGCAAAAGGCTTTTGACTGTGTGAATCATAACAAACTCTGAATAACAGTTTGAAAAATGGGTATTCCAGAATACCTTAATTATGCTTATGAGCAACATGTACAAAGTTCAAGAGGCAGTTAGAACAGAAAACTGAGTGGTTTTAAATCAGGAAAGGTGTGGTTTAAGATTGTATCCTTTCACCATATTTATTCAATCTGTATGCTGAGCTAATAATTTGAGAAACTAGATTATATAAAGAAGAACGTGGCATCAGGACTAGAGGCAGATTTTTAAACAATATGAAATATGAAAGTGATATAATATTGTATTTTGAATTTCAATTAAAAGGTTCTAAATGGTCTCATTATTATAATCCCAATAAATCATTTTGAAAGGCTAACAAATTTAATTTATATAACAATGTAGGATTAGTAGTTGATCATAAAAGGGAAAGAAGAATGCATTTTTAGGTTTTATTTTATTTTTTGACAGAAAGAAATTTTCAAAGTAGATAGGTACAACTTTCAGTCAAGCAGTCAATGGGTATAAGAAGGGAATATCAGCATTAGTAAGATATGCTCACTATGAATTATGGAATGGCCAATTGTTTGCAATCAAGGGAACAACATATACCTGGAGACAATAGCAAGAAAGGATGGGATGGTGGGTGGAAGGGTGGTGGGAGCCACAGGGAGGAAATGGATGACTGTTGTTCCACAGAGGGGACTGTAATCTTTGAGATGAAACAAAGTGTATTGTTTGTTGAATGTTAGGTTGATGATCTTATCTGTAAACTTCACTCAATTCACAGTAAAATGTAAAAAAAAAAAATCTAGATTCAGGAAATGACCAGATCTTGGCAAGAGTACTATATCAATAACCTCACACATCACCCTAGAGTTTGCTAATGAGTTTAGGCTGACTGAGAAGTAGGGAAAGATAGGAAGGGGGTAATTTCTTTTTGTGAAAACGTGCAAGGTCATGGATTCAAGATCACAGTGAAATAGAAGAAATAATGAAGTGGATATTATAGAGGGACAGTGTCAGAAGAGAAGGATCAGAGAGTGAGAGGTTCAAATGGAGATTTTGATAGTGATGCATTTACTGCTTAGTTTCCTAGGGCTACAGTTACAAAATACCACAAAGTGGGTGGCTTTGAAGTATAGACATTTATTTTCTCACAATTATGGAAGTGAGAAGTCCAAATTGGGGCCTCAGCCATCTTGATTTTTTTCTGGAGTCTTTGGTAGAGGAAACTTTCCATTCCTTTCTCTTAGCTTCTGGTGATGGCCAGTAATCTTTGATTTTCTTTTGCAACTTATAGATGTAGCTTCCTTTGTTGTCACATGACATGTCTTTCCCCTGTCTATGTTTCTGTTTCCATGTCTATTTATCCTTTATATCAATAGGATCAGGACCCATCCTATTTGATAAAATTCCGTAAAAAATGGCATGGAGAAGACATTTGGTCTCTTCTAACTTCAAAAGGGGTCAGGGTAATCAAGATCAACAGTCCAAGGCTGATTCCTAAGAGGCAGAGTTTGGTTTCTTCTAACTTCAAAACGGGTCAGGGTAATCAAGATCAACAGTCTAAGGCTGATTCCTAAGAGGCAGAGGTCAGACATACCCACTTTTCCAACCTTTTCACCAATTCAGACACCAACCTTCTCTCCTATGACACTCTCTATTTTTCTGCTGGGTTTGATAATTCATAGTAATGGCCACACAGAAATCACAGACAGTGCTCACAATTATGGGGTTTATAAAGGAAGTAACTGTTTATAATTCAGGATCAGAATTGACTCAGGATATAGTTCTCTGATCAGAACAGACTTGTTTCAGCAATACTTGCAGACTTATTTTTCTCTGGCTCTCAGAATCATGGCCCCATAGTCCCTGAACTTCTGTTTGCTTGGGCAAGTATAATAAATTCCTTTTAGATCTGTTGATAAGTGCCCAGAGACACCCTAATCTTCCAGTAGACCTCGTCCTAAAGGTGCTCAGCTCTAGCTCCCTGGATCTGCAAACCTAGCTCTACCAAATGACTACAGGCACCTCGCTCCTCGAGCAAATTTCTTGCTCAAAGACATTCAGTGGGTCAGGGAGCTTGTTCTGCTAGTCATCCTTTGACCTCCTAGTCATACTCTGACCTACTGCCATTTTTCTACCACTACTCTCTCTACCTCTATCTATCTCAGCAAGGTGTTATAGCTGTCTCTCTCTGTCTCTTGTGTCAAGGAGGTTCTCAGCAAAGGACCCCAGGTTTAAAGGACAGGTTTTATATCTGGAGTATTTTTGGTTATCATGAGTTCTCCCTTTCCACCTCTATGGTGGCACAGTTTAAGCCTAGCAGGATGGCAAAACTGACCAGTCTCAGCCTTTGGATTCTGAGTTATCTAATGCTGCTACAGCAGAATACCACAGTGGAGGACTTTAACAACCTTCTCATAGTTTAGAAGGCTAGAAGTCCAAATTTAGAGTGCTGGCTTTAGAGAAAGGCTTTTTCTTTGTCAGTTCTGGAGCCCCACCCTTTTGTTGGTTTGTCACATCACATCACATCATGGGGGAATCATCATGTAACTGCCAAACCACTGTGAATCATGGTACAGTCATGCTGACACATACTTCTTTTGGAGACACAATTCAATCCATGACATTCCACCTTTCCTCCCCTCAAATACATGTCCTTACCACATGCAAAACATGTTCACTACATCATATTATTACCAAAAGACTTCCAAATCCAAATTCTAATGTAGGCCAAAATTTCTCTTAATCTGTAAATCTATCTGCTTCCAAAGTACAATGTGTAACAGATTACAAATTGGTGGCAGTTATTCCCATTGGGTTGGTTTGGATTCATAGCAACCCCATATACGGTTCTCGAGGCTGTGAATCTTTACAGGAACAGAAAGCCTCATCTTTTTCACACAGAGTGACTGGTAGATTCCAACAGCTCACCTCCTGGCTAGCAGCCCCACCCATAACCCACTATCTACCAGGATTCCTTAGGCTACATGATAGACATTTCCATTACAAAAGGGAGCAATTGGAGGGGAAGAAGGTATGACAGGCACTGAGCAAGTTAATAATCAAGCAGAATAATTTACATTAGCTCTCAAGATTTCAAAAGAATCCTCTGTTCTCTGAGACCATCTAGGCAATTCAATTGCCTTGCCCTCCAGACTCTGGGTATTGGCATTGGCGATACACTCTGGATTTTGGGTAGAGGTCCCTCGACATTGAGCTTCAGCTCTGCCTTCTAGGTACACTGGAAAGGCAACTCTGCTCCCTTGGCTTTAGATAGCCCCATTTTCCTAGTTCCTCTGAGTGGTGACCCCACCCTCTTGACCCTGGGCAGATCCTGTTCTTCTGCCCTTCTCAGGCATTGCAATCCTGCACCCATACTTTTGAACAGAGACTCTATCTTAATGGCAGAACCAGAGGTCATGTTCGTACCTTTTGAGACCAAGGTGTCTCTGCTCCCCATATTCCTTGATCTCTAGAAGTGGTTACCCTGATCTCTGCTCTTCTTAAGTGGTACAAACCTCTACTGAAAAGTGCTCAGAGGCACTTCACTCCACCAGTAAGGATTGACTGACAAATGCCCAGAGGCAGCCCACTCTGCCAGGAAGCCTCCCACATGAAAGCACTCAGCTCTCTTGCTCTGTGGGTTGGCTTGTGCGGCATTTTGTGTCCGTCATAAAATAATGTATGTATAAATGATTGACTGGGAAACGAATTGCTCTGTAAACTTTCACCTAAAGTACAATAGGTTGTTGCGGTTGTTATTAAGTGCTGTTGAGTCGGTTCCAACTCATAGCAACCCTGTATAGGGTTTCCAAGGAACAGCTGGTGGTTAACAGTCCAGTGCTTATCTTACAGAATCACATCATGACTCTTAAAGCACAATATAATATTAAAAGAAAAAAAAAAAAAGGAATATAGGGCTTCAGGTAGCCAATGAAGCCCATAGAGGAGAGCAACTAAATGTCATTACATGGTGACATAGCTTTAAAGGAACTATGAATTTTGAAAACTTTCAGAAAAAAAGAAATGGTTCTGAAGCAACAATTTCAAGTGAAGAGAATGCTAGTCTCCTCTCCTTTCCCTAAGACAATGACAGAAAATGGCTTCAGATAAATACATAGAGCAAGAGGACAGCTAGAGAAAATGTGAGAATATTGGTGAGTTTGTAAATCATAGGTCTGAAGTTTAAGAAGGCATTGTGAGTGGCTGAGGGAGGGAGAAGAAGGCGTCAGTTAGTAGATATAATGTAAAATGTCAGTCCTGCTGGTACTGGATATCTTGGGAAACTTGAATTTTTGTACTTCTGGTCTCTGTCTTCCCAACTATTCTCTTCTGAGAGCTGGTGTTATGATGGTGACTACAAATATGGCATTCATGACACACTCACATGCCTACAGAGAAAATTTATGTAAAAACCATGCTATAATTGTATACATATTTTAAATATCTGAACTATCACGTGTATATTGTGAAATGGTGGCATAACACAATCGTAGGCTTAGGTAGTTACACAGGGAGTTTCATAGAATTACTGCTTCTGTTCTATGGACAATCAGTTTGTAATTTGAATTAGACTTGGAAATTTTCTCTCCACCAAGAAGAATTGGATAGAAACTTAGCAAATGAAAATTTTAGTTTAGATAGGAGAACATATTTCTAGTATTTAGTTATAAGCATTTTTTTTCAGGTTATATTATAAAGGGCAAATTAGCTCTTTAAGGCACAGTGAAAGAAAACTGTTATTTGAACCTGAATTCTGAGTAATTGCAGGTGTATTGTTATTAGTTTCTATGAAGTCTGTTCTGACTCATGGCGACCCCATGGTTTCAGAGTAGGACTTTTATTTCATCAGGTTTTCAAGGCTTTGATCTTTCAGAAGCAGATCACTAGGCATGTCTTCTGAGATGCCTCTGGGCAGGTTTAAACTATCAACTTTTTGACTAGTAGTCGAATGCTGAACTGTGCCACTAGGCTGTATACTCTCATATAATACTCTCATATAAGAATTAGTCAAAACAGCACATACTTAAGAACAGGAAAGAATAACTTGGGGTCAGGAGAAAAGCAGTAAGAGAAAGGAGAAAAAAGAGACAAGTGGCTATGGGCATCATTAATTCTTAGTATGGGGATTTAATGTGAGAAATTCACTGTTTATTTATAGTTTGTTGTATGTAATTCTGCTAATAAATATACAGTAAACTTGAAATGTTTAACTTCAGAATGTTGGGTTCACTTATACTCAACCACTTGTTTTGTTTTTGTCTCCCGTTCCCCCTTCCCTCAAGTCCTAAGATAAAAGTATCTCCTGGTGGTGTTAAATATAGGTATCTGGACTGACTTGAACTTAGATGACAATTTCAGGCAAGATTCTGGAACTCAAAATGGGCAAACCAGATAAGAAATGCCATTTTTAGAATGTTGTTTTAATAAGGCTTATTTCTGTCTGGGTTGACTGCATTTTACATATGCAATCACTAAGCTGTGAGTATGAAGAGTTATTGCCATGACAACTAGGACTGACTGACTTGCCTTTCGGAAATAGTAATGATCCAGTGCGTTTGCAGATGATACCTGTGGTTCTTATGACTTTCTAGAAGGTCATACAATTTTGGCAATCGATTACCAGTGATGCAAAGAAATCATTAGATAGGAAAAAATGTGAGCTAAATTCTAGTTGTTCCTTTCCATGAACCTCAGGTAAGACCAAAATATATTGAGCTTAGTTTCTTTGTCCATTTAACAGGAAGTTATAGGCTAGATTATATAGTCTTTAAGGTTGCCTAACATTCTGAACAAGATCGTCTATCCATTTACTCCATGATCCTGCCACCACTTTTTAACACTTCATGAATTCTTATTTTGTTTTACCTTCAGAATCATTTTGAGTCATAAAGAAAATCAGTTTCAAAATTAAAAAAATTTTGCCCTACCTTACTCTCCAGATTTCGATTTTTTTTTCCTTAAAAAATAAAAATCAAAACTCCTGGGCTTTAAAATTTTTTCCACAAAGAAAGACAGTTCTAAATATGTTTTGAGTAACTGCAACTTTATTGGGATGCAAGTATGATTTCTCAAGGTAATAGATTTGAATGGCTGCACTATCATTTGATACACATATGTCCAGTGGAATATATATATATAAACATCAAAGCATGAACATCAATCAGCAGTTGATTATTTTGATTATTATTTGCAATAGAAATATAAACTAACTCTGCTTTGTGAATTTGTTCTTTATTCTTCTTTACTGTGTGTAGTGGCTGCCAATCCATTTTTGGAATCAACTCTATAATGGTTATCTAACTCCTGATTTTTGTATAACATAAAACAATGTTTCCTAATTTCCTAGTTTTGTCTGTTCGTGTTCAAGTGCCCCATTTCTTTCGTTATTTGAAAAGCTAGCTATGATAAGTATGGTTTCAATTGTCAGATGTCTTTACAATTTTTTTTTTTTAAATAGATTGACCTATATTTGAATGTTATCCTACTCAAAAGGCCTTGAGAAAACTTTTCCATAACACTTAGTCATTGTCCTTTTCCCACAGTCTTCCTCCTCAGTTTCTAATTAGGTTCCTTTGGTTATTGAAATAATCATTTCCTTGTTATGGAGACACACAGTCCCCATTTTTTGATTACTTAAGATAAAAGCCCAAGTATATTCATTTTTGTTCATCTTTCCATTTTGCGTTAGTCAGATGGGATTGACTTACATTTGCCTTTTCATTTGGGTCTTTCTAAATCTGTTCACTTTTTTCATCTTTATTTCCTACTCTTCTCTATCCAATCACTGGCATGTACTCATTTTTTTTTTTTTTTAATATCAGATATTTGAATATTTCCCTTTACAGTCTCTTAAATATTCCTAGTCTTCCACATTTATTAACATACTTACCTTCGTATGTATTTTCTCATTTTATTTATAAGCTCTTGCTGTTTTCATAGGCATGCAGCCTGTTTGGTTGCATAGTTTGCCATTTTTCAAAAGACCCCGTGTTTGGTTTAATGCTCTGCTATTGCCATCTTGAAATTGTCAATGAATTTTGAAAATTTTTCATTTTACACTGGGCCCCACAGTTTATACAGCTTGTTCTGTTGTAGCTAATTATCAGTTATATAAATGGGTTTTGTTCTAGTTCATCTGTATTTCTTTTTCCTGATCATATATTTTTTATTTACTGCCATCCTGTGGTACATCATTTTGACTGCTGTTTTAATGTAGTTATAATTAATCCTCAATGAGATGGACTGACACAGTGGTTGCAAATATGGGTGCAAACATAGGAAACATGGTAGGGATAGCCCAGTGTTTTTTCAATCTCTTGCACATGGGGTTGCTATTAGTTGGAACTGGTTTGATGACACCTAACATCTCTGCCAAGAAATTTGGAAGACAACTCTCTGGCCGACTGATTGGAAAAGAACGTATGTGTGCCCAGTCCAAAGAGAGGTGACCTAATGGAATGCGGAAATCATCCGACAATCTCTTTGATATCCCATGTGAGTAAAGGTTTATTAAAGATAATACAGAAGCAGCTACAAGCATACATTGACAGAGAACTTCCAGAGGTTCAAGCCGGATTCAGAAAAGGCCGTGGAATGAGAGATATCATTGCTGATGTCTGATGGATCTTGGCTGAAAGCAGAGAATTATCAGAAAAATGTTTACTTGTGCTTTATTGACTCCACAAAGGTTTTTGATTGTGTGGATCATGACAAGCTATGGACAACAATGTGAAGTATGAGTATTCCAGAACACTTCATTGTGCTCATGAGGAATCTGTACCTGGACCAAGAGGCAGTTGTTTAAACAGAACATGGGAACACTGAATGTTTTAAAATTAAGAAAGGTGTGTGACAAGGTTGTAATCTTTCACCATACTTATTCAGCCTCTATGCTGAGCAAATAATCTGAGAAGCTGGGTTCTTTGAAGAAAAACGTGGCATCAGGATTGGAGGAAGACTCGTTAACAACCTGAGATATGCAGATGATACAACCTTGCTTGCTGAAAGAGAAGAGGACTTAAAACATTTACTGATGAAGATCAAATAGCACAGCTTTAGGTATGGATTCCATCTCAATGTCAAGAAAACAAAAATCCTCACCACTGGACCAGTAAACAACATTCTTATCAACGGAGAAAAGATTGAAGTTGTCAAGGACTTCATTCTTCTTGGATCAACTATCAACACTCGTGGAAGCAGCAGTCAAGAGATCAGATGACGTATTGCATTGGGCAAATCTGCTGCACAGGAACTTTTTAAAGTGTTGAAGAGCAAAGATGTCAGCTTGAGGACTAATGTGCACCTGACTCAAGCCATGGTATTTTAAATAACCTCATATGCATGCAAAAGCTGGACAGTGAATAAAGAAGACCATAGAAGAATTGATGCTTTTGAGTTATGGTGTTGGAGGAGAATATTGAAAGTGCCATAGGCTGCCAAAAGAACCAATAGATCCATTTTGGAAGAAGTGCAGCCAGAGTACTGCTTTGTTGTTGTTGTTGTTGAGTGCTGTTGAGTCGGTTCCGACCCTGTAGAGGATTTCCGAGGCTGTAAATCTTTACAGGAGCAGAAAGCCTCATCTTTCTCCCGTGGAGCGGCTGGTAGTTTCAAACTACTGACCTTGCGGTTCGCAGCCTGATTCGTAACCACTACGCTACCAGAGATCCTTAGAGTGCTCCTTAGAGGCCAAGATGGCCAAACTTCATCTTTCATACTTTGGACATATTGTCAGGAGGGAGCAGTTGCTGGAGAAGGATATCATGTTTGGTAAGGTGGCGGGTCAGAGAAAAAGAGGAAGACCCCCAATAGGATGGATTGGCCAAGTGGCAGCATCGATGGACTCAAGTGTGGCAACAGTAGTGAGGTTGGCCCAGGATCTGGCAGTGTTTCGTTCTGCAGTGCATAAAGTTGCTATTAGTCGGTACTGACTCGATGGCACTTAACAACAACAGGTCACTATGGGTTGGAACTTAACCAACAGGACTTTACAGCAAAAACAACAAATAGCATATCTGGAGTCCTGGTGTGGCACTTCAGGATAATGCACTGGACTGAAAGGTGAATTTGAACTGCTGGGTCAGTGGTTTAAACTCACCAGTTGCTTCATGGAAACTCTATACAGGTTTGCTATGACTCAGAATCAACTCAGTGGCACTTAACAACAACAATATATTTAAATATTTTTATTTCTCATGTTCTTCAGAAACATTTAGTTTTATAGAAAAAATGTATGTGGTGAACCCTTGGTTAGTCACCCTAAGTAAAGGGAGTAAAAGAATTGATGAAGATTACAATTTATATTGGGAGCAATCCTTGTGGACTATATTGTATGGTTTTTCACCTTTGGGAGAGTTACCTTTTCATTTCTATTTACACAGGTCAATTCGTCTACGCTCTCTGAAAGTACAATAATTGCTAAGTTTCAGATGTTGACCAATATGAGGCTTTATTGTCTCTGCTAATAATGGAGATTAATTGTTCTTGTATTTTTTGGGTTATAGGCACATTTAAAAATGAATTATTTTTGGTTTTTGAAAGTTTTTCTGAGGAAGTAATAGGAAGTAGAAACTTTTCTAATAATAATAAAACAACTTTTTTGGTTCTGACACATCAAGTGGCCTAGTCTCAGTTTTTTACCTGGTAATAGTCTGAGTCATTTTATCCAATAACTGTCTTCTCAGAAGCATTTAAATAGTAACAAAGTCTAGTGTGTCCTCAGATTGACCCAGCTGCCCTGGTGTAAGTCATTATTATATCTTTAAAGAAATCCATTTATATCACTTATTAGGCATGAGAAACTGTTTTAAGAATTTAAATAATACTAATTTAATCTTCTGACATGTTGTTAGTTACTGTTGAGTTGATTCTGACTTATGGTTTATATTGCTCCATCGTTTTTCTTGGGTGAAGCATTGGCTAAGTGCTTAACTTATATATAAAAGGTCAGCAGCTTGAACCCATCAGTCTGTATGGGAGACAGAGGTAGCAATCTATTTCTGTTCCAGTGCATTGTTGTTGTTGTTATGTGCCGTGGAGTCGGTTCCGATTCATAGCAACCCTGTGCAGGGTTTCCAAGGCTGTAAATCTTTACGGGAGCAGAAAGCCTCATCTTTCTCTCGCGGAACAGCTGGTAGTTTCGAACTGCTGACCTCGTGGTTCACAGCTGGATTCATAACCACTACGCTACCAGAGCTCCAATACTTCCTGCACCTGTGCCATCCTTATAATTGTTGTTATGTTTGAGTCCACTGCTGCTGCAATTGTGCAACCCGTCTCATTGGGGGTCTTTCTCTTTTTTTACTACCTCTCCATTTTACTAAGCTTGATGTCCTTATTCAGGGACTGATCCCTCCTAATAGCATGTCTGAAGTGTGAGACATAAAATCTCATTATCCTGGCTTCTAAGGAGCATTCTGGCTGCACTTCTCCCAACACAGATTTGTTTGTTCTTTAGGCAGTCCATTGTGCTTTGAATATTCTTCTCCAATATCATGATTCAAATGCATCAATTCTTCTATGAGCTGCCTTCTTCTTTATCCAACTTCTATATGCGTATGAGACTATTGAAAATACCATGGCTTGAGTCGCATGCCTTAGTCTTCAAACTTGTATCTTTGGTCTTGAACACTTAAAGAGGTCTTGTGCAGCAGATTTGCCTAATGCAATGTTGTTGTTGTTAAGTGCCGTCGAGTCGGTTCCGACCCATAGCGACCCTTTACAGGGTTTCCGAGGGTGTAAATCTTTACGGGAGTAGAAAGCCTCATCTTTCTCCCGCGGAGCGGCTGGTAGTTTCGAACCGCTGACCTTAAGGTTCGCAGCCCAATTCGTAACCACTACATCATTTAATATCTTGACTGATGCTTACATGAGTTTTTATTGTGGACCCAAGCAAAATGAAATCTTTGGCAACTTCAGTCCTTTCTCATTTATCATGTCATGTATTGGTCTTGGCAACCCTATGAGGCATTTCTACTCTGTCCTCCAGTGTCACTATGAGTTGGAATTGACTTGATGGCAGTGAATTGATACTGTTTTTGCCAGACGTTTCTTCTTTAGTACCATATGTTGGGATCAAACTGCTAATCTTTAGGGTAGCTGGTGAGTGTGAACTATTTGTGCTACCTGTGGAGACTTGATTGAGTCCAAGGTCAGTTGGAATTACAAGGTTGGCAGTTCAAACTCACCAGCTGCTCCTTCAAAACCCTATACAGGGTCACTATTAGTCAGAACCAATTTAACAACACCAGGGATTTGAAGGGAGCTTGGTGTTTCTGACGAATAAGTACTGGGCTGCTAACCATGAGACAGAACCTATCTTGTTAGGTGGTTAGAACCTATCAGATGCTTTTTGGGAGCAGGATGAGGCTTTCTACTGTCAGAAAGATGAAGAGTAACAACTTCAGAAATCCCATATGGGGTTGCTATGAGTTTGAAGCAACTCAAAGCCGCTTAATTACAACAAGAGACCTTAGTACTTTAACATGTTGTTCTTGTTGTTGTTATGTGCCGTGGAGTCGGTTCCGACTCATAGTGACCTTGTACAGGGTTTCCGAGGCTGTAAATCTTTATGGGAGCAGAAAGCCTCATCTTTCTCCCGCAGAACATCTGGTAGTTTCAAACTGCTGACCTTGTGGTTCGCAGACCAATTTGTAACCACTACACTACCAGAGCTCCTTTAACATAGGTACTATTAATCATTCCTATCCTATACACGCTCAACTGAAAGGTAGGTTTGAACCACAAGGTAAGTGGTTCAACCTCACCAGTTACTCTTCAGAAAATCTGTACAGGGTTTTTATGAGTTGGAGTTGAATTGACAGTACATAATTAAAAAGGAGTTCTGTTCTGGTGCTATAGGGTAAGCACTGGACTGCTAACCAAAAGGTCAGCAGTTCAAAACTACCAGTTGCCCCTTGGAAACCCATCAAAGGGTCACTATGTGTTGGAACTGACATGAAGGCATTTAACAACATCAACATATTTGAAAAAGGCATCCCAGGGTGGCACAAACAGTTAAATGCTTTAAGGTTGGTGGTTTGAATCTACCCAGAGGTGCTTCAGAAGAAAGTCCCGGTGATGTGCTTTCAAAAGGTCTTGGAAACTCTGTGTAGCGCAGTTCTACTCTGCAATAGATGAGACCATCATTAGTTGGAACTGACACTTTAAAAAAAAAAGTTGAAAAAACTGACGCTATTAAGTTACTGAGTTTCTCCAAAGTCATAGCTATTAGTTGTTGACACAAAGATTTGAACACATGCAATCTAACCTCTGTGTGCCTACCCTCCATATTGTGCTGCTTCTTGAATTTAATTTTATCCACTCAGCTTCAGATACAGATAGAAGCCTAGATGACTGACAGAATGGAGTCTTATCATAGGAAAAGACGTTCTGAAACTATCTTTTTAACTCATCTTCAGTTGCAAATACATGATAACATGACTATATAAACAAACGAATCTAGATACTAAAACTGCATGTGCAAGTAGAAATAGTTGAGATGTGATCCTGGATCTTACGGAGACAAATGCTTGACAGTATATTCCTGGGAACTAACCTTAAAGAGGTGCTTCATTTACTGTCACGATCCCTTTTGGCAACTTGTGATCACAGCTGGTGACATGAATGGCATCTTTTATCTGTTGCCATACTTTTTCTCTTGGCTAGACATTACAGAGTGTGGAGTTAGATGGCCAATCAATGTGCTGCATCAGAATCAATAGATCTCGGTAAGCATTCCATTAGGCCCAGGAGCCTCTCCATTTCTCAGTCCTGTCTGGGGTTTGCACATTCTTTCATGAAAAAAGAGAGTTTGGGGATTATTTTCTCTATCTATAGTTTCATGTGGACAAAAGAATCCCCTATTTTTGTAGAAATCTAGTCAATAAAGCTGTCAAAATTCTTAAAATATTGACAGTAGAGCCAAGTTCAAGTGTGCTTAACCTTTTTAATAATTTCTTGGTGTGAAATATAAGAAAGTGAAGTGGTATTTATATGAAAGGGTCTTAAAGTAAAAATATATGAAAGGGCCTTAAAGTAAAAAGAAAAATAGTTAAAATGTTTGTTGTTGTTAAGTGCCATTGAGTCTGTTCTGACTCATAGCAACCCTATATAGGGTTTTGAGGAGTGGCTGGTGAGTTTGAATCACCATCTTGTGGTTCAAATTGACCTTGTGGACCAGTGCTTATCCTACAGGGCCACACCAGGACTCTGTTACAAATGCTGGATAGAAAAGAATTCTAGACTTGGGAGAACTGGGTACGTGGCTTGACATTAGCACTGAGAAGCTTGGATAGTTAATTAAATCACTCTGAAAATGAGAACATTTAGCCTGACTGTTGTCAGTGACAACCTTTCATTTAGAATCTTCTGACATTGAACAATTTTATTCCTGCAAGCCTATATCTATCCCAGGTGGATAGACACCTATAGAATCCACAGAGTACAAAATGCTATGAGCATTGTTGTTGTTATTATGACTTCTACCCCTTTTTAAAAAACCAACTCGATGGCACTTAACAACAACAACAACCCCTTTAGTAATAAGATGGTGGCATGACTGTAAGATAAAGTGTGGCACTGTAGGATAAAGACTCAACCACAAGGTTGGCTTAAACTGTAAGGTCAGGTTTCAAACTCACTAGTCACTCCTCAGAAACCCTATACAAGGTCATTATGAATCAGAAACAACTCAACAGCACTTAACAACAACCACCATCCTTTTTTAAAGGACTCCTGGTGGTGCAGTGGTTAAAGTTCATGGTTGCTAAACAAAACATTGGTAGGTGGGCAAGAAGTGAAACTCAAGTTCACTTATCTTGATGCAGGATGTCAGAGCTGAAATTTATAATGGAAACCTTTGTGTTGTTAATTGCCTGGAGCTGGCTCTGACTCCTGGCAATGCAATGTGTGTGTATATATATATATATATATAAACAGAACAAAAAAATGTTGCCTGGTCCTGTACCATCTTCATGAGTCTATTGTTGTGGCTATTGTGTCAGTTGAGATCAAGGAAACCTAAGTTTCCAGAAGTGGGATGAAGGTCAATTTATACAATTTCATGAAATTAACAGTCTCAGATATTTGAGCATTTGAAAATCCAAAATGTATAGTGGCAATGCTTAAATTATAGTTGTGAACTTAATTCTTCCTTATTCATTCATTTACTCTTTATGTTATGATATTCTTAATTATTTATTAAGCTTTTAAATTTATGTGTTGAAGCATTTTCTAAAAATTGAAAAATTACCCAAGCACAGCAGATTGAATTTCAATGTTAGAAGTTTATTCTAATAATTTATGGTCTAATAATTAATAATTAATGTTTGACTTCATGATACAATGAAGTAAGATATTGTGCATATATGTACCAACTATGTTTGCCAAGAGTTGGATCAAAAATGGGAAAACAATTTCTGAACTTATTTAGAAATTCTCCTATTCTTGTTAGGTGTTGTCAAGTTGGTTCTGACTCTTACCTATCCTATGTTCAATACAACAGAATATAGTCTGGCCCTGTACCATCCTCATAGTTGTTGCTAAACTTGAGCCCATTGGTGTAGTCACTGTGTCAATCCACCTTGTAGAGGATCTTCTAGGATGCATAACCATTTTTAAAGACCATCATCTTATATGTACTCTCATTTTTTTTCCAGCAAAATGGTTTAGTTTATAGAGTTTCCTCTCATGTAAGATTGTTTCATATGCATTTTCTTCTGAAACTGTAAGACAACCTCCTCCTTTAATTTTTAAGACTATGATAATATCTTTTCAATCTTGTATAAATTTCACCTTTAAGAATTATTTCATGTCCTAAGCGTCTGCATTTTTCAGTATTTGCAAAGCCCTGCAAATGACAGGCGCATCCACAATGCAAAGAATAATCTTTCTGTTGGACTGTTCTTAGGGTAGTGATTAGTAGCATTTCCACTGAATATTTAAGTTCTTCAAAATCGCTTATCTGTGTTTTGGATCAGTGAAAGATCTGGATGAGCTGTCACCATTTTACATAATTAAGTTTTTCTTGTCAAAAACAAAAGAGAGAGAGAAAGTAATAAAATATGGAGTGAAAGATGCCAAGGTTGGGCTTTTAAAACATTACTCTTTCGTGCTATTTTACCATTGCAAAATAACCTGCAAAAAAAGCAACACAGTTGAGATTAAGGAGAGATTTTATGCAGATCAGTGAGGCTGACAGTGTACATTTTCTTGCAAAACTCTCAAGAATTTTCCTCCTCAGAACCCTCCACAGCAGTCAATGATAAATAGTAAATGCCATAAGGAAAACAATTTCCCATTGTTCAAACACTGACTGGTTTTGAAAGTGGGTGAAGTGAATGAAAGGGTTGGGAGATAAATCGTATTGTGGGGAAGTTAGTATCAGACAGAGAAAACAACTCAAATTTTAGATACAAATCCATGCTTCTCATATCACTTTAAATTAATACAAAATCATTGCATAAGATTTGTGTTTAATATAATTTTTGCCAGCTAGCAAAAAGGCCCCAACTTAGGCTGAAATGTACTTTGAATGCTTAGGTAGGATGTCCAGTTTCTTTCTGAGAATATGTCTGTGGAAATAGATTTTGCCTGATTGACTGCACTTTATCCTTCATTTCCTTCTATTTTGAGTGGGCTAGTGTGCCCAGTGGAATCCCTGCCCCTATATTGACAGAGCTTTCTAATGTATGGGGGTGTCTTTCTCTGGTTAGTGTAATAGGGAAAATTGCATTTGCTTATCTATCACAAATGAAAATTACCTGGGGAATATAAAAAGCATTTCCAATTCTGGTACTATTATTTCAGAAGCAATCAAATACGGAGGAATGAAAGTCAAACACGGAGAAAAATGCTGATAAATTAGGCAATCTGCCTGGCACTCTGGGACCATCATTATTTCAGTGTTCAAGAAGAAAATGCACATTTGAAAGATGGTAAATTCCATCACATGCAATCAATCATTCATCTCCTGTAGCAACAATAATTGTGGAGGAGGTAGTCCTTCGGAGAATAACTATGTGGCCATTCCTGGTTTTGTTTGCTTGTTTCAGGAGATACTACATATGTAACATTATATGGATATCTTTCTTCTATTAAAATATGGCTCCCAGATAATTTCCAAATATTGTATGCAGGACCAATCACCTGTGAATGATGAGATGAGGTCAAAGTAAACAATCATGTAAATATATACATTTCACATTTTATACCTAAGAATCACCTGGGAATCTTATTAAAATGTAGATTCTGATTCAGTATATCTGGGGTGGAAAGGCAAGTTCTCAGCAGGGTCTTGAGGTAGAATGAACCTGTTTGAAGGCCTGGAGCAAGATGTTTGGCATGTTTTTTCTTCTAGAACATTTTGTCCTTTCATCCCAGGCTTTAAAAATAGGTTATCTGTTTGCGTTTTATGCATTATTTCCTACGTTAATAATCTGAAGGTGATTTTATGAATACAGTAAATCTTGGTTGACTGATACTTTAGGAAGATGCTTTTTCTGGGTAAACTAAAAGCCTGACATGGCTCTTCCTGATGTTCTTAAATATTTTATTAGCAATGTCTCTTCTCCACCTCTTTCCTATTCATAGTCTTATTCAGTTTAATGATATAAAGCAGGTGGTAGGCTTGTCAAAACTAGGTTTCCATTAGAAACAATCTCCAAGAATGTGGTGGATTTTCTTCCTTATTTTTCTCATTATTAGGTTTCTCAGGCTAAAAAAGCCCATATGGCAGTTTAAAACCAATGTTCTGAGAATGTTCAAGCTGTAACATCAGACATTGTCGTTTATACATTTTTTTTTTAAGCTTTTAGGATGTGGATTTTGAGTTCCTCTATTTTTTTTCTTTTTAACTCTAAAGGAAGGCTAATCTCCAACACCCTGCTTTTCCACACATACTCTGTTGGTAATAGATGTAGCAGCCTTAGCCAGAAAAATGTTAGTCTTGGAATGAGATTGAGACCAATTTATACATCAGTCTTGATGTTCGGAGAAAAAGTTATTTAGCATGACATCTTCTCCTATTATTGATAGTTCTCAAATTGTATCATTCTTATTTCCATATGTGGCTCCCACCCTGAGCCCCGCCCCAGTAAAAAATGAAGTTTAATATCTAAATTACTATTTAGTGGAGAAAACTGTAAATAGCCTTCTCTTATTTTAATTTTGGACAGGAGAGATCTAATGTGAAAGAAAGATAGGGAAGCTACAATGAGGGATATGAGATTTCAGGAACTGGAGCCATAGAATGGGATAGGAGAGAGTTAATGAGAATAACTGTTTTATTTGAGATGATCTAAAAACTCTTCTTCCTCCCCATTTTAAGTCTTTTATTGATGTCCTGGTGTGGCGCTGTGGGTTAATGTGCCAGATTGCAAAGCCATTTGAACTGCAAGGTCAGCAGTTCAAGCTCACCAGCTGCTCCTCAGAAACCCTATACAGGGTCACTATGGGCTGGAATTGACTCGATGGCACTTAACAACAACAACAACAACAACAGCATACATATAGGAAAATGCACATATGCTATATACACAGCTGAATGCATTGTTCACAAACTAGCACACCATGTAATCAACACTCATGAGAACAAACACTCTACTACCACCCTAGAAGTCCTCCTCATATTCCCTCTAATTACCACCCCCTCACTCCCTAACTTCTAACAGCATAGATATGCATTACCTCTTGTTCTACTTTACTATAAGTGGGATCATACAGTATGCACTCCTTGGTCTGGTTTCTTTTACTCAGTAATGTGTCTGGAAGATTCATTCATGTGTTGCATGTAGTTTTAGATCATTAATTTATCTACTACTTTTTAACCATCTTAGGCCAGGTTTTCTAGCTGTGTAATCCCATTGAAATATATATAAAGAGAGAGAGAGCAAGAGACAAGTTTATTATAAAGGAAATGGCATACAACTGCAAAGTTCCAGGTCTCCAGTGGGAGAGAGAGAGACTTTCCCACATCCATTATATTGGAAGCAAGCCACACCCCCCAAGGAAGCATCCCTTTAATTGATTGGCTGATTATGGCCACTGATCATAGAGTTTATTATACCTGTATTAGGTTTCATCACCATTGAAATAAGTACATTTCAACCGCTAAACCTCTGGAAATCCTGGGCTATTCAAGTTGACATAGAACCCTATTATAACTTGTAAATACGCATTTACTTTCCATAGAGAGACAAAAGCGGTCAAAAAACAGAATCTGGAGCTAGGATGTCTGTGTTGAAAGCCAGTTCATCTATTTATTAACTAAATTTCCTTGGGCAAGCTACCCAAGCTTTCTGAACCTTAATATACTTATCTGTGAAGTGATGACAATAATAATATCTTCTTTATGGGCTACTTAATGAGGCAGACATTGAATTAATATATGTAAAACACTTAGCACATTGTCTGGCATAGGGATGAAACTATATGCGGTATATTTTTGGAATAATACACCCACATAAATAATACATATACACACATAGCATACATAGCACATATAGGAACTAACACACAGGGGTTGCAGGTTTAGGGAAAAAAATATATAAAGTGTGCATTGTTTGAATACAAATCTTGTATGTTTTTGCAGTTATTACTGCTCTAACTTGTACCTGACTTTCCTCTTTCTATGTTGCTTCCATTTATTACAGAATGGAAGAAAAATGTAGGTGAACTGATCAAAAGTAGAGAAGAGGTACATTTATTATCCATATGTATTTATGGGTGTATTTAGTAGAAATAAAATAAATTCTTGATATCACTTGACTTTTGCTTTTTTACCCATTAATTTTAGACTTATGTGTTTGCAATTAATTTTAATGATTTATTGTTTAATTAAAAATCCTAATTACTCATTGGAAATCTAATCAATAATCAGGTATACAGTGTTGACCATTTAATTTATATTAAACATGTTTATAAGAACTGTTTCTTATAAAAAGATGCCAAGAAATATTACCTGTAAGAAACTTCACACTTTTATGTTAAAATTCATTTCTTTGGCCCAATATTTAATGCTAGTCTTGACAACATTTAGGATTTGAAATATTTTAAGGGGAAGGGCTTTAAGGAAGAGGTGGTACCACAACCAATGATCAAAAGTAACCAGAAATATCTTCCCCTCACTTCTCAATCCCCACTCACCTTCCCTCATCCTCCACTTATAGTCTACTTACAATTCTTTATATGCACGTCCAGGATAAACTGGGAAAAACAGTTCATTATCACATATCTATGAAATACTTAAATAATTATCACTTATCTATGAAACACATTAAAAATATTAAATTATTTATCCCTCTCCTTTTCTCTCTCTTGATGTTTCCCCAGCTAACATCATACTTAGAAAAGTCTACCCCAGACTTAAAAGAGGGCTATGGAAAATGCAGTTCTTTTATGAAAAAGACATTCAAATATATAGAGATACTTGTTATTTAAATTGGTCATTACATTTCACCAAGTATATATCTTGGGCTTTGTTTTTTCTGGCAACTTAAGTCTATATATACCTAAGTTCTAAATGCTACCAGGTGCTGTGTTTTTCTGAGCAATGGTTCAACAAAGTTCAGGCAAATATTGTACTGCCTTTACCTACTGCTTTAGTCTAAAAATTCTTTGTTTCCCTTTTTCCTTGGTATAAATGTGTGAGGACAGAATTTCATGAACCCACATTGAATAAATATTATGAAGGTTTAAGGGTATTATTTTTGGAGAAACTCTTGACTGGTTTCTCACATATAAAATTACAAAAATGCTTCAGTTTGATGGTTTATTTTGAACATTTATCTTGAACATAGTTTATCTTGAACAATTTATCTTGAACATTTTGGTCAATGTAAATAATCACCTAGTTTTCATTAGCTTCTCATGTTGTGAGAAAGCACATATGCCTATGACACGTGATACAAGTAAACCCATTTTTTAGGAAACAAATTTTAAATATTTGAATGAGTCAGCTTCTATTAAAATCAACCCAGAAAAATAAAGAAAATACAAACTCATTGCTTGCTGTCATTGTATAGAATTTTCAAGAGTATAGTGAATACTATAATCTTGAACTTTCCCTTGTGTGTTTGATTAGTGATATTATAGCACGGTATATATATATATACAGGTAAACAGTCATCAATAAATAGTTTTATTTTCATGTAAATATTTATTTACATGAAAATAAAACTATTTATTGATGACTGTTTACCTGTATTTACAATAAAGTAAACAATATATAATTGGATTAACATTCACATTACTACAAAGTTGTTTTTCCTAGTTTCAGTGGAACCAGTTACCAAATACTGAGAAGATTGAACCTACATGTAAGGAATGGGTTGGGATAAAACAAATACAAAAAACCATGCAGGCCGACAGTTTACAAGATTGTTCACCCATTTATGCCAGCAGGTCCTAAACAGCAATTATTTCTAACCATTGCATTAGATTCTTACCAGCAAGGTGTTAGACATTCCATGAATCATGACCTTTTAAGAAAGCATAGGGATTTCAACTTTCTGGAAAGGGATGGCTCTCTAAAAGGATCAAAAGCCCACTTAGCTCAACCTTGTTTGGCTTATTTAAACTTATTATTTGTCCAGTTTTATTACCTGGGTAGGAGGTTTTTAGCAGAGGTAAGATTTCCTATTCAGGGAATTGTGCAAATAAACACTTTCAATTATATGACTATCTCAATATGGATTTCAATAATGATGTTTCAAGTTGTCCAATTAATTACTGGGTCATTTATTAGACTTGAATTTTTCAATTTTACTTGAGATCTATTTCTTGAATTGCTCAGAGTGATAGCATCACTGAAATAATACAAACTTACCAATGGTTGTGAATGCCAGTTTTGTAAAGAAGAGTTTTGTTTTTGGTGAATGTAAAATCAAATCAAATAAATTTACATATACACAAAAACAACCCAAACCCAGAATGGTTCTTAGGCATATATTTAAGGGTTCAACCCAAATTATAATTCAGTAATGACTAGATAAAATTTCCCAATATTTAGAAAGCTATTCTCTAATGCAGAGGAAACAATAACCATGGTATTGAATGCTCTTTTCTGATAAATGAAGCAACTACAGAAAGCTTTTACTTATTTGTTCAAAACAACCAGTGCTATTAATACAACAAAAACAAAAAACCCCAACAGTTTACCGAACACTACTTCAAAACAAACATACCAAACTTGATTTCCATTAGAATGTAGTTATTTTTCACACTAATAAATTAAAAAAAAAACCCAAGACCTAAATTATATATATGTATATATATGAGTCAGTACCAACTCCATGGCACCTAACAAAAACAAAACATATACATATACATATATATGTTTTGTTTTTGTTAGGTGCCATGGAGTTGGTACTGACTCATAGTAAACTTATACACAGTAGAACAAAACACTGCGCGGTCCAGGGCCACCTCATAATTGTTGCCACACTTGAGCCCATTTATGCTGCCACTTTGCCAATCCATCTTGCTGGGGGTTTTCCTCTTTTTCTCTGACCCTCCACCTTACCAAACATGACATCCTTCTCCAGCGATTGGTCCCTCCTGACAATATGTCCGAAGGAGCTCTGGTAGCGTAGTGGTTACGAATCGGGCTGCGAACCTTAAGGTCAGCGGTTCGAAACTACCAGCCGCTCTGTGGGAGAAAGATGAGGCTTTCTACTCCCATAAAGATTTACACCCTCGGAAACCCTGTACAGGGTCGCTATGGGTCGGACCCGACTCGATGGCACTTAACAACAACAACAACATGAGAGATGAAGTTTGGCCATCCTGGCCTCCAGGGAGCACTCTGCTTGCACTTCTTCCAACACAGATCTGTTTGTTCTCTTAGCAGTCCATGGCACTTTCAATATTCTTCTCCAACACCATAACTCAAATGCATCAGTTCTTCTACAGTCTTTCTTATTTACTGTCCAGCTTTCACATGCATATGAGGTTATTGAAAATACTATGGCTTGGGTCAGGTGCACCTTAGTCCTCAAGCTGACAGCCTTGCTTTACAAAGGTCTTGTGCAGCAGATTTGCCTAATGTAATACGTCGTTTGATTTATTGACTACAGCTTTCATGAGTGTTGATAGTTGATCCAAGAAGAATGAAGCCCTTGACAACTTCAACCTTTTCTCTGTTGATAAGAATGTTGTTTATTGGTCCAGTGGTGAGGATTTTTGTTTTCTTTACACTGAGATGTAATCCATACAGAAGGCTGTGCTCTTTGATCTTCATCAGTAATTGTTTTAAGACCTCTTCACTTTCAGCAAGCAAGGTTGTATCATCTGCATATCACAGGTTGTTAATGAGTCTTCCTCCAATCCTGATGTCACATTTTTCTTCATACAACCCAGCATCTCAGATTATTTGCTCAGCATACAGATTGAATAAATATGGTGAAAGAATACAACCTTGTCGAACACCTTTCTGAATTTTAAACCACTCAGTGTTCCCATGTTCTGTTCAAACAACTGTCTCTTGGTCCATGTACAGATTTCTCATGAGCACAATTAAGTGTTCCAGAATACTTATATTTTGCAATGTTATCCATAGCTTGTCATGATCCACACAATTGAAAGCCTTTGCATAGTCAGTAAAGCACAGGTAAACATCTTTCTGATATTCTCTGCTTTCACCCAAGATCCATTGGACAACAGCAATGATATCCCTCATTCCATGGCCTCTTCTGGATCTGGCTTGAACTTCTGGAAGTTCTTTGTCAATATGTGCTTGTAGTTGTTTCTGTATTTCCTTCAGTAAAAGTTTACTTGCACATGATATCAAAGATATTGCCCAATGATTTCTGCATTCCCTTGAGTCAACTCTCTTTGGAATGGGCAAAAATGTTGATCTCTTCCAATCAGTCGGCCAGATAGTTGTCTTCCAAATTTATTGGCAGAGATGAGTGAATGCCTCCTGTGTCGCGTCACTTTCTTGAAAGATTTCAATTTTTATCCCATCAATTCCTGGTGCCATGTTCTTTGCCAAGTCCTTCAGTGAACCTTGGACTTCCTCCTTCAGTATCATTGGTTGTTGATCATATGCTACCTCTTGAAATGGTTGAACATCAACCATTTCCTATTGGTACAGTGACTCTGTGTATTCCTTCCATCTTCTTTTGATTCTTCCTGCATCATTCAATAATTTGTCCAAAGAATTCTTCAATATGAAAGTCAAGGCTTGAATTTTTTCTTCAGTTCCCCCAGCTTGAGAAATGTTGAGTGTGATCTTCCTTCTTGGTTTTCTGACTCCAGGTCTTGGCACATTTTGTTGTTATATTTGGCTTTATCTTCTTGAGCTGATTTTTGAATTTTTCTGTTCAGCTCTTGGACTTCCTCATTTCTTCCATTTGTTTTAGCATCTCTATGCTGGAGAGCA